>NC_140536.1:4708531-5031031 GCF_057382185.1 Mchenga conophoros | reverse complement strand
CTTATGTGAGTGCGTGGGTAAAAGCAACAGGATTTATATTTGACTACGATGACCTGGATGACTGAGAACTTTCACAGACAGATATATATTTTAGTTCTGCTGAGCCAAATAAGACAGGTCAGGGTGAAGAAGTGACAGCCAAAGAAAAGCTTACCACAAAACGGAAAAGTTATGACAAATCAGACTATAAGGCAAAAAGAAAGTGCAGCTTTATGGTTTCATGGACAAAATTATCTCTGTGGCTACAATATGACGAGCTAAATAACCAGGGCTGCACATAAGTGGTCCGCAGGTGCGCATTCGCTGTCAAAATAAAAAACACGCACAAGGGTTAGGGTTAAATTTAAAAACTGTACTTTTGTGTTAAAATATATATTTATAATTTTAATAAATGACAAATTAAAAAGGCATGAACATTTTTTTTGTATCGAAAAAATATCGAACCGTGACACCAAAGTATCGAACCGAACCGTCAGTTTTGTGTATCGTTGCACCCCTACTATATATTTATATTAGGGGTGCAACGATATTCGTATCGATATTGAACCATTCGATACAGTGCTTTCGGTTCGGTACGCATATGTATCGAACAATACAATTTTTTTCAATTTTTTTTTTTTCAATTTTTTTTTTTTTGTGTCCCGTTTGGATCTATAGCCATCAGAATTGTTGTCTTGAGGCCAAGAAAGATGCCAAGAGGATTTATTTTAAGTGGATCATCATATTGGTCCATTTGATTGACCTTTATTATAATTATGAATTTATTTTATTTTCAGTTGCAAACGGGACAGACATGACTGTGGGATAGGACAGTGGGAAAGACTGAAAGAAAGAGGGGGAGAGAAAGAAAGAAAACCAAAGGGGAGAAAAAAAAAGAACAATACAAAATTTGTAATTTATTTTATCAACTTTCCTTCTGACGATGCTGTCTGTGTTGAGCGCTCAGTGAATCTGCATTTGACTACTCCGCCTAGGCTCGAGAGTGCAGCCTAGGCAGAGTAGTCGAACGCAGATTCACTGAGCGCTCAACACAGACAGGATGGTCAGAAGGAAGAGCGCAGGGCAAGCTAGCGAGACAGAAGTGGACCTCCCCACCCTCATTCAGATCTGGCGTTTGGAATTATTTTGGTTTTCATGTGACGTATGACCCTGAAGGTAAGCGAGTCATGGACTAAAGTAAAACAGTATGTTGGATGTGCCATGCAACGCTCAATTACATGGGTGGGAGCTAGTGTGTTAGCGCAGTTAGCTCGTTAAGGTGTTGGCCGTCTAGCCCCTCTGTATAGGGTAGCTCGTTAACGGAGATTTGCCGTGTTGTGGCGTTAAGGTTATTTCAACGAGATTAACCTGAAAGCACTAGTGGGAACACAACGAATATGACTGCACATTTACACCGACATCATCCTAGTGCAAAGACAAAAACAAGCATGCATGCTACAAACTTTAGCCGAGTCATTTAGACAGCTGTTAGCACAGGATTCTCCTTATGGAGACCTGATATGTTTAATATGCTGCTGAGAATATAGCCCAGAAGAAACGGATAGTATAGCTTTTATTTTGGAAAGAGAAATTTCTCTGTAATAAACTCTCTTTTCCAAAGATGAGTGATTCCTCAATCAGATACAGGGCTCGCAATATCGCTAGCCCGACGTCCCGGGGCTATCTCTCCCCTGCCTGTCGGGCTATTGTAGGAAGGAAAAATATATGTCAATGCTTTTGCATTCTTTCAGAAATGTAGCTGGGTAATTATGTCATTGGGTGAGCCACTGTCAATATGTGACATATTGAAATCGTGTTTGAATTTGCGCTTGTTTTTTTGCTTTCACTTTGCAATCGCGCGAACTGTGTATAGAGAGCGACAGCACTGATCTGTGAGTGATGATAATTTGTGCACCAATTCCTCTGACATCGTCTTATTAATTGTTAGCTTACTATGCAAACATGACAAGTGAAATCTCCCGCAGCTTAAACATGTGAGAGGTTGATCGCGCAGAGAATCGCTGAGCTTATGTGAGTGCGGCAGGATATATATTTCACTACGATGACCTGGATGATTGAGAACCTTCACAGACAGATATATATTTTAGTTCTGCTGAGCCGAATAAGACAGGTCAGGGTGAAGAAGTGACAGCCAAAGAAAAGCTTACCACAAAACCGAGAAGTTATGACAAATCAGACTATAAGGCAAAAAGAAAGTGCAGCTTTATGGTTTCATGGACAAAAGAATTTCTGTGGCTGCAATATGACGAGCTAAAAAACAACACGCACAAGGGTTAGGGTTAAATTTAAAAACTGTACTTTTGTGTTAAAATATATATTTATAATTTTAATAAATGACAAATTAAAAAGGCATGAACATTTTTTTTTGTATCGAAAAAATATCGAACCGTGACACCAAAGTATCGAACCGAACCGTGAATTTTGTGTATCGTTGCACCCCTAATAATATATATATATATATATATATATATATATATATATATATATATATATATATGTGTATGTATGTATGTGTGTGTGTGTGTGTGTGTGTGTGTGTGTGTGTGTGTATATGATATAAAACACGGGAAGCTGTAGAAGTACTAAGAGTTGACGGAAGAACTCAACAAGAAGTGGAAGGTGAGGCACTTGTTGCAATGACCCGCAAAAAGCAAAACCAAATATATTTGCTTTTAATGAAACAAGGTAGAAATATATTTCTACCTTGTTTCATCTTGGAAACAACAATCTGATTTCTGAAGTTAGGTGTTCTGCAAATCAGCAAAACAAAACAGCTGACTGAAGGCTCTCCAAGATTTGTGTTGGGATCAGAATGGGCTCACTTGTCTTTGTCAATGGCAATGTTTTCAGTAAACCCAAATTAATTTCCCAGTAGTTGCTCACAGTTGTATTACTCTAAAAGCAAATGAGGTTGACTACATGAGGAAAAGAAGTTGAATTAGTGAGAGAAATGTTTTGGAAGCTGCAGCCATCACTTGCAAAAATCAAAAGAGCAGCTCCCATGCTGCCTGCTGCACTTTGTGGGAACTTGAAGCCTGAAGCTTTCCAAAGGCAGAGATCAACTGCACCTAATCAACACATTGCTCCTTAAGACTGCTAACTCTGTGCCAAAATAAATAATTCCACTGAGTAGTTTAAGGGGACGGCTTCTTTTCTTTTCTTATGTGTGCTGTATTATTTTTATTTATTTGTTTATTTTTTCTTTTGTCCATTTTTCATCTTCGCAGTCTCTGCCAGGCTGATTATAGCCTCCCGTAGACTCACATAAGAGCTTGGTGTGTTTGATTGAATTTAGAGAGCAATTTGTTCAGCAAGGAGAGACGCAGTATAATCCAGTCCCTACAGACCGCCTGAGTAACTGTTTGTTTTCTATTAATTAGCATGTGTTTGTGTGTATGCTTGTGTGCTTTGTCTGGATACTTCGGTTTCCTCATTTGCATGTGTGTGCTTGCTTTTGGTACTAATTTACAAAGGTATGTGTGTGTGTTGATGCATATACATTTGTCTGTGTTGATATTCTAAACCGCTTCACTCTGCTTCACATCCCAACCCATCAGGTTAGATGATTTTCTGCTTTAATTTGGGACTTTCAAAGAAGTCACCAGATGTCTGAGTGCACTCTGTTGCAGATGGGCTGGTTGCCCTTGTACTGCACTTCATTAATACTCTTGTCGCACACGAGCAATGTATATTAAACTGAAGAAACTTTGCTATGTTGTCATCATTGCATATTAATATTAATAATAATGGTTATAGTTATAATAAGAATAATTCTTATTCTTATTCTAATTATTATTATAAAATAATTACATTTCCACTTCCGTACCATTGATTGATTAATACTGAATTCTCTCGCAGTTTCTCTATTCCCATGTTGTTGCAGTATATTAATGACTAACCTCGTATTATGGATGGATTATCTCAGTTGTCCTCCTGACTGAAGTTTGGTCCTTTTACAGCATACTGCCATGCGACTGCATTTGTTGACTTTTATCGAGTGGAAAAAAGTTAGCATTCATCCTTAAGCTTCACTGTGTTTATGTTATGCTAACATAGCTGTGTCACTAGCGATCACTAGAACATCGTTATATACCAGCTTGTCCAACTTCAGTAACACTACAAAAGTTACTGCTGTTTAGTTTTCTGTCTTTTTTTATGTTGGAAGTGTCATGGTTTGCGGTAGGTGGCTGGAATTTCCATGAGGCTCCTGAACCTACCTGGGATCCGCCCCTGGGCAGGGCCACCTCCTTCAGCTCCTGCACACCTGGAGCCAATTGCAGGCAATCAAGCCAGAGTGATTTAAGCCTCATGCTGATGTTCATTCCCCGCTAGAACCCATGTTGGTAATCGGCCCTCATGTTTCAAGTTCTCTATGTGATTTACCTTGTTAACAAAACTTTCTTGTGCTGCAGTTTCTGGATTCACCTTGGCTCAAACCTTTGGCTCACACTAGTGATGGCCAAATGAAGCTTTCTGAAGCTTGTACTTAAAAACGGTTCATTACTCGAAGCTTTTCAACACAGTCCTCTCTGGTGACATCTGGTGGCCAAAAATATGAAGAGCAGCTTGAATCCACAAAATAAAACCTAGTGATGGGCAGATGAAGCCCCATGAAGCACTGAAGCTTTTCATCCAATTGGTTCACCCCAACGCGAAGCTTCATGAAGCTTCATTTGCTCTAGCAGGACACCTACTGGACGTAAAAATAATAGCTGGCATGAATTTGAAGAGTGTGGCATTTTGCACACAGCCTGTAAATGTCAACAACAAAAGGAGTGTGTAAAACATCTATATTGTAGTGATGGCAGCATACTGTGTATATTTATACTGGCAGTATGGGAAATGATTATTTGGAAATGCTTGAAATGGAAATGATCATTTACTGTGAGGTGAGGTGTGGTTGGGGTGTGGACAGTAGTTGTGCTTTTGTAACGTTGAGGTATGGACAGCTACACACTGAGGCTTTGAGCCTCAGTCCTGCCTGTTCACATTTTATTCTGTAAAAACTAAATTTTCACTGCTTTTACGTCCTTTTTAGTGGGGAGAACATAGCTGGGATTTAATGATTTAACAAGTCTTTTGAATCCTTTGTCCTCCACAATGCTAAATGGCTGGGAGTCCTCAATCACCATGCTGACCAGGTCTTCATCTATTTGAGATTGTTCTCCTGAGGAAAGACAAGAAAGACAAAGCACAAATATAAATATCACACACGTAACTTATAACAGTTGTATAATATTGTTATATCATTTAGTAACATTACTGCATGCTATATTATCATTGCATTTGATGGCTCACCTGGTCTTGCTCCACAATTGGTGTTCCCCTTATTCTCATGCAAAGCTCTGTAGTGCCTAAGCATGGATGAGGTGTTGTTGTTATATCCCAGCTCCCTGGCACATAGCAAACACTTCACCTTGTACAAAAGTCAAGACAGCTCAACATAAATTGTATTGCACCATCAGTATCATGAAAATACATCTTCTGTAGAAATTTACATACCTTGTTGGGAGGAATAAGATCAAAATGTTCCCACACAGGGGAGGACATCCTCCTCTTCTTAGCTGGCTCCATTCTCTCCTGACTTTCTCTCCTCACTCTCATAAACCTCCAAACGGTCTCCAAACTCTCTCTAACCGCAACTCTCCATCAAACACCCACATTTTGAATGAAGTCTGAGGGTTTATATCGCTGTCATATCTCGCGGCAAAGTTCGAACCACTTCATGAACCAGTCACGTGGTACAGCCGGGCAGCGAGGCTTCGGACGTCATCATTTTCAGCTCCTCCCATAAATGAAGCAAGCCTCGATACGCGCTTCGCGGAAACGCCCCCTCCATTACTCGACACACGCTCCGAAGCCTCGATACAGAACGTCCCATCACTAATAAAACCAACTGCTTCATTATGATTGCCCATTCGACAGAGTGGAATTCTGTCTGATATTGGGCCGCTGTTGTGTTGCTTTGAACGTGTATTTTTTTGGTGGTTAAAAAAATGTGTTTTATTTGTTTAATAAATAGTTTTGACCAGTAAACTCTCCTTGTTTAAACATGCACCATGGTGTGGTCTTTCTTTGCTTGTGAATTCTTGATGTTGGTAAATACAATAATTGAAAAATACCACGTTACATATAATATATACATATAATAATGTACAACACATTATGGAGTATGCTTCTGCTCTGAGGTCTTGCCTCCATGCACTTATGCAATTAATCGCTAGACGGATGTATTTATAAATAATATTATATTAGGGAAATTTTCCCTGACATATTTTTGACCTGGGGGTAGAATTGATTGTGAAATGGAAAAGGAAAATGCTTATGAACTTGCAAATTAAAATCATGATGCATTTAAGGTAACCCTTTTTGATTTTTCTTTAAAAAGAGAATTTGTTCTACTGTGCGATGGCCGAACCTGTTCCTTTTCGTGGAGATCATTTCTCCTGCCTTAAGGAAAATCCCTTCACATGGCACAGAGGAGGCTGAAGTGCAGAGAAACTGGTAGAGATGCAGTTATACATTCTACCTGGGCCCCACCAACTATCAGCTAAAGAGAATAAATCAATTAAATTGCTGCACATTTGGCAGACTAACATTTTCAGATTAATTAAACAATAAAATATTTTTACAACATTACATGTAAAGAGTCAAGTGGAAGTTTTTTAAGTTAAGCAACAAAGTTAAGTTATTTAATGATATTTATATTATGGAAGCAGATTTTTGACATTTTACCTTTTTCCCATTTTCAGATATAATAAACACGCACAAAACAAAAGCAAACGGCCAGAACACAAAGCTGGAAAACCCACCCGATTGACAAAAATCAACTCAAAATTCTCCCACACAACAGAACCTCCTCTATTCCTCGCTGGCTCCAAATCTCTCAGTGGAATGATCAGTGGTTCGCTATCTGTCACCATCAAAACACTCCACAAATCCTTCGAATGATTCGCTTCCTTATAAACCATTGAATCAGATACCGAAGCAGTTAGGTTCTAAATGAAGCTTCGGACGTCACTGATCACGTGACTCTGGCCAAACGAATCAAGCTTCGACACAGTGCTTCTGAAGCAGTGTGTTGATGTTTTTGACACACGCACCGAAGCTTCAGCTTCTAGCTCACACTCTACTCTCGGACTCAGGATCCTTGTGGAATCATTGTGGAATCATTGTGGAAATCACTCTGTGCCTCACCTGCCTGCCCTCCTGCCATCACACTCCATCTGAAAACCCCAGATCTCAGGTCAGCCTTTCCACGCCACTCAGCTTCCCTGGATTCTTGTCACCCCCCCTCTCAACTCTCTGTTTCTCCTCCTGCAATATGACTGTTTCCTGCCAGTACAGACCACTCGGTCCCGTGATAGGAAGTGATTACGTTTTAATTTTTTCACAAATCTCTCAGTCAGAACATGGTATATCATGTTTAGGTGGAAACGAGCGAGCTAACTTCCTGCTAACTTCTAACAGCGTTAAATTTGATAAATTCTGCTTTCATGGATGCCTGGATGTTAAACTTAACTCATTCACTGCCATTGACGTCTATAGCCGTCAATGGCAGTGAATGAGTCAATAGGTTTAACTCATTCACTGCCAATGGCTGGCAGTGAATGAGTTAATTGTTACACCTGGTAAAGCAGCAACGCTGATCATTTTATTAAAGACAAAAGAATTTAGACAGTTTTTAACTCTCAGTGATGCAACAGTGTTTGTTTGACTTTGGTACCTGAAGCAGAGTTTGGACCCAGATTACTCTGCGAGGATCCTGACTACGGTAGCCATAATGCTCCGACAATCCATCAAGGGATGCGGCTTTGTAGCTTACCAAAGTCACACTAAAACATTTTTCGACAGATTTTTGTCGTGTACCACATAAAATGTGTTTGAGGTCAGTAAGCACAACCAGAATTCATACATAAGGCAGACTGGATTACAAGGTGCACTGTCGATTTTTGAGAAAATTAAAAGGATTTGAAGTGTGCCTTATCTTGCAGAAAATACAGTACTTGAATTGTTAAATAATTAGAAGTTCTAGCACAATAACTGATATTCTCAAAACAATGAATCAATGCATTCCCATCCGTCAGGGAAAGTATGCAAAATTTTTCCATTGTTAAATACAATGCAATGCTCAGTTTCAGATTTTGCAGAACTGTGGTAATTTATCAGATTCTTTCCTGCATGTGCAGTGGGTAAAATAAGTAACCCATCCAATTTCCATGGGTCCCCTCTATGAACTCTGAGTTTTAGTTCTTTCCATTGATTTCCAACTGGATTTAAGCCAGGTGATTAGCTGGGCCATTCTAGCAGCTTTAATTTCTTTCTCTAAAATAATTGATAGTTTCCTTGCCTGTGTTTTTGGAATTATTATCTAGCTGAAACAACTACCCTCATTTCCTCTTCATCATCCAGGTAAACGGCTGCAGATTTATATCAAAAATGTCTCAGTACATTATCCTACCTTCAGTTAATCAATTCCAGCAATCATTCATTGTAGCATGTCAATTAAATTGAAAGCCTTATTCTTAGGCGTGTGCATTTTCCCCACTTGAAAATACAAATGATGGTTGTATTGTCCATCATCTGGCTGCCCCTTACTTACTTTCCGGCGGATTTCTCAGACTTTCTATAAGAATTATTGTGGCTGATTTTAGCATCCATGTAGATGTTAAAAACGACAGCCTCAACGCCATCATTTCATTTATAATTAGACTAAAATGGCTTCTCTCTGGTAAGTGAACTGACTCATCATCTTACACATCTCACACTCTTTAGCTTTTCTCAACCAGCATTTTATCTGTGAAAAATTAATTTCTAATCTTGTCCATCCTAGTCACTCCCACTTCAAATCTTAGTATTCTCAGCTTTGCCACCTCATGGTTGGCGTCTTGTCTTTTTTTTTCAGTGCTGCCATCTCTAGATCAGCAATGTTTCACTACCATCTTGTAAACCTTCCTTTTCTCTCTTGTTGTCATCCTTCTGTCACAAATCACCACTTACCCTCATCTGCACCCACTCAAGCCTGCCCACGCTCTTGTCCTCAACTCTCTTGTGCATTGTCTGTTGCTTTGGATGATTGACACTAGGTATTTAAACTCATCCACCTTAACTGCCTCTAGTCCTTTCATCTTATTTTTTGTTCTCTCCATACTATACCTCCACTGTCCTCATACATGTCCTACACCCCCTCACATACTTTTTTGTTATGCCTGACTTCCTTATACAGTACAACTGTTCTTGTCATGGCCCTCTATCATATAATTTCTCTAGATCTGCAAAGGCAGAGTGCACCTCCTTCTGACCTCCTCTATTCTTCTTCATCAAAGTGTAGTGCTCTTTCTGGCATGAAGTCACAGTGCTGCTCAGTGATCTTCGCCACTCTCTTTAATTTAGCTAAAACATAAGTCCATACAAGTGCACATCTCCATTCTTCTGAGAAACAATTTGTTAAAAGAAAAGTTTACTGCCCTCTCTCTTAGAAATCTCCATACCTCTACAGGTCAGCTGGACCAATTGCCTTCCTACTGTTTATTCCCCTCACTGAAAGCTGACAGACGGGCTTGTCCAGCTGTGACCAGTAAAAGCAAAAAAGAAGAGAGGGATGAAGGATGAATGAGCAAAGGATCATGACTGCTCCTGTGCACTGTACCTGTCTCAGTCAATGTGGCCTTCCCCTCATAATCCCGCAAAGAGTGTAAATAGGGTTATTATTCTTTATCCAGGCAGGTGGCATAAGAATGACTCACTGGCACATACACATGAAAAGTAGCTATATTAATATATCAGCTATATTAAAACAAGTCTAAGGACTAGAATGTTCACTCCATAGAAGCTGGTCTGGGAAGCTATGTGCCATGGTCCGGGTGAGTGCTGGAGTCCCAGTCTCCGACCGTAGGCGGAGTCGCTGCATTCCTGCATGTCTCCACACATGCTGGCAATTGAGCTGCCAGTACTTACAAGCACTCACCACTACTCTTCGCCAAGTCATAAGCTAACCGCAGTTAGTGCTGACCGTCATAGTGTTTCACAGAAAGAGTTTTGTTCATAGTAATATTTATTTACCTTGTGTTTTCCTACCTTCAGCCATCCTGTTGCCTGCCACATCCACCCTCTGGCAATACACTCCTTCATCCGGACGCTGGTTTGTACTCAGCACCTCTTTGCATCACAACACCTTTTGGATTCACTCATCTGCCTGCCCTTCTGTCACAGTACTTGACGGAACCCACACTGCCTCACATCGGACCACTTACCCCTCTATTGAAATTCCTCCACCTGCCAAAGTAAGATAAAATCTGTTTGTGGTTCATACTCACCAGCACTTGACTGACCCAGCCACTAAACCTCGTCTCCTCTCATTCTAGTGTTCAGAACCTCCTGGTTGTGTTTGCTGTTCCGAGCCCCTGTACCTATTCCCCTTGTCACAGTTCCAAAGTGCCTTTCTCTAAATCTAGTATTTCACGTAGTTTAGTATCACTCATGTTTGCTAATGTTATTAGAGTCTCATGTTATTCCTCATCGTTCACAGTTCACAGTCAAATCACCTTCGTTATCATCTTGCGCTTGTAAATAAAGTTCTGTAAATCACCTTCACCAGTGCCACCTATTTTTTTTTAGCTTTCTGTGTTTGTGGTGTTGCATCAATAGTGTAAACACTGAACTAATGTGAATATAGCTCAACTGCTAACACTTTAAGCTTTCAAATCTTTTGTGAATGCAGGTCTTTGTTTTAATCCTTGGTTTAGAAAAAAAAATCTGTTCTATGAAATCAGAAACACTACATTGTGAAGCCTATCATAACTAACAACTGAGTTTCATACTGAAAGCTGCTCAGCGGCTTAGTTGCTCCCTTCAGCTGTGATCTGTCAGCTTGTGTTAAGTCTGAAATTAAAAGCGAGAAAGATTAAGAAATGCTGTTGACAAGTTCTAGAATAGGCAAGGGACGTGGAATGGCAAAATTCACAAGAAAAATTTCACAGTCCCCTGGCTACTGTCTTGCATGTTTCAAACTACTTTGCTGCTGTTTTTGTCTCGTTGCATCAGGATCATCAAAGTTTTTGATTGTTAGCATGGCAATGCTGCTTATTGATTGGTCTGTCTAAAAATTAACACTTTGACAACCAAAGGCCATATTTCCGCAGTAGCTGATTTGTCTAATCCCGTGCAGTTGAGAAATAGGTGACAAGAATTAAAACTTTATAAGTACAATATATTAAAAATACCAAAAGAGGCACAGGTCACTTAATACATTTTAATACATTTGCTAAACAGCTTCTATGCTACGGTGTGTGTGTGTGTGTGTATGTGTATATATATATATATATATATATGTATGAAGACAAAAAAGTCTTTAAACTGCAGCCAGATGCTGCTTCATTTACGGTGTCAGGCATATTTATCTCTTTTTGCGATGCACTCGCACTGCCCTCTTCACCACTGTCTACTTTCTCACTCACTTACTGAGAGGACAGATGCACGCTCCACTTGACTGTTTTTCACATAATGATATTATTCTATATCCTCGCATGTGGTTGGCCACAATATTGAGGGATTGGAGCATAGCTGAGCCACTGTGTGAGAGCTGAGCAGCGAAAGGAAATTAAGTGAGGAGCCGGTTCTCGCTCAATGGGAGTCAATTCTTCTGATTCACTACTAAGCACTCTCTTAGAGCACTTACACAGCTCTTAGAGCCAATGCTTTTGCGCATGACACATTATCGAACGTTACGTTGTGTGTCATGGATACTGTTGACTCTAAATCTCCCGACCACTATGTCGATCTGAGACAGCAAGACTGAGACAGCGAGACCAAGACAAGACTGAGGGATCCGAGACTAAGACAAGACCAAGACCAAAGTCCGTCGAGACCGGTCTCGAGACCAAGACCGGTCATGAGACATCCAACTCTAATATTCGATTCAATTTTATTTATATAGCACCAAATCACAACAGCAGTCACCTCAAGGTGCTTTATATTGTACAGTAGATCATACAACAATAGATGCAGAGAAAAACCCAACAATCATATGACCCCCTATGAGCAAGCACTTTGGCGACAGTGGGAAGGAAAAACTCCCTTTTAACAGGAAGAAACCTCCGGCAGAACCAGGCTTAGGGAGGGGCGGGGCCATCTGCTGCAACCAGTTGGGGTGAGAGAAGGAAGACAGGATAAAGACATGCTGTGGAAGAGAGACAGGTGACTGGAAAGGAAAAACTCAGTACATCATGGGAATCCCCTGGCAGCCTACGTCTATTACAGCACAACTAACGGAGCATTCAGGGTCACCTGGTCCAGCCCTAGCTATATGCTTTACCAAAAAGGAAAGTTTTAAGCCTAATCTTAAAAGTAGAGATAGTGTCTTTCTCCTGAATCCAAACTGGAAGCTGGTTCCACAGAAGAGGGGCCTGAAAACTGAAGACTCTCCCTCCCATTCTACTTTTAAATACTCTAGGAACACTGCAAATTCCTTGTAGCTTGACAAGATTTATTGTCTTAATTTTAGCCAGATTATCTTGTCCATCTTGTTTTGAACATTACAAGCTAGTTTCCAGTCTCATGTGTTAGATGATTAAACTTGTTTCAAGTATATATTACTTTTTTTTTCTTATTTAGTCTGTATATCTAAAAATGAACCATTTTACATTTATTTCAAGCAAAAATAGCTTTTAGATAGAGTGTAAAACAAAAATTATCTCAAAATAAGAAACATTCACCTTTTTCTTTGAAATAAGAAAGTCACTCATTGGAAGGTATTTATTTCAGGTTTTTAAAGAAAGGACATCTTCAAGGTTGTATTTTATCATAACATAGACACTGTTTCTGAAATTGACTGGGTAATATGACGTAAAATCAAGTAGGTCTTCAACATCAGTCAGTTCCGTTGCTTGGGCAAGGTTGGGAATTGCAATTTCATAGGCAAGAAAGTCTTTGTTGAAACCCAAGGTTTCATACACCTGGTATTCAAAACAATAAAGTAAACTATTAACAATAAAAATGTTTTTTACAAGTCCAAAGATAGGGTTTAAACCATTTGCTGAAATGAGTACAAGAGACCTGTCACAGATGTATTTGTTTCCATGTAAAATAAGCCACTTTACTCTAACTTCATGATGTATAGCATCTTCAATCCCAAAAAATCTACAACCTTTGATTGCAAATGGTCCATGTTAGCAACCTCTGATATAGGACCTAGTTCTTTCTCATTTACAAATATCAAATGCTCAGTTCCTGCTTCACTTTGGCAACACTCCAGCAGCTGATTGTGGTTTACAAGAGACTTACACACTTTCTTAAAGTTTAATTTGGATGACCATTGTTTAAAAAAACTGTGTTTAGACTCGAATCTCATGACGTATTAGAGGTCCTAGGGCAATAATTTAAGAGGGAAGATGCAGCATGTAATGTTGCTTTGGTATTACATTTTTTTCTGGGAATAGTTGCCTGAATTGTTTAAGATGATCTTCTATCATTTTTTTTAGTTTGGACACAGTTTGTAAAGACACAACTGGGGCAAAAATTATTTTAACAATTTCAATTAAATCCAAAATAAACTGGATAAAGGGATTTTTCTCTACAACACTGTACAATAAGAATGGCAAAATCTTGATCAATATAAGCATTTGTCCAGAGGATTGTTTGAGTCTGTTGTTACTTGAAGCTAAAGTAGCAATACTAATTGGTGAAGGCTTGTCACGTATGTCCACTGATGAAAAAGGAATGTTCTGCATTGCAGAATTAAACATGTTCAATTCCAAATTTCCAGATAAAACAAGGTATTTCAACACACACTTAATTTCCATTGGTGCCACTCCTTCAAGAATTACATGCATAATATCCTGTGGCATCTGCTCTATGAGATTAAAACCTGGGAAATCAACTAATTAGCTTTGTCTATTTATGCCAAAAGTCGTTTTGAGCGAGGATTTCAAAAATTCAGTAGTTGCCCTTTCTATTTCAATGCACTGCCTAATGTGTCCGTCCAATATCCGTCTGGTGAAACTATGTTCATTGAAATTTTCTTGCATTTCATCAAAAGTACACTCACAATGATGACATTTGCTATACGCAAAACCAACTCCTTTCTTAAATCCTGCAAGCTCATGCTGGGCCAGAGTGTCTCCACACACAGCAACAACTGCTCCGTTTAAATAAAATTCCCCATTGACAGTGTTAATCACAACACCATCGTACAGTAACTTCAAGTCCTCATTGGTTCTCCGTAGTATTATATCTACCCCACACTCATCTATGTCCCTAGACTTTGCGATTGCGAGAAGTCTGATGGAAGCCAACTTTGATCTAAACTTAGGGTCTATGTTGCCTAAGGTGTAATAAAACATTAGTAGTTTATTTACACTCGCACGTGACCCTAGGGGGTTACACATTTCTATCTCATCAGAATAGAGTATCAGTTGTAAAACAGTGGGTGGGTTTTAAAAATAATTCCATCATTAATGCCATACAAAAAACTGGCATTGGGGCAAATTCAGCACTGGCCTTCATACCTATTAAAATATTCTAATCAAGTAGTTTATCTTAGAAAACACATAACTTTAAAACTATAATCTTCACTTGAACTGAGTACATTTTCTCTAGTTAGGCTTTACTACGGTTTTACTAAAGCTGAATTCGGGTAACTGTGCTTGGTTAAGGTTAAACAACACACATACATTTAAAAATTCGCGCGCATACACACAGAAACACATAAAGTACATTACCTGATTCTGATGAGGTGTTTGAAGCTCAGCCGCTCCATCACGTTCTGACTTTCCTGTCGCTCCTCCTCCAACACCTCCGATGTTACTGGGGGGTCTAGTGGTGGTGGCTCTACTTCAGTGCCATTGCTAACAGTTTGTCTGGGTTCGGCAGTATAGTCGGCAAAAATGGCTGTACCAAAATTTTCGCCTCCTAATACATTTGCATCGGATGAAGCTGTCAGCCATCCTGTAGGCGGGTTCCCAGTGGTGATGTATTGTGGATGTGTGCGTCTGAGATGGTGGTAAAACGAGTTGAAAACACGGTAATCCTCGGCGCATCCATCGACTCCACAAATGACACGGAAATCTGGACTGAGACTGTGTGCAGTATTAATGTGACTTAAGAGAGACTTCAATGTTAACGCCACAAAGACGAAGCAAATCACACACCTCCAACAGGCCATTGTATTAGACTAAAGTCAAGCAGAAAATATGTTGCAGTGTGGAGCTAGTTTGGGAAATACCAAGTTCATGGGGGGGAGGGGGGTATTACAAACTGTAACTGTAAAAACAAAAAATGGTCACAAATAAGGTAAAATGAAATAACACCTATAAGAGTTTATTTTAAATCAATGAAGAAAAAATTTACCTATCATACTGACTGTGTTTTATGAACGTACAAACCACTAAATTGTATATAGAAGCAAAAATTGAGATGTCCACCCCCTTCATCTTCCATGTTAGTTGTTACCTAACTCCGTTTAAATTTGGAGTCACAGGAATCTTCTGCACCTGAGCGTTGAAAGAAAAACTGTAAGAGAAAACTTCGTCAAGAAAGAGAGGTAAGCAATTTTAATTTTTTGAATGTAAGTAGTGTGTAGTCTAATCACTGTTCTAAAGTCAAGCGGACAGAATAATAAATTTAGCAAGTAATGTTACTAAGTAATGTAGCATGCTAACGGATGCTAGCGTTAGCTTAGCAGCCCTCGCATGTGGTTCAGAGAACATTTAGTGAAGTATCTACTGTAATGTTGTAAGAATTCCTAGCTATGCTATTTATAAGGGGCAGTGTTAGCTGTTTGTATTAACTTAAGTTAATAGGCACACTGAGAATTTCTTTCAATTAGCAAGAGAGCTAATTAACCACATTCAGGGTTTTCCAATTGTCTTTGACTGATTTACTAGCTGCTTGAATTCCCTTACAAGGTGTGGGTTTAAATTAATATTTTGATATTAATTGGATTTATTAAAGTGGGCTCAAAACAGTGTTATTCAGGAATCAGGCTGGTTGGTAAAACAAGTAGGGCTGTGTATCGATTCAAAATTGAAACAGAAGATGGCAGCACTGCATGTACAAGGATGCCAGCTGCCGTTAAACCCCGAAGACGAAGAAGCTGTATCCCAGAATTCATAGCCTAGCTCAGTTTCCAAAAATGGCGGCAGCTAGTTAGTTTTAAAATTTCTCTTATTACTCTTTCTAGGTCACAAAATAAACGTTTAACATATTTTCAGGCGAGAATGTAGCCGTGTAAACTTCAAATATCTGGACAGTTTATCAAGACACCACATATTTTTGTTACACCCCGGCCTAGGCAACCGGCGTGCAACACAGGAAAAATAAAGTAAGGAAAAAATGCCCCCACGCTTACTGCTCTTAAGGAGGGCGAACCAACAAAAAAGACTAATATGGGTCTCCACCAAAATCCCAAAACGAAAGTATCGACAACTATTTACATCAAAGCAAAATAGGACATTTATTTACAGCAAAACACCAAACTATTTACAACCGGGGGGGAAGATCACCATATGACAAACTGAAACACAGGGCTTAAATACATAGAGGGAGCAATCAAGGAATGGACAACAGGAGGGAAACACAGCTGGGGCAAATCAGAACTGACGAGACAAGGAAGCGTAAACTGAACACACTGAGATAAGACAGACTTTCAAAGTAAAGCAGGAAGCACATAACAGTCACGCCTAAAACAAAACACTGACAACACCGAATCGTAACATTTTCAAAAGCCCTCCGACATTTTCGGAGACATCTGTTACCCACTAGTTCGATAGCTAGCCGGGGTTTAACGCTCACTAGAGCCCGTGAGAACACCGGACTCCAGGCGAACCATTTTCAAAACCACCGCCGTCTTTCACTACTCAGGTGAAACATGATATATAAGTCACTTAAATAACTTAAAAATGTTATTGTTTGGCTTTTTTCAGTATTTTATTTGTTTCTGAGTAAATCGGTTTGGCTGAGATTAAAGTTATAGTTTTTACACAGCTGAATAAACGTCAAGCAGACAGCTGATTATCAGAAGTGTGAGATGCTCGAAAATATACTCCGGTGTCCTTTTATATTTTAGATAGCAATGAGCAATCTGTAAATTTCTTTAAAATATAATAAACTATCATCTTGCCTTTATTTTTAGTTAGCACATACCTTAAACACTTAAAGCTATAAGCTAATGATGGTTATATAAGAGCAGATGCTGCTGGTGCAATAAGCTGTACATTTTCCGTCCAATGGATGCATGATCTGGCAGCCCTAGTCAGCATAATCTTATTGATAAAATTCAATGACACAAATCTGGGTGAGTAAAAGTTCACTGGGCAATATTGTATAACCCTTTCAGACCTCAGCCTGGCTGTCTGGACATTTCTTTTCTATTATAGCTTTAAAAAGGGTAAAAATGTTGAACAATCAAAACGATTCTTTGACGTGAATCAATTTGATTCTCATGGGACTCAATTAAGATTCAACTTTTCAAATGTTTTTAACATAACACTAATGAAAACATTTGTCTTGCAGGTGACTGAGCAATGGAGAAGCTGGATGATGTAACAGTATCTGTCCTTAAAGGTTATATTTGATAATATATTTCTGTGTGTGTGTGTGTGTGTGTGTGTGTGTGTGTGTGTGTGTGTGTGTGTATATATATATATATATATATATACATATATACACAATGGGGCAAAAAAGTATTTAGTCAGCCACCGATTGTGCAAGTTCCCCCACCTAAAATGATGACAGAGGTCAGTAATTTGCACCAGAGGTACACTTCAACTGTGAGAGACAGAATATGAAAGAAAAATCCATGAATTCACATGGTAGGATTTGTAAAGAATTTATTCGTAAATTAGGGTGGAAAATAAGTATTTGGTCACCTCAAACAAGGAAAATCTCTGGCCCTCACAGACCTGTAACGTCTCCTGTAAGAAGCTTTTCTGTCCCCCACTCGTTACCTGTATGAATGGCACCTGTTTGAACTCATCATCTGTATAAAAGACACCTGTCCACAGCCTCAAACAGTCAGACTCCAAACTCCGCCATGGCCAAGACCAAAGAGCTTTCGAAGGACACCAGGAAAAGTATTATAGACCTGCACCAGACTGGGAAGAGTGAATCTACAATAGGCAAGCAGCTTGGTGTGAAAAAATCAACTGTGGGACCAATCATCAGAAAATGGAAGACATACAAGACCACTGATAATCTCCCTCGATCTGGGGCTCCACGCAAGATCTCATCCCGTGGGGTCAAAATGATCATGAGAACGGTGAGCAAAGATCCCAGAACCACACGGGGGGACCTGGTGAATGACCTGCAGAGAGCTGGGACCAAAGTAACAAAGGTCACCATCAGTAACACACTACAACGGCAGGGAATCAAATCCCGCAGTGCCAGACGTGTTCCGCTGCTGAAGCCAGTGCATGTCCAGGCCCGTCTGAAGTTTGCCAGAGAGCACATGGATGATACAGCAGAGGATTGGGAGAATGTCATGTGGTCAGATGAAACCAAAGTAGAACTTTTTGGTATAAACTCAACTCGTCGTGTTTGGAGGAAGAAGAATACTGAGTTGCATCCCAAGAACACCATACCTACTGTGAAGCATGGGGGTGGAAACATCATGCTATGGGGCTGTTTTTCTGCCAAGGGGACAGGACGACTGATCCGTGTTAAGGACAGAATGAATGGGGCCATGTATCGTGAGATTTTGAGCCAAAACCTCCTTCCATCAGTGAGAACTTTGAAGATGAAACGAGGCTGGGTCTTCCAACATGACAATGATCCAAAACACACCGCCCGGGCAACAAAGGAGTGGCTCCGTAAGAAGCATTTGAAAGTCCTGGAGTGGCCTAGCCAGTCTCCAGACCTCAACCCCATAGAAAATCTGTGGCGGGAGTTGAAAGTCCGTGTTGCTCGGCGACAGCCCCAAAACATCACTGCTCTCGAGAAGATCTGCATGGAGGAATGGGCCAAAATACCAGCTACTGTGTGTGCAAACCTGGTAAAGACCTATAGTAAACGTTTGACCTCTGTTATTGCCAACAAAGGTTATGTTACAAAGTATTGAGTTGTATTTTTGTTATTGACCAAATACTTATTTTCCACCCTGATTTACGAATAAATTCTTCACAAATCCTACCATGTGAATTCATGGATTTTTCTTTCACATTCTGTCTCTCACAGTTGAAGTGTACCTCTGGTGCAAATTACTGACCTCTGTCATCATTTTAGGTGGGGGAACTTGCACAATCGGTGGCTGACTAAATACTTTTTTGCCCCACTGTATATATATTTAAAAAAAACACCCAGCACGCCCCTGCGGGTGGTTTATCCTTCAAGCTCGGGTCCTCTACCAGAGGTCTGGGAGCTTGAGGGTCCTGCGCAGTATCTTAGCTGTTCCCAGGACTGCGCTCTTCTGGACAGAGATCACCGATGTTATTCCTGGGATCTGCTGGAGCCACTCAACTAGCTTGGGAGGCACCGCAGCTAGTGCTCCGATTACCACGGGGACCACCGTTACCTTCACCCTCCACATCCTCTCGAGCTCTTCTCTGAGCCCTTGGTATTTCTCCAGCTTCTCGTGTTCCTTCTTCCTGATATTGCTGTCATTCGGAACCGCTACATCGATCACTACAGCCGTCTTCTTCTGTTTGTCTACCACCACTATGTCCGGTTGGTTAGCCACCACCATTTTGTCCGTCTGTATCTGGAAGTCCCACAGGAGCTTAACTCGGTCATTCTCCACCACCCTTGGGGGCATCTCCCATTTTGACCTCGGGACTTCCAGGTTATACTCGGCACAGATGTTCCTGTACAGTGTACAGGCATAGTGTACAGTGTACACTATGCCGGCCACTTGGTTATGGCGTTCCATGTATGCCTTGCCTGCTAGCATCTTGCACCCTGCTGTTATGTGCTGGATTGTCTCTGGGGCATCTTTACACAGCCTGCACCTGGGGTCTTGCCTGGTGTGATAGACCCCAGCCTCTATGGATCTTGTGCTCAGAGCTTGTTCTTGTGCTGCCATGATTAGTGCCTCTGTGCTGTCTTTCAGTCCAGCTTTGTCCAGCCACTGGTAGGATTTCTGGATATCAGCCACCCCCTCTATCTGCCGGTGGTACATACCGTGCAGGGGCCTGTCCTTCCATGATGGTTCCTCGTCTCCCTCCTCTTTCTTGGGTTTCTGGTGCCTGAGGTATTCACTGAGCACTCGGTCAGTTGGGGCCATCTTCCCAATGTATTCTTGGATGTTCGTTGTCTCATCCTGGACTGTGGTGCTGACACTCACCAGTCCCCGGCCCCCTTCCTTCCGCTTAGCGTACAGCCTCAGGGTGCTGGACTTGGGGTGAAACCCTCCATGCATGGTAAGGAGCTTTCTTGTCTTTATGTCAGTGGCTTCTATCTCCTCCTTTGGCCAGCCTATTACCCCAGCAGGGTACCTGATCACGGGCAGGGCGTACATGTTGATGGCCCGGATCTTGTTCTTACCATTCAGCTGACTCCTCAGGACTTGCCTGACCCTCTGCAGGTACTTGGTGGTTACAGCTTTTCTAGCAGCCTCTTCATGGTTCCCATTCACCTGCGGGATCCCCAGGTACTTGTAACTGTCCTCTATGTCTGCAATGTTGCCTTCTGGTAGTTCAATCCCCTCAGTTCTGACTACCTTCCCTCTCTTTGTTACCATCCGACTACACTTCTCCAGTCCGAACGACATTCCAATGTCATTGCTGTATAGCCTGGTAGTGTGGATCAGTGAATCGATGTCTCGTTCACTCTTGGCATACAGCTTGATGTCATCCATGTACAGGAGGTGGCTGACAACTGCTCCGTTCCGTAGTTGGTATCCGTAGCCAGTTTTGTTAATGATCTCACTGAGGGGGTTCAGGCCTATGCAGAACAGCAGTGGGGACAGAGCATCTCCTTGGTAGATCCCGCACTTGATGGTGACTTGTGCTATGGGCTTGGAGTTGGCCTCTAGTGTTGTGCACCACATCCCCATTGAGTTCCTGATGAAGGCTCTTAGGGTCCCATTGATCTTGTACAATTCTAGGCATTCCAGTATCCAGCTGTGGGGCATTGAGTCATAGGCCTTCTTGTAATCAATCCAGGCAGTACACAGGTCAGTCTGGTCTTGCAGTCTCGGCTGACTGTTCTGTCTACCAGTAGCTGGTGTTTTGCGCCTCTGGTATTCTTGCCAATTCCTTTCTGTGTCCTGCTCATGTATTGACCCATGTGCCTGTTCATCTTAGCCGATATGATGCCTGACAGGAGCTTCCATGTAGTACTGAGGCAGGTTATTGGTCGGTAGTTGGAGGGGACCGGTCCCTTCTTGGGGTCCTTGGGGATCAGCACCGTCCGACCTTCGGTTAGCCATTCCGGGTGTCTCTCGTTAACTAGCAGCTGGTTCATTTGTGCTGCCAGACGCTCGTGGAGTGCAGTCAGCTTCTTTAGCCAGTAGGCGTGAACCATGTTGGGCCCTGGTGCTGTCCAACTCTTCATACTGGAGACCCTTTCTTGGATATCTGCCACTGTGATGGTTACTGGACCCTGTTCGGGGAGGTCGCTGTGGTCTGCCCTCAGATCCGCTAGCCACTGAGCATTGCCGTTATGGGTTGCGTCCTTCTCCCATATGCCCTTCCAGTATTGCTCGGTCTCCAGCCTGGGTGGTGCTGTTCTCTTATTATTATTGTTCCCTTGCAACTGAGAGTACACCTTTGCTGGTTCTGTGGAGAACAGCTGGTTTATTCTCCTGCCTTCTATCTCTCTGGTGTACCTCCTCAAGCGGCTGGCCAAGGCTGTGAGTCTTTGCTTGGCAGTTTCCAAGGCCTCAGGTATGGACAGCTTGCTGTATTTCTTATGCACCTTCTTTGTCGCACCTGTCTGCAACTCCGTTAGTTGGCTAACCTCCCTCCGTGCTACTTTGATCTTGCCCTCTAGCCTCCTTCTCCTTGGAGGGTACTGCCCCTATGTCAAGGCTGTAATTGCAAGTAGATAACACAATTGTGTTATTTAAATTTCAGTGATTATTCTTGAACACACAAACTTAAAATCAGCAAATTCTCAAAAAGGATTGTTTAGTATTCAGGACAGACCATGAATAACTTACAACATATTAGGTGAAACACTCACTTAAGCATATGTTCAAATGTAACAATACAGAAAAAATGGGATCATATGAATCATTGAAAAAAACCTGGTCTTACCAGCCTCTATTACATCTGCTCTGTCAGTCCAGGAAGTCTTGAACTTGAGTAAGAGGATTGCAGCTGCAGCCAACTCTGGATCCTCCATCATTGGTCCAAAACGCTTTTGAAGGCCATTTTGCAGGGCTCCGATGAGTGGCACACATGTCTTGCTTGATGTCTCCAGCCTGCTAAGTTTGGACAGTAGTTGTTGGATTACTGGCAGGAGCCATCCCATAAAGGAAGTGGACTCAGACTGAAGTATGTTTGAAGCTTTCACCAGTGGCTTCATGGTGGTACAGTACTCCCTTAGGAATGCAACTTCTGCAGGACTCAACCTGTAAGACACAACAACAAAACCCACTATGACTATAATAGAGATCTTATGATTAAATATTAAGAGTCTGCTCACGTTTTTAACCGTCCATTAAGGAAAATTCACAAAATTTGCAACCACATTGGTGTCCAATTTTACTCACATTTTCATCTTGAAGTCCTCACAAATGCTCCTGATGGCATCTTCCCCCTTTTCATCAATGATGCATATTATCCTTTCAATGGCAAGGTAGGTTGAATTCCACCGTGTTGCATTGGGACGAATGATCTGTAGCTCACACTTGTCCTCTATCACTTCATTTGCCAAATGAGACCGGACAGTTTGTTCCAAATGGCCTGGCATTTTGCAAAGGTTGCACAGAAGAGCCTCTTGTAGTTGTCATTCATGCTCCTTGCCAGGGCAGCATCGGTTGTTGCCACAAGGTTTAGCAAGTGACATGCACATCGCTGATGAGGCGGGAGTTGATACTCCAAACCAGTCTTCATCAAGAATCTCACTCATGGTAGTCAATATGGTCAGTCAGGTCAAGAGTATCTGGGTCTGCTTCATCTTTATCTGCATCATTTTGTGCCCCAAACACGTGGAAGGCCTTGACAAAGTTGGATCCACTATCAGTTGTGGTTCTTACAACTTTGCCTCTAATCTTGTATTTTCAATCGATATCATCCAGAGTACCAGCAAGCATGTCAAATGTGTGAGACCCTCTCAATCTTTTGCACGCTAGGTCTGCAGATCTTCTTTCAGGGGACTCTTCTTCTATCTAATGGCATGTGATTCCAAGGTAACTTTTCTGATGAGCTGACCAACAATCAGTATTGGTAGCAACAAATTTGACTTTATCCAATGCTGCAGCCAAAGTTGTCTTAATGTGATCAGCAACTTCATAGATTTGGCACAGACAGGAAAGTCTGGAAATGACATTGGCTGAAGTTGTAATGTAGTAATCAATTCTTTGAAAGGCTGTTCTACCACTGCAAATGGCTGTAGACCCTCACATATGAAATTGATGACAAGCTTGTCAACAGTTGCTTGTGGAACAGTTTGTTTGCAGCTCTCAACATCAGGTTTGGTAACTTGGCTTGTGTATTTGCTGAGAGATTGTTTGGTGTGGCTGTGGTCTTTCGCTGACGAGATGTTGATGCCACAGTGATATTGTACTGCTCAATCTTCGATGTTTCCTCTGTAGAGATAAATGTTATCATACATCAGGTTTGTAAATTAATTCATAACACCACTGTGATTAACACTAATGGAAAACACATTTTTTAAAAATTATTCAACTAAAGCAGGGGTGGACAACTACAGGCCTCGAGGGCTGGTGTCCTGCAGGTTTTAAATGTGTCCTTGATACAACATGTCATGGTCCTGGGTCGGTGACCCAGTGCTTTTAGTTCATGATGATGATGATGATTGTTTGAGTTCTATGTGTTATATTCGGTCTGCCTTTGAGTCTGCGTCTGTGTCTCTGTCTGTCTATGGTGTCAACCCGTCTGTTTGTGAAGCTGTTTAGTTCTGTGTCTTGGTTGGTTCCCTGTGTTTGAGTTTCCTGCTTTATTGTGAAGGTCTCTGTCTGATGTGAGTGTGTTCAGTTTTCATTTCCCCTGTCCCGTCAGCTCCGATTCCTCCCAGCTGTGTTGCCCTCCTGTCTCTCATCCCCTGATTACTGGTGTGTGTATTTAAGCCCTGTGTGTTCTCCTGCCTGTTGCCGGTTCGTCTGTGTAACTCCGTGTCAGTCTGTTACCCTGTGTTCCACGGTGTCCTCTTCCTCGTCTGCGTCTCTCTGCTTCTCATCCCGTTGTCGTATGCTCCCAGGTCTGTTATTTTTAGTCCTCCCAGTTTAGGTGTCTTTAGTTATTTGTTATGCCCCACTGCTTGTTTGCCACTACACCTCTGTAAATAAAACCACCGGTATCTCATCCACTGCCTGCATCTTGGGTCCTTCTTCCAACTCCACACGGCTCGCCATCGGCAGCCGTGACACAACAAAGCTGATTCAAATTGCTGAATTACCTCCTCATTGTTTATTGTTTAGCATATTATAAAAAAGTGGTGAATTTGGTTAAACTTTGCAGATATATTGCTGTATTTATTCACAAATGTAAACCAATTTTGAACGATCATTGCAAAGAAAAAAAAAAGTATTTCTGTATACATTCTAAGTTCTGTAATCTGTATACATACTATCTGTAAAAAGAGTATCAAACAGTGTGTCAGTATCTAAATATTTTAAGTCCTTTATCAGTATTAGCCTAAAGTTTCCAGTACTAGTCAGGTTCTAAAAATACTAAGAGAGCAAAATGTGTGTATATAGCAAATTTAAATTAAGAAAAAGGATCACATACACAAAAAAAAAATGCTGCCTACACAGCTAACAAATAAAAACAATACATATTATGTTCTTTAAAATAAATATATCAGATTGCGAAACATAACCCTACTGATTAAGAGCCATGTCACTATGATAGACCTATATCAGGCCAATGATACTGATCAGCAATCCATTAATCGGGCTTTGCTACATGTCAACTGAGAGCTGGAAGATTAATTTGAGATGCAGCTCAGCACTGTGTACCAGTTTTGTTTTTTTTGTTTTTTGTTTTTTTAATATAGGCCAGCTGAGTGTAGGCCTGTGAGTTTTAAATAACTAAAGATTTAATTCATTCTAATGACGGTGGTTGTCCAAATAATAAGCTAAAACATTCATTCGAATTGTAGCTCAATTATGCACACACACACACACACACACACACATATCAGACTAACCAATGGCAATGACAATATCTTAGCCAAACTAATAACCTTAACACACATGAAAAATAAAAAAGCAATAACGTACAGGTATAGTTGTAAAACCTCTTACCTCAATGTGTTTTCTTAGATTAGACGCTGAAGTCTTTTAAGCTGATATCACTGTAGAGGTCAAACAAAGTTTCTCCTTTTCTCCCCTGTACATAAAAAATTCCTCCAGGTACGGCCACGGGCATTCGCCCTCCGTCTTTTCTACATCGTTTTCACGGTTGACAGTGTTGTCTTCTGTCTCCATTTTGGCTTCTTGGGCCCTGTGCTTCGTACGTCGCTTACTACATCCAAGATCAAATGAAACATCCAAGATCAAATCATCGCGCTAACCGTGAGCTCGCTAATCCGGTTCCCCGAACACACCTGCTGTTGACGATTAGTACAGCTGGATGAAGTAATGTGCGATCACTGGGTGCCGTAAAAGGGGATACGCATCGATAGCAGAAACAGTGATCGGCAACCCGCTGATTGGTTGGCGAAAATGGCGAAGGAGCGCGCTCGGTATTTTTCGGCAGCAGAGCAAGAACTCTTGAGTGAGGGATTTCAGGAGTTTCAGAGTTTAATTAAAATGCAAGGGAACACTGCAAAGGCTGCAAAAGCAAGGAGAGAGGGCTGGCAGAAAGTTGCTGACAAATCAAACTCGTAAGTAATCCAATAATAACAATAATAATGGAGTGGATTTATATAGCGCTTTTCAAGGCACCCAAAGCGCTTTACAATGCCACTATTCATTCACTCTCACATTCACACACTGGTGGAGGCAGCTACGGTTGTAGCCACAGCTGCCCTGGGGCAGACTGACAGAAGCCAGGCTGCCATATTGCGCCATCGGCCCCTCTGGCCAACACCAGTAGGCGGTAGGGTAGATTTATCATATCACACCATATTATCCAATATTATATTACATTATATTATATTATAATATGTTATATTATATCCCCTTTCACATTAGAGCCACAACAGGACCCACTAGAACATGGGAACAAGTAAAAGTGAAATATAAGAATATTCTACAGAATGGTAATATTTATCACTTATATTGCTTGTCGTCTCTTGGAAAGAGACCCTGGAATACTCTGTTTGTTTGTTCATAACAGCAACCAAGAAAAGGGCAGAGCAAAAAAAAAGACAGGTGGTGGTCCTGCACCCCCTCGTCAACAAGTTGGTTAAGTGAATAATACCCTCACGGGAAAATCGATATCTCTCTATGAGCACACTGTCGCGCTGAGCTAAAGGATCCTGTCTGTCCCGCAATATACGCTGAATTCTGAGGACTCTCCTTATCAATCTTGCACCTTCCGCAATGGGTTGCTCGCGTAAACGGACAGGACATGGCTGCGACAGACTTCCCAAATCCACCTTCGCTTTTATAGCCGTGGTCTCCCATCTTGATTACACGAAGTAATCTGCAATTACTACTCTGAAATATGAATTACATCTGTAATAATCACATACATGTAATAGAATGTTAATAGTACATTTCCCTTTTTTAGGGAATGACCTGTATGTATCTGTGTGAAATCAATAAAAGGATCAAGTGCTGCATTATCTTTAGTTACATTGATGTTATTTATTTATGGTGAAACAGTGGTGGAATATCGCTGTTGCTTTCGTATGAATGACGCGGACATACCTGCGTGGCCACGATCTAATCCTGTTTACATAAAGTAAACCTGCTCCCCAGCAGGTTTAAGCTTACGGCTCTGTTGCTATGACAGCAAGTCCCGGATGGGCTTCGGGGAACCGAACGATCCAGGATCACGCGAAATCGTCAACAATCTAATCCAGCTAACTCACTTAGCGCGGTACGAAGCACAGGCCCTTTGTCTCCAAATCTTATAAATTAGTTTATACTCCACCGTTTAGTACCTCTAGACACCTGTGCCTGCTGCTGCAGCTGAGTTTTGTCTTTGCTTACGTCTTAAATTGGCGCAGTCGCGATTGCACGGCCTTATTGGCTGCAAAAATCCAGATGATTGGTTTGAATATTAATTCAAATTGTGGGCGTACTCAGTAGCGACTTTTGCTTTTATAAGTAGCAAAGTAGATTACATAATATAAATTGTATTCAAGTACGAGTAAAATTACACACTTGAAAAATTACTCATAAAAGTACAAGTACTCAAAAAATATTTTTAATTACAGTAACGTGAGTATTTGTAATTCGTTACTTCCACCCCTTTTTTTTTTTTTTTTTTTTCCAGTGTATTATTATTTTAATCTTTCTCTGTGGTACGTGCTGAGTGCTGATGTGTACTGTTGTTTTCCAGCACTCGTCAGAGATAGGTCTCTGAAGAGCATATGGGCCATCGTGGTGGTGATGTTTGGAGTCGTGCTGTTTGACTTTGCTGCAGACTTCATCGATGGACCCATCAAGGCCTACCTGTTTGATGTATGTTCACATGAAGACAAGGAAAGAGGCTTACACTACCATGCTCTCCTCACAGGTATGTAGCACAAACACTGTTTGGTTCTTGCTTCAATACTCACAGCTTTTGTGTTTTGTTTAGACTTATTAATGCCGGGGTTTTTTTTTTTTTTTTTTTGCCTGTCCCGTTTGGCTCTTTTGCCATCAGAATTGTTGTCTAAAGGCAAAGAAAGATGCCCAACGGATTTACTTTACCAAACTGACCATCCCAGCCTTGCCGTAATGGTCCATTTGATTCACCTTTTATTGTTTATTTTATTTTCACTTACTGAATACGGGACAGACTTGACTGGGGGAAAGAAGGGGAGAAAGAAAGAGGGAAAGAGAAACAGCTGAGAAGAGGGACGGGGGAGAAGGGCAAAAGACAAAAACCAACAGAACGGGCAGAGAAAAAAAAATGCATATATCAATCACCTGGATCACCTGCTGAGAAAGAAAAAAGAAAGCAAGCAGAAGAGAACAAGAGTAATAGAATAAACAACATCACAATGATATATGGGAATATGACAGTAAATACTAAATGTTAAACATTATTGTGCAGCACATAAGATCAACAGAACACAGTGTGCTTTGAGGTAGGAGCCAAAAAGGGTGTAGTTTGTGGGTGTGATCACCTGTGTGTACACCTGTGAGCATGGACGCGCTTGATTTTGTTTTTTAAAAGGTTCCTTCATGTAATAATCTGCTAGAGGGTGTGGGGGGGCCACAGCCCCATCCTCCAGGGCGTGAAGCAGGTGTGGAGGAGATCAAAACTCCAGACATCCAGAGGCCCCCAGAACACAAGAGACCAAGGAAGACCAACAGAGGGGCAGCTGCGCCACTGTCCCGGAAAGAGCTGAGGAGAGTCCCAGATGAGGGCTCACTCAGCAGCCGCGGAGCAGAAGCCAGGGGGAGTTGCAGTGACGCGCCCGTGAGCTCCGCCGGCAGCCAGCTGCGCCTGAGTGACCGAGCCCCACCTCCGAAGTGACCCGAGCGAGCCCCAGGCTCCAGGCCCCGATAAGCAGCCGCCAAGGAGTGAGCCGGTGTGTACCCGGATGCCCATCCCCGGACACAAAGAACCACCAACGCACCGATGTCTGAGGGGGTCCGCCACTGGCAGGGGAAGTGGTGGTAGGGGGAGATAGGCCTCCAAACCTTGGAGGGCCTGAGATGTCCCCAGAGAGGTGGCGCCTGACACCCAACCTGACATATAGACACAGACATACAGGCACACACAGATACAAACATCCATTCCCACCCTCATGCTCTCATATGCACTTACTCCACCTCGTTACTTCCACCCCTGATTGGGCCTGATGCAACTTCCTGAGAAAATATAGCCTTTGTTGTGCTTTTCCTACCTGGTGGAAATGTTTGTGGACAAGTAAGGTCGGCCAAGATATGGACCCCAAACGTTAAGCTATGGAGCTTAAAGTTTTCTACCTCGTCCCCATCAATAAGGGGGGTGGGGTGCTCAGATCGCTTTGTTCTTCTGAAGTCGATTACTATCTCCTTGGTCTTGGCTGTGTTCAGATGTTGTTGTTGTTGTTGTCACAGCATCGCTTCAGATGCTGGACCTCCTCTCTGTAGGCCGAACCATTGTTGTACTCAATCAGTCCTATGATGATGGTGTCATCAGCAAATTTTATAATGGCGTAACTGGTGTGAACTGGAGAACAGTCATGGGTAAAAAGTGAGTATAAGAGGGGACTGAGGAATTCCACACACCCCTGTGGAATGCCTACATTCAGAATGAGGGTAGACGAGGTGTGCTCTCCCATCCTGACATTCTGGGCTCTATTCCTCAGGAAGTCCAGTATCCAGTTTGCACAAAGAACCGCTGACTCCTAAGTTGCTTAGTTTTTTAACCAGTTTGTCGGTTTGAACTGTATTGAAGGTGCAGCTGAAGTCCACAAACAGCATTCTCATATAAGTGTTGTGTGAAGAGCTGTTATTATGGCATCCTCTGTTAACCTGTTTGCCTCGTATGCAAACTGGTATGGATGGAGGTCTGCAGGAATGACAGCCTTAATGTGTGACACACTCAGAAAAATAAAGGTGCCAACTGGAACCAAAAGTGGTTCTTTAGACTGATGCCATAGAGGAACCTTTTTTGGTGCCACAAAGAACCTTTCAAACAATGGTTCTTTGAAGAACCATTTCTTTCAGTGGTTCATTGAAGAACCTTTAAAGGTGCCCCAAAGAACCATCAAGAAATGGTTCTTTGGGGCACCTTTAATGGTTTTTCAAAGAACCTTTTTAAAAATGGTTCTTTAAAGAACCATTTTAAAGAACCATTTTTGAGTGGTTCTTTAAAAACCATTTTAAATCTTTCAAAATAAAATGTATCATAAATTGAATTTGTGTAGGGTAAAATAAATACGAGCACAGCATAGACATATATTAATGGTTTATTGTCATTTTGTAGTTACCAAAAGACAAAAAGGCATTTTAACCCTCAGCACAACATCACTACTAAAACATCAGAAAGTGATAAAACACATTAGGAATAGCAATAGCTTCATAACAGACTAATAAATCAACACATTTTCATCAGCAGATGCTTGCATGTTCAATAAAAATATTTCAACAACAAGTTTATGATTAAAATGATCAATGATCAGCCTTACGCTATGTAATGTACGTTTCATGTTGTACTCATGGTCCTTTGTTAGTCCAGTTTAGGACCATGTCTCTGACATATGTTTCATATCAAATATATGTCATATCAAAACAAGCCCACACCTGCAGTTGTTTCAGTTTTTCACTGGTGTTTCCTGTCAGCTGGTCAACCTCACTCAGGCGGACATCCATATCAGCCAACCAAACGACAAGTTCCTCCCTTTGTGCTTCAAAGCCCTCACACTCTGAGACAAGGAGCTGAAAGAGAGAGAGAGAGAGAGAGAGAGAAAAGAGTCAATTATAAAGAAGAGAGAAAAGTGAAACCCTCCTCAGAAGGTCTGACTCGCATACCTGCAGTTGACCTGTGATGGACTCCAGTTTGGCGTTCACGTCATCCCTCGTCGATGCCAACAGCCGAGTCTGCAGGGTGCCCTGGAAGAGCTGAGTTAATGTTCGACTCCTCCTGGTCAGGCTCTCCAGCTGGATGAGCCGAGGTCTCCCCTCTCGCCGCTGCCTCTGAACACAGAAACACAAATTGCATCTGAAGCAGGAGGTGCAGATTTTTTTTGCTATTCTTTTCTAAATCCAGGCTTGATCACGTGGAGGTATTTGGAAAACTTTTTTGGCCAGTGGACGACTGTTGTCTTGCAGAAAGTCAAATCAAACATATGCGATACACAATCAATTCACAAGAACACATTATAAAAAACAAGTCCGGTTCTGGCCTGATTTCAAATGAATTCTGCATCAAAACAGGGTAACAGAAGTAAAACGAGAGTTTGCTGCAAATGTGAGCACAAAGCCTCACTTTGTACAAGCCTGCTATTAAAGTTCTCCTCTATGCAGACGACTTTCCTGTTTTTAAGGCACAACTTGGATCTGCTGTACGAATCTTATGGATGAAAGATTAGTGTGCATGACTCCAGATTCTGATCCCTCATCCTAATATGGTCCCAACATACCAACAGCAGTAAAGCAAATGTTGAGGCTTCAAAATACAAAGTCCATAAACTAATAGCTGACATGGGTTTTATCATAAGGGTGATAAATATACAGATTTCAGTCTGTCTTAGAAATTTGATGTTCATTTACCTGCAGATGCACTATACGTACCTGCTCCATGGTTTTTCACAACATTTTGCACATCACTATTTAATACAGGAAGAACTAAAACAAGTCATCTTTCTTTGTGAGAGGACCATATTAATGAAACAAACCTCAATGACATCATAGGGATCCCTAAAGACGCTCCTGCTGCTTCTCTTCCTCCTCATCCTAAGCTTCCTTCTACTTGTCCTCGCCTTCCATCCAATTGTAATTCAACCTAATTGTGTTTCTCCCCCTCCTCTTCCTCATTTTGTTGGAGCTGTGAACACAATGTGAATCTGGATTAATTTGTGCAAATAAGAAAAATCTACAGCTTTTTGGTCAGAGGTGCTCTTGTGATTTAAGCCGGGTAGAGTAGATTTATGTGTTGATGCTACCTGCTTCAACTCTTGCTGCTGAGTGATATTTACACCCTGGCTGGATTACAAACTTTAACCATGTGCTGAACTTTGGCCCAGCGTTGATACCTCTTGTTAGTATAAAGACCTCTTCTTAGCTTGTACAGTGGGGCAAAAAAGTATTTAGTCAGCCACCGATTGTGCAAGTTCCCCCACTTAAAATGATGACAGAGGTCAATAATTTGCACCAGAGGTACACTTCAACTGTGAGAGACAGAATGTGAAAAAAAAATCCATGAATCCACATGGTAGGATTTGTAAAGAATTTATTGGTAAATCAGGGTGGAAAATAAGTAATTGGTCAATAACAAAAATACAACTCAATACTTTGTAACATAACCTTTGTTGGCAATAACAGAGGTCAAACGTTTACTATAGGTCTTTACCAGGTTTGCACACACAGTAGCTGGTATTTTGGCCCATTCCTCCATGCAGATCTTCTCGAGAGCAGTGATGTTTTGGGGCTGTCGCCGAGCAACACGGACTTTCAACTCCCGCCACAGATTTTCTATGGGGTTGAGGTCTGGAGACTGGCTAGGCCACTCCAGGACTTTCAAATGCTTCTTACGGAGCCACTCCTTTGGCGGTGTGTTTTGGATCATTGTCATGTTGGAAGACCCAGCCTCGTTTCATCTTCAAAGTTCTCACTGATGGAAGGAGGTTTTGGCTCAAAATCTCACGATACATGGCCCCATTCATTCTGTCCTTAACACGGATCAGTCGTCCTGTTCCCTTGGCAGAAAAACAGCCCCATAGCATGATGTTTCCACCCCCATGCTTCACAGTAGGTATGGTGTTCTTGGGATGCAACTCAGTATTCTTCTTCCTCCAAACACGACGAGTTGAGTTTATACCAAAAAGTTCTACTTTGGTTTCATCTGACCACATGACATTCTCCCAATCCTCTGCTGTATCATCCATGTGCTCTCTGGCAAACTTCAGACGGGCCTGGACATGCACTGGCTTCAGCAGCGGAACACGTCTGGCACTGCAGGATTTGATTCCCTGCTGTTGTAGTGTGTTACTGATGGTGACCTTTGTTACTTTGGTCCCAGCTCTCTGCAGGTCATTCACCAGGTCCCCCCGTGTGGTTCTGGGATCTTTGCTCACCGTTCTCATGATCATTTTGACCCCACGGGATGAGATCTTGCGTGGAGCCCCAGATGGAGGGAGATTATCAGTGGTCTTGTATGTCTTCCATTTTCTGATGATTGCTCCCACAGTTGATTTTTTCACACCAAGCTGCTTGCCTATTGTAGATTCACTCTTCCCAGTCTGGTGCAGGTCTACAATACTTTTCCTGGTGTCCTTCGAAAGCTCTTTGGTCTTGGCCATGGCGGAGTTTGGAGTCTGACTGTTTGAGGCTGTGGACAGGTGTCTTTTATACAGATGATGAGTTCAAACAGGTGCCATTCATACAGGTAACAAGTGGGGGACAGAAAAGCTTCTTACAGAAGACGTTACAGGTCTGTGAGAGCCAGCGATTTTCCATGTTTGAGGTGACCAAACACTTATTTTCCACCCTAATTTACGAATAAATTCTTTACAAATCCTACCATGTGAATTCATGGATTTTTTTTCCACATTCTGTCTCTCACAGTTGAAGTGCACCTCTGGTGCAAATTACTGACCTCTGTCATCATTTTAAGTGGGGGAACTTGCACAATCGGTGGCTGACTAAATACTTTTTTGCCCCACTGTATGTATGATGTATGATGGTGGATAAATGAAATATACAAAGAAAATTTAACTATATTAGAAAGGAACATCTATCTTGGAAACATCAAATGACCGGAGCATAACTTGTCAACTAGTCCGAAAATAAGTTATACAGGAACAGTCAAAGATACACCTTCTCATGTCACATTTCTATTCATTTCTATATTAGACAATAAAGAGTTATCTAATCTAATTATTCATTCAAAACACTTATGCATAGCTGTATTTTATACAGCTCATACAGAATTCAAAGTACAGGTTCATGTGAGTATTTAATGTATGGCTCAGATCTACAGAATTTCAGAGGTTCTAGAACAGACACAGAGCTCACATCACAACAGGCTTCAGGCGCCATTTTAGTGACTTTAACATTATATAAAATTTTAATTTCGGTCTAGCTGACATTAGGTTATGTACGCAGCACGCAATTGAACCACATATTTTAGAAGCCAAAGGTTCAAATTAGCTGGGAGCAGCTTCACTTAATTATAACAGTGGTTTTGTTAGGAAAACAGTTTCTGTATACCGGATACTAAATTGCGCTGACGTCAACGGCTAACGTATCTAGTTAATCGCTACTGTTAGCACAACATTAACAGCAAGCTACAATGACGAGTAACAAAAACAAAACAGTAATAAGGTTTTAATGAAAATGTTTTACCTTTTCCAACAGTCCCAGAATCCAGAGCTTCAAAGTCCAGCAGGTACTGAAGACTGTTATCCGTTTCGCTGTCACCGGCCGTGAGAAAGTGTTTTTTTTCCCGAAAGGCCAAGGCCCGCCGCTCGCGCACTCTGTCTGCGCATGCACATCCCAACGACTGACCCCCTCCGTCCACTCCCGGGAGGTTATAGTATGACGTGTTCTGACGTCACTCTCTCTCTCCCTGTCATTTATTTGGCTTGAAACACATATTAACAAATTGCTCAGTGATGAACAACTACTCAGATCATTTACCTAAACAGTGTGCTTTGTCAAAACGAAGTGTGTGTTCATTACACTGACATTCTGTTCTGCAATTGTTATTTACTTGTATTTTATAATTTGACTTTACATACTGCTGGGTGGTTTGTAAAGTTTACAATAACTAGTATTATCATTATGCTATATTTTCAAAAATATATAATAATCTCAAAAGTAATGCCTTGGAGTAGAAAATAGTAATGCTTTATTATAATTTAAAACTAAAGTACAGTATTTGAATGTGTGTATTGTGTCTACTAGGGCTGCACGATTAATCGTTAGAAAATCACGATCTCGATTCATACTAATGTGCGATCTCATTTCCAAATGACGATTTAAAAAAAAAAAAAAAAAAAAAAAAGACGACGATTGCACCGCATTTTGATCCGGGACGTACTCTGCATGAAAACAAGCGCTCACTCTTCCTGCTCAACAAATGACAAGGGCGGAGCCTTATACCACGTGATACAGAAACTGTGCCGTGTGATGCTAAAATTAGCAGGGAAAAAACAACGGAGAGCACGTCAGGGATGACAAGAAAGTGACAGGAGAAAATCCGTCCCGGTCAACCACCCAAACACCAATAACGGGAACCTTACACAGCGCTTCCCTATACCCGTCGAACTGCCGCAGGCACAAAGAAATTACGGAGGCTATCACTTATCACCTGACCAAAGATATGGCTCCCATCAAAACTGTGCAAAACGAGGGATTTAGGAAAATGATCAACACCCTAGACAAACACTACACAGTGCCGTCCCGCAACTATTTTTCTATTGTTGCACTACCTGCTCTATACACGCAGTGTCGAGCAACGGTGGAGACGGAATTTCAAGCAGTACAACATTTTGCGGCAACAACAAAACGTGAGACATTTGTTGTTTTTATGTTTATTTATTGTTTTTATGTTCAGTCTCAACTGTTACGAAGTTGATGTGGAGTTAATAAGTGCAATAAATATTTATACTGGAAAAGAAAATCGTGAGAGAATCGTGATCTCAATTCTAAGCCAAAAAATCGTGATTCTCATTTTATGCAAAATCGTACAGCCCTAGTGTCTACTGTTTGTTAACTCACCATATTCATAATGGGTTTGCGGGGTTAGGGGTATGTGCGTGTGTGTGTGTGTGTGTGTGTGGGGGGGGGGGGGTTAGGGTCTTTAGGCTCCCCCCACCCCTGCCACCAGTATATTTTTAAGCAACTCTTACTTTTATTTGAATATTCAGTTTCCTACCATCTTCTCTTAAAGGGTAATTGCCAGGTAATCCGCCCTCCCCCTTCGCACACACATGCACACAAAGAAAACACACAGTATAATTCACAGCCTCGTTATAGTGAATAAATATTTATGCCATTTACACCATCAAACTTAGATAGCTAAGGATGAAGAACCTATTGTTCTTTAAAGAACCATTTGTAATATCTGAAGAACCATCCACAAAATAAAAAGGTTCTTTGATGTATGATGGTTCTTTAAAGAACCATGAAGACATCTGAAGAACCATTTAAGAACCATAATTTTTCTGAGTGCATGATAAGTTTTTCAAAACATTTGGCAATTATGGACATTAGCAACTGGACAATAGTCATTCAAGCAGCGTATTAGAGTATGGCAAATGTGTGACCCTCCAAGTCTGTTCCTTCTGCAAATATACCCCAAACCATGTTGTCACAACAGTCCTGTAGGGCTGTGGTGACCGCTGTCCACACTTGTACTGTTTTTGCAGATGGCCTTTGCCTTTGAATTAGAGATCTATAAGTAGAGATCAGGGACAGAGAGAGATGATCAGAGAGTCTGAGGTGAGGGGGTGGCTTTTGCTACAAAATCATTTTCACCCCGGTTCTTTTATTCGTCGAAACTTCCAGAGACGGCACCGGAACTCAGTAGTTATTTCACAAAACCTTTATTCATCTTTATTCATCTTCATTTAAGCATGCACTTCTAGAAGGGAAGACGAGGCCAGTGTCCCTCTGCAAAATCTTCACCCCTTTGTTAGTTACAGCCAGCTTTATAGAGGCGTCCCCATCATAAAACCCCCCCACAGTGTGCTGCAAACTCTGTGTCTGTGTCTATGTGAGTGCTCGTGTGTGACTGTGTACGCATACCTGTGTGTATGTGTGAGTGCACATGAGTGAGTGTGCATGTGGATGTGTGTACATGACAGTTAAAACACTGTGGGTGTAGGTGACTCCCTAGAGGTCATAAAACCCATCTCCCTTCCAGACCACAGTTCTCCAGTTACAAATGTTGAGACCCCCACACAGGTATCCTCTGGGGAATTTCCACTCAGCATTAACTCCTCTTTGTCTTACTTTCATAGTTCAAGTGGGGGGGGGGGCTCCTACAATCTACTCCTAAGTTCATGACACAGTCAGGCCTTTATTACATTGAGGGCAGTGTCAGTGTCTCTACAATAATTCTACATTCTATGTTAACACATTTCTAAACTCTAAATCAGCTAAGCATTTCTACACTTTGTAAGCATCTGAAATGTTGGTATAGACCTCGTCCAGTGTGTTATTTTCCCTCATTGGAAAGCTCACGTTTTTAAAGAATCCAGATAGGACAGATTTCAGGTTTTCATGGTTAAAATCGCTACAATCACAGCATAGTTCAGGTGCGTTGTTAGCTGTTTATTAATGGAGCGCTGAAAAAGCTCCATGGCTAACTTAGCGTTAGCTTGGGGAAGCACATAAACTGCTATTATTGTGACTGCTGTGAGCTTTCTCTGCAAATAGAAAGGTCTATGCTGTACCATCGTATACTCTATGTCTGGACAGAAGTGGACAACTTTAACTGTGGTGTTGGTACACCACGTGTTATTCATATACACTAACGGACCTCCTCTCTTTGCTCCTGTCAACTTTGAATGTAGCATGGCCTGCTAGCTCAATCACAGTGTCTGGAGTAAAAGAGTCCAGCCAAGCCTCTGTTACAACCATTACACAAAAATCCAAACACCGCGAAGTGATCTGCAGTTGTAGCTCATCCATCTTGTTGTTTAGTGACCATGAGTTGGTGAGGAGGAGACTCAGAATAGTCGGTCTGTGTGGGTTAGCACTTAGCTTAGCCCTCAGCCCCGCTCTCTTCCCTCTTTTCTGTTGCCTGTGCCTCCATCGCCTACGCCACTTCACCGGTGGTATAGTGAAATTAGAGTCTGTGTTCCTTCAGATCTCTGGGGGATAGAGTCCCAATCATTGTCTGTGAAAGTGTGCAGGTTTTTGTGGTTTAGAACATAAGCAGTTCAGCCTTGCTGTACTGCACAAGTGCTCCTGCTAATCAGAGGAAAAGTGAAATAAAAACACAAAAGATAAAAAGTAAGCCGCTAAGTTGTGGAGAGCGCTGGGTCACTGCGACTGCTTGAGTATTAGCCCCATCTTGAGTATTAGTATTTCAAGGTTTGATCAAGGTTTGCTGGAAGACTGTTTACTTAGCCTGGAATGGAGAAGGACACTGTCTCAGCTGAACTCTGGACACACACACACACACACACACACACACACACACACACACACATATACACATGCAGATATACAATCATCCCCCCTCCCCTTCCAACCGCCTTCGACGCTTATTCCCTCCCGATGCAGACGGTGGATCAAAGGGGACCAGCGCATATGCTGCAGGCCCGGATGCGCTGTCTACACTATCTGTCTTTCACCTTTTACCCATCCCTGTTGCTTGTCATGTGTTTCTATGGTGTATTAAGAGTTTTTCCTGTGCTATGCGCAGAGGTGTTTTTTTTTTCTGTTCTCAAACTGATCTCCCTGTTGGAGCTCAGCCTGGGGGGAGTTCTTTTTTCTCCTTCTCTTTCCTGATGTTGTGTTGTGAGATGCACTTCACACACATACACACACACAGTTCTTTATTGCCAGATGCCACATTTATTTTGAGTTTTCATTTGTTGTGACAGTCCGTAGTCTGGAATGCTCTGGTCTCAGCTGATCCCAGCTTCCCCTCCCCTCCGCTCCTCTCCCGTCTCACTAAAAAAGGGGAAGGAAACCGTCATCAGCTCAAACACCATCAGCTGTGTTCTCACCTGCCTCTCCAGCACCGCCCCGTTGAGCTCACTGCACCACTCCTCCCCTGCAGCCGCGCCCGGGTCCACACCTCCGCCACATGTGTATTTTCCATTGTTCGGTTCCGGGTCGCTGCTCGTGCGGCTGACCGGCCAGCTACCTACCCTGACCTGTCTCCCCAATGTGATGTTTGTGTATTGTATGTATGGTCGGCAAGGTCAGTCTCTCAAATGCCCCTCGGGGATAAATAAAGTCTTCTGAAAGTGAATCAATCTTAATTGCTGCAGAAGAGCTTCAAATTGTTAACCCATTTTGTGTTCACCAGAAAAAGGCCTTTTTGTATAATTCTGCAATGTACATGTCATCTTACGTCAAAAGCAAACTATCAAACTGAGCAGCCAATGAGCTCCTCTGTGATGTCCCTTCTTTGGATTTTGGAAAACTTCTCAAGGTGTTTGGTCAATGTGATATGTCTAAAATTCTATGAAGAACATATAAAAGCATATGTTGTTTCTCCATTTCAAAGCAACACGTTACAATATTGATTGCCAAAATATTACATGTCTAATTTAGAGATGTAGACTACACTGGATACATGTGCAACTAAAACATACAACTTACCAATGGTTACATTTTGCTTTGGTCATGTAGGACACATGGCCATGATGGTAAATTAAACAAAAAACTTGTTTAATTCTAACAATAAAACAGATGGTCAGCCGCAGTGAGAAAAAGCTTGCCAGCATATTCACCATCTGATCTGTGAAGCAAATTTATTAGGGAAAAACAGAAAAGTACTTCAGTGTACCAGTACGTGTTTGATGACAGGCAACTTAACTTAACACAGACAGGAGCCACAGTTGAAATCTGGAAAACAGAACAAAGCTCACATATTATTAGTGATTCAAGTGGACGTTTCTCAACAGTCTATTACATTTATATACACCCTTATACCACCAGCATTCTCTCTTAATTATATATAAATGAATACACACACACACATACACACACACATATATATATATATACATACAATAGTACAAATAGTACATGGACTAGAATTACTAAGAACTCAGGAGTCTCAGCTCAACATCGGAATCATTTTTCCAATCTCTTCATTAGTTTACATCCTGGCTATGTACAGGGGAGTAGTTCATGCCAGCCTTTGCTATTTTCTTTCTGTTTTAGCGTTTCAGTGGCAAGTCCTACAAGACAGCAGAAGGTGACCTTTACTGCACAGCCCCCTCTACCCATCCTAATCCTGCCAGCAGCAGACTGCTCTGCTCATTAGAAGGGCTTTTTACCTCTCAAACACCTGTCACCATTCAAAGGTGAATAACAAAAAACCTCAGCTTCGACCTCCACACCTCTGTCAGCACACTCCCCACTCGCCTGGCACACTCACTCGATAAGGCCCGGCTCAAACTCACACACACACACACACACACACACACACACACACACACACACACACACACACACACACACACACACACACACACACATGTCCGCACTCATATGCTTATGTGCTTGTGTGATGAGGGTGAGAATGACAGCTCCATTTGGTTGCACATTACTCATGCTATAGACAGATGGCCAGTTGTGGGAGGATGATTTAAGGTATAGAAAGTTTTTCTGTTGGCACTAATTAAGTAATCCCTTTTTTAGTTTAGTTTAGTGTTTTCATGGACACACTGCATCACGTGTGTGTGTGTCCAGATGAGCAGAATCAACTTTCTGTGATTTTCTTACCTGTGTCATGATCTGGGTGAGCGTCTGGTGTTTTTCTACGCCTGCATGTGTTTACCTGTGTCTTATTTCTCGCCTGGAGTCCATCAACATTAATCAGCGAGGCTGTATATAAAGATCAGCGTTCCCATCATTTCTCCGCCAGTTCATCAGCTACCTCGCGGTGGTAATCAGGCCTCATGTCTTTGGGTATAGACACGCTCTTTGCTTACCTTAATCTTCTTGTGCCTTCAATTTCTCCACCACGACACTACCTTCTCACTTGCAATTCAAGTCTCTGGACGCTGGTCTTCTTGGCAAAATGCACTGCAATGCTCCACAACCTGCCTCTTCCAAATTAGACTACTCACTGCTCTCACCTGCTTGTCCTTCTGCCCACTATCACTCTTAGATTCCTGGAAACAAATAGTTGGAACCTCACTTGATCTCATACCACGTGGATGCTCAACTCAGCTACTCTCCCCAGAGTTCCACACTCTACTCCTGCAAGTAAGCCCACAAATTCAGCTTTCACAAATATAGTGCCTTACCCTGCTTGAATCCCTATCTTGAATCCCTGTGCACTCAGTAAAGGTTTTTAAAATGCATCACTGTCTCAACTGTGTCTCTATTTGGTACTGGCCCTTGGGCCCCTTGACAAGACTGTGATTTCCAAGTAGGGCATGATTCATTGTGAATATAAACAGACTTTTTAGGCAAACAGTGCAAAATCATCAGTGACAAACAAAAAGAAATTCTCGCTACAGTATTAGAGCTTAGTCCCAGTCAGAGGACCTGCCCTGTCCACACCCACACCATTTCTGGCTCCTGAGAGTGTAGCATCATCCTTTGACGCTGCCGACTCTCTGCCCGCTATGCTGGTGTTTCGCGATGCAGTTTCTCTAGCGCCTGAACCCTGAACCCATCTTGGGTGGAACTGGGTAGGTGCGAGGGTTTCCTGTTACAGTGTTTACTAGTGTTTGGCCGGTCTTTCTCCCTGCTTCTAAGCTCTCCTACCTGGTAGGAATGCTGAGGGGACAAGTGCTGGTGTGGGCTGAGGCATATTTTTCCCTTCACCCAATTTTATCTTGCCTTGATGAGTTTTTGGGGGAACTAAAAAAAGACTTTTGCTCACCCTATCTCTGAGGGCAGCACAACCAAGAGATTGCTAAATTTGAGGCAGGGCAAACGCATTGCAGGGGAACATGTTATTGGATTTTGATGGATCAGTGTCTTCTCGCAATAGGCCTCATCCTTTGAGGACATGCTCTCACTCTCCCTCAGAATTGACAATCACCTGAGAGAGAGAGAGAGAGAGAGAGAGAGAGAGAGAGAGAGAGAGAGAGAGAGGCCGAAGGACACTATAAACCCCACAAGGCTCTGTTCTGTTCATTTCCAATTTCAGTGTGTTAGTCTTCCAGCAACACCAACTTAGCAGAGAGTCATAATCATTGGCTTTTGATACAAGACAAAGACAAAACTTATCAAAGAGGATCCCCTTCTCGCTGGCAGATTCCATATACAGTGGCTTGCAAAAGTATTCGGCCCCCTTGAACTTTTCCACATTTTGTCACATTACAGCCACAAACATGAATCTATTTTATTGGAATTCCACTTGAAAGACCAATACAAAGTGGTGTACACGTGAGAAGTGGAATGAAAATCATACATGATTCCAAACATTTTTTAGAAATTAATAACTGAAAAGTGGGGTGTGCGTAATTATTCAGCCCCCTGAGTCAATACTTTGTAGAACCACCTTTTGCTGCAATTACGGCTGCCAGTCTTTTAGGGTATGTCTTTTTTTTTCATAAAAGGTAGGCACTCATCAACAAATACACGTAGATTACTTAATTTGATAGACTACTCATACAGTAAAAACCTAGAAACTACAATATTCTCTTTAGACGCAGAAAAAGCATTTGACAGAGTTAACTGGAAATTTCTATTTGCAACTTTACACAAATTTGGTTTTGGATCCTCTTTCATAAACTGGTTAAAAATATTATATAATTCCCCAACAGCTTGTGTTAGAACAAATGACCAGACATCCTCCAGCTTCTGTCTCTTGAGGGGCACCAGGCAGGGATGCCCACTCTCCCCTTCACTATTTGCAATTTTTATTGAACCACTAGCAGCAGCAATTAGACAGAATTCAGTAATTAAGGGCATAAAATGCAAGAACGTGGAACATAAAATCAGCCTTTATGCGGATGATGTGTTACTCTTTCTCCAAAATTCACAAACCAATATCTCTGGGGTGATTGAATTGATAAACTCTTTTGCAAGAATATCAGATTACTCAATTAACTGGTCAAAATCTACAGTCCTACCGATTAATTGCTCCTTCTATAATTCCTCTTCTACACCACTGCAATCGGGAAATATAAAATATTTAGGTATTAATGTTTCTCCCAAGCTTGCAGATCTAACTAAATTAAACCATATCCCACTTTTAAAGAAGGTAGAAGATGATCTGGCTAGATGGAAATGTCTACCCATATCACTCATGGGAAGGGTTGCCGCTATAAAAATGATGGTCTTACCAAAAATAAATTATTTATTCTCAATGATACCAACTAAACCGCCACAAGATTGGTTCAGATCTCTAGATTCATGTATGTCCAAATTCCTTTGGAAAAATAAACCCCCACGTATAAGCTTAAAAACACTACAAAAGACCAAGGATAAAGGAGGACTAGAACTGCCTAACTTTCAGCACTACTTCTTAGCCAACAGGCTTCAGTTTATCTCAGGATGGCTAAAACACACCCTCTTAGATGAACACTGGCTAGATGTAGAACAAGCACTCTGCAATAATCTAGAGATCTCAGACCTACCATTTATCAGCTCAAACATCCAACGACATGAATGCTTTAAAAGCATCAACATCAGCTCTTCTCTGACAGCATGGTGGGAGTTTCTAAAATTGACGGCGTCTTCATTAATCCCATGCAAACGTACACCTATCTGGAACAACCCTGACATATTACAAAACAATAATATGATAAACTTTTCAGATTGGAGTGGTAAAGGAATCAAATATTTAGAACATATACTAGAAGGAACAGAATTTATTTCATTTGACGGACTAGTTACACAATATGGGATCAACAAGAAAAGATTTTTAGAATATCAACAAATTAAATCCATAGTAAAAAAGAAATTTAAACCGGGTCAAGTTGAACTACAAACACCACCAAGTGTGGTTCAATTTCTTACTCTTAAACCCCCCAAATTACTATCCAAAATATACAGAATGCTTTCTAAAACAGATGAATCAATATCACTTCCTATTGCAAAATGGGAAGCGGATTTATCAGTTAACTTAGACCTAAACTTCTGGTCTCAGATTTGCTTAAAAACCTTTCATCTAATTAGAAATCCCAGTCTTCAATTAATTCAATACAAAATATTACATAGAGTGCACTATACAGGTCATCGGATGTTCAAGATGGGCTTTACGTCTACCAACAACTGCTCACACTGCCAAACCAATTCACCGGACAATTATATCCACGCTCTTTGGTTCTGTCCACCAGTTCAGAAGTTTTGGCGCGAGATATGTGAAGACTTATCGAAGTGTCTGAAATGTAACATTCCAACTTCCCCCTTGGTGTGTTTGTTGGGCAGCTTAGATAATGTCACTTCAGAAAAGAATATCGCCCATATGGTTTTCACTGCCCTATGCATAGCCAAGAAAACAGTCCTCATGAACTGGAAAAATAAAAATAATCTTAATTCTAACCAATATAGAAATTATCTATTAGATTACATTAGTGTTGATACAGCCTCTGCCACCACATCAGATCAATTGCTCTGGGCTCCTTTGATCAGCTCCATCACCTAGTGGGGGTGGGGGGTCATAGTTTGGTCCCGCCTTCACTGTTGTGATTGGTGTGGGGGTAGGGACAGGCTTAGGGCGTCGGGGGGTTCCCCGGAGGCATCTTCCTTGGGGGGCTCAACCCGGGGTAGCGGTCATGTCTGGTTAGGGGCTCTGTTGGCTCTCCGGTGGTTTCCTCGCGGCTGCGTGCAGCGGGGCTAGGGGAGGGTCTGTGCTGACGGACGTGGGTTACTGACCTGGTAGCCTGGCTGCCCCTGGGTGGGTCCGGGATGGGCGTGAGGTTCTGGGGGCGCTCCGTCTCTGGGCTGGGACCCGGACCGGGCCTCGGGGCCTTGGGTCCTGGTTGGTGTGTTGCCGGGGTTGTGGGCGGGTGGGTGCATGGGGGCCCAGCCCTGGAGCAGGGTGCCGCCGGTGCGTCGAGCCACCTGGGGGGCTCTTCAACTGGTGGGGGAGATTGTCACATCTTGCAGGAGCTTTCCTCTCCTCAGGAGCTGCCTCTGCAGGAGGGGGAGATACAGGAGAGGTGGAGGAAGATCTCAGCCTGGGTGTTTATTGTCTTATGTAGTCTGGAAGATGAGTGGATGGTGGGGTGGGTGCAGTTTTCTCTGTGGTGGGGTTGGGTGGACTGTCCCGGGCTCTGTGGGGCCGGGCGGCGCTGCTGCACTGGGCCCGGTCTGGATGGGCCTAGGCCCCCTTCCCCTGGCGGGTCACTCAGGCGCAGCTCTTTCCGGGACAGTGGCGCAGCTGCCCCTCTGTTGGTCTTCCTTGGTCTCTTGTGTTCTGGGGGCCTCTGGATGTCTGGAGTTTTGATCTCCTCCACACCTGCTTCACGCCCTGGAGGACGGGGCTGTGGCCCCCCCACACCCTCTAGCAGATTATTACATGAAGGAACCTTTTAAAAAAACAAAAAACAAGCGCGTCCATGCTCACAGGTGTACACACGGGTGATCACACCCACAAACTACACCCTTTTTGGCTCCTACCTCAAAGCACACTGTGTTCTGTTGATCTTATGTGCTGCACAATAATGTTTAACATTTAGTATTTACTGTCATATTCCCATATATCATTGTGATGTTGTTTATTCTATTACTCTTGTTCTCTTCTGCTTGCTTTCTTTTTTCTTTCTCAGCAGGTGATCCAGGTGATTGATATATGCATTTTTTTTTCTCTGCCCGTTCTGTTGGTTTTTGTCTTTTGCCCTTCTCCCCCGTCCCTCTTCTCAGCTGTTTCTCTTTCCCTCTTTCTTTCTCCCCTTCTTTCCCCCAGTCAAGTCTGTCCCGTATTCAGTAAGTGAAAATAAAATAAACAATAAAAGGTGAATCAAATGGACCATTACGGCAAGGCTGGGATGGTCAGTTTGGTAAAGTAAATCCGTTGGGCATCTTTCTTTGCCTTTAGACAACAATTCTGATGGCAAAAGAGCCAAACGGGACAGGCCAAAAAAAAAAAAAAAAAAAAAAAAAAAAGGGTATGTCTCTACCAGCTTTGCACATCTAGAGACTGAAATCTTTGCCCATACTTCTTTGTAAAACAGCTCCAGCTCAGTCAGATTAGAGGGACAGCGTTTGTGAACAGCAGTTTTCAGATCTTGCCACAGATTCCCGATTGGATTTAGATCTGGACTTTGACTGGGCCATTCTAACACATGGATATGTTTTGTTTTAAACCATTCCATTGTTGCCCTGGTTTTATGTTTAAGGTCGTTGTCCTGCTGGAAGGTGAACCTCTGCCCCAGTCTCAAGTCTTTTGCAGACTTTGATTGCCCTGTATTTGGCTCCATCCATCTTCCCATCAACTCTGACCAGCTTCCCTGTCCTTGCTGAAGAGAAGCACCCCCAGAGCATGATGCTGCCACCACCATATTTGACAGTGGGGATGGTGTGTTCAGAGTGATGTGCTTTGTTAGTTTTCCGCCACACATAGCGTTTTGGTCTCATCTGACCAGAGCACCTTCTTCCACATGTTTGCTGTGTCCCCCACATGGCTTGTGGCAAACTGCAAACGGGACTTCTTATGGTTTTCTGTTAACAATGGCTTTCTTCTTGCCACTCTTCCATAAAGGCCAACGTTGTGCAGTGCACGACTAATAGTTGTTCTATGGACAGATTCCCCAACCTGAGCTGTAGATCTCTGCAGCTCGTCCAGAGTCACCATGGGCCTCCTGGCTGCATTTCTGATCAGCGCTCTCCTTGTTCGGCCTGTGAGTTTAGGTGGACGGCCTTGTCTTGGTAGGTTTACAGTTGTGCTATACTCCTTCCATTTCTGAATGATCGCTTGAACAGTCAAGGCTTGGGAAATCTTTTTGTAGCCTAAGCCTGCTTTAAATTTCTCAATAACTTTATCCCTGACCTGTCTGCTGTGTTCTTTGGACTTCATGGTGTTGTTGCTCCCAATATTCTCTCAGACAACCTCTGAGGCCGTCACAGAGCAGCTCTATTTGTACTGACATTAGATTACACACAGGTGCACTCCATTTAGTCATTAGCACTCATCAGGCAATGTCTATGGGCAACTGACTGCACTCAGACCAAAGGGGGCTGAACAATAACGCACACCCCACTTTTCAGTTATTTATTTGTAAAAAATGTTTGGAATCATGTATGATTTTCGTTCCACTTCTCACGTGTGCACCACTTTGTGTTGGTATTTCACGTGGAATTCCAATCAAATTGATTCATGTTTGTTGCTGTAATGTGACAAAATGTGGGAAAATTCAAGGGGGCTGAATACTTTTGCAAGGCACTGTAAGTTTGATTGAGAAGTTTTCTCTGTTGTTGAAACCTCTGTCTATAAGCTACAGCTATTAGTTAATAAGCTTGCAAGGTAGCGGCTTTAACACTCAGATAATTTAAACTGTCTTGTAAAGTAAACGTGGCAACCGCCTCTAGAGCTTTTCAGTTTGCAAAAGGGGCTAAATATCAATAGGCCACTGAAAAGCACCAGCAATGTGTTCAAATGCTGCAAAATATAATAATAATAATAATAATAATAATAATAATAATAATAATAATAATAATAATAATAATAATAATGGATTGCATTTATATAGCGCTTTTCGAGACCCTCAAAGCGCTTTACAATTCCACTATTCATTCACTCTCACATTCACACACTGGTGGAGGCATATGAATATATATGAATCAACTTCAGCTTCCCTAAATACACTTACTGACATCAAATGCAGTAGGAGACGTGGAGGTGGAACATGGAGAGTCAGCAGAGGCAGATGAGGCTTGTGGCTGGGACTCCAGCTCAAGCTTACGCAGCCTTAATGCTTGTCTGCCTCTCCAGCCTTCTGATTTCAAGCTCCAGCTGAGCTTGTCTGGCCTGTGCCTTCTCTTTGGCCTCCAAATGGAGGCATGCCAACCGTACCTTTAGTAGAGCTCCATCCCTGCCTTCTTAACTCCCAGAAGAAAGTGGATCATAGCGAAGGAGTGTGTGTAGTGTCTTCCCTGCTTATCCACCTCACCATTCACACTGGGACCATCCTTATGGTCCTCCTCAAACAAAGCACCTCGGCTTGGCACAATGGAAATCTCAGGCAGATCAGGAGCTTGAATCAGGCCAGTTTCCACAAACATATCCACTACTAGAGCTTTTAAATCATTCTTTTGGGACCTGCAGCTTAAAGTGGTCCTCAATTTGCAGCAAATCACACTTGCAGCAATTAGAGCTCAATAGACGCTGCTAAAAAGTGTTCCAGACAAAATGCAGCTGGCATAGCGCTTAACCACAAATGAAATGATTACACTAAGACAAACACATTTTCACTTCCAGAAACAGGGATTCCCTTTGTGAGATCCTCGACGAGCCCCCACTTATGTTACGACCCAGCTCTGCTATGGGACAGGGGAAGTAACAAAAATGAGATTCTTACGAGGGAAATCAGTGTTGAAAAAGTTTTATTACCAAAAAAGCTCAGAGAACTGAAAAAAACAACAACACAAAAACAACTTGCACGCTTACGGCTTCAACCTTCAGAAATCAAAATTAGTCTCACAGGCCATAGCAAAACTAATATTATTCAAGAGAGTCTCACATTTTAGACAAAGTTTTGTAGACAAGGCTCACAGACAGAAGCACATGGGGCAGACTGCACACTCAGTACAAAGCTCAGTTCATACCACAGACTTTCCCTAGAGGTGCAAACCACAGGTTCCCAGGCAGCCAATTGTCTGTCTGGGTTGTCAAACTCGAATTTGGCTGGCCAAACAGTTAAACCTGCTGCTTGTTCTGCTCGATCCACCAATACCCACCACCACACTCAATCAGGTTTTTGCACTAATCACTCCCCAAACCAAATCCGTCTGCCTGGTCACATCTGGAAACTATTGGGAAACACTCTCCTTCTTCCCCCATCGCCTTCCTTGACACACCCCTAATCCTTGGTTATCCATAGCTATGAAAAAACAATCCTCATGATGATTGATCAGGTCACAAGATTACCAGTTGGAGTTTATTTTGCCTCACAAACTGCCTAACCCTATCTTCAGTAATCCATGAAACAGCACCTGCAGTCTTTACACCACCGGATCTCTCCTCAGTTCCCCAGGAGTATCGTCACCTTCAGAATGTCTTAAGTAAGGATAAGATCTTGTCCCTTTCATAGCCCACTGTGCCATTGACATCCTTCCTGGCGCTCCGTTGCCTTTTAGCAGAGTCTACTGTCTCGGCCTGAGAGGGAGGCAATGGAGACGCATATCCAAGATTGTTTGGCAGCATGTATCATCTGTCTGTCTTCCTCCCTGTTAGATGCAAGGAGAAATGCTGGCAATCGACAGTAAGTGACGGAAGTGACGGACAAGGTAAACGACTCATGTTGTAACTGACGTCAGATGCTGGAGATTTTGGCGAAAAAATTAAAGCGAATGGTAGTTCACATTTGAACAAATTCCTTTAAGCTTCAGTATTACCAAATACACTTATCAATTGTCTTATAACTAACAACTCGTCCCTGTACCAAAGACGCCACGTCCCAGTGGCCCCCAGGATTACAGGCCCGTGGCACTGACCTCCCACATCATGAAGACCGTGGAAAGGCTCATCCTGGACCAGCTGCGACCCATAGTAATACCACATCTGGATCCCCTTCAGTTCGCTTATTAGCCTCGTCTCGGAACTGAGGACGCCATCATCTACCTGCTCAATTGTGTCTACACCCATCTGGACCAGCCGGCGAGCACTGTGAGGGTCATGTTTTTTGACCTTTCTAGTGCTTTCAATACCATCAGGCCGACCCTCCTGGGTGATAAGTTAGCAGCGATGCAGGTGGATGCTTCTCTGGTGTCCTGGATTGTTGATTACCTGACAGGAAGACCACAATATGTACGTCTCCCACAGTGTGTGTCTGACAAGGTGATCAGCAACACAGGGGCACCACAGGGGACTGTCCTCTCCCCCTTCCTCTTCACCCTCTACACTACAGACTTCAGCCACTGCACAGAGACCTGCCATCTTCAGAAGTTTTTTTTTTTTTTTTTTTCTCTTGCCTATCCCCTTTGGCTCTTTTGCCATCAGAATTATTGTCTAAAGGCAAAGAAAGATGCCCAACGGATTTACTTTACCAAATTGACCATCCCAGCCTTGCCATAATGGTCCATTTGATTCGCCTTTTATTGTTTATTTTATTTTCACTTGCTGACTTGACTGGAGGAAAGAAGGGGAGAAAGAAAGAGGGAAAGAGAAACAGCTGAGAAGAGGGACGGGGGAGAAGGGCAAAAAACAAAAACCAACAGAATGGGCAGGAAAAAAAAAGAAGGAAAAAAAAAGCATATATCGATCACCTGGATCACCTGTTGAGAAAGAAAAAAGAAAACAAGCAGAAGAGAACAAGAGTAATAGAATAAACAACATCACAATGATATATGGGAACATGACAGTAAATACTAAATATTAAACATTATTGTGCAGCACATAAGATCAACAGACGCCCATCCCCAGACACAAAGAACCACCAACGCACCGATGTCTGAGGGAGTCCACCACTGGCAGGGGAAGTGGTGGTGGGGGGAGATAGACCTCCAAACCTTGGAGGGCTTGAGATGTCCCCAGAGAGGTGGCGTCTGATACCCAACCTGACATATAGACACAGACATACAGGCACACACAGACACAAACATCCATTCCCACCCTCATGCTCTCATATGCACTTACTCCACACTCAACCAACGTGGAGACAGACATAAAGAGACGCTGTACACACGATCACACTCCCCAAGCGTACTCTACGAACCGGGTCTAGGTACCCTTGCCCCTGGAGGGGGGAACTGCACCCAGACCCAGGTGGTGTTACCCTTTTCCCTGCGGTGGGGAGAGGCAGACCGCCCCGACTCCGCAGCAGCAGGAAGGCCCCACACTCCAGACCGCAGTCGAACGGCCAACTCCTCCTAGCCCCCCCGCTCCAGCAGGCCGCAGAGAATGGGGGTGAGAGAAGACTCCAAACCTCCCTCCACCCGCTCATTGTAGTGTTGATGCATGTGTGTTCTAAGGTGCAATTAAAACCCAGGAGGGCATGGAGCTACCTGCCAGAGAGCAGCAGGTAAGCGCATAGTCCCTCCTGCTAGCCCTCAATGTCTACGTGTATTTAAAATTGAGAGGGGTGGGGTGTACACCCTGATGGTAATTTGGACTCCATGTATCGTGCCCACCCCCAAGATCCTATATGTATGTGTAATGAGAGTGTGAGTAATGTGAATGTCTAAGTTGTGTGATAAAATTGAGGCAGAGGCAGCCAGAAGGGGACAGAGGGGGGGGTAGCCTCCTCTGCACCCTGGTGACATACCCCTACTCCAAGGCCCTGCATGTGTGGGTGGTTGTGGTGGAGCGGGAAGAGGGAGGCAGCTGGAGATGGGGAGGGAAGGAAGGGAGGGGCAGGTGACCCCTCCCTGGGGCCAGCTCCCCCGCTGACCCCAGTAGGCACTCCCATACTCTGCGACCCGCCAGGGAAAGGGGGCCCAGGCCCATCCAGACCGGGGCCCAGTGCAGCAGCGCCCCCCCGGCCCCACAGAGCCCGGGACAGTCCACCCAACCCCACCACAGAGAAAACTGCACCCACCCCACCATCCACTCATCTTCCAGACTACATGAGACAATAGACGCCCAGGCCGAGATCTTCCTCCACCTCTCCTGTATCTCCCCCTCCTGCAGAGAGTTCCTGAGGAGAGTAAAGCTCCTGCAAGGTGTGACAATCTCCCCCACCAGTTGAAGAGCCCCCCAGGTGGCTCGACGCACTGGCGGCACCCTGCGCCAGGGATGGGCCCCCATGCACCCACCCGCCCACAACCCCGGCAACACACAAACCAGGACCCAAGGCCCCGAGGCCCGGCCAGGGCCCCAGCCCAGAGACGGAGCGCCCCCAGAACCTCACGCCCATCCCGGACCCACCCAGGGGCAGACAGGCTACCAGGTCAGTAACCCACGTCCATCAGCACAGACCCTCCCCTAGACCCGCTGCACGCAGCCACGAGGAAACAGTCACCCAAGAGCCAAAAGAGCCCCCAACTGGACATGACCGCTACCCCGGGTTGAGCCCCCCCAAGGAAGATGCCTCCGGGGAACCCCCCGACGCCCTAAGCCTGTCCCTACCCCCACACCAATCACAACAGTGAAGGCGGGACCAAACTATGACACCCCACCCCGACTAGGTGATGGAGCTGATCAAAGGAGCCCAGAGCAATTGATCTGATGTGGTGGCAGAGGCTGTATCAACACTAATGTAATCTAATAGATAATTTCTATATTGGTTAGAATTAAGATTGTTTTTATTTTTCCATTTCATGAGAACAGTTTTCTTGGCTATGCATAGGGCAGTGAAAACCATATGGGCTATATTCTTTTCTGAAGTGACATTATCTAAGCTGCCCAACAAACACACTAAGGGGGAAGTTGGAATGTTACATTTCAGACACTTTGATAAGTCTTCACATATCTCGCGCCAAAACTTCTGCACTGGTGGACAGAACCAAAGAGCGTGAATGTAATTGTCTGGTGTATTGCCTTGACAGTGTGAGCAGTTGTTGGAAGATGTAAAGCCCATCTTGAACATCCGATGACCTGTATAGTGCACTCTATGTAGTATTTTGTATTGAATTAATTGCAGACTGGGATTTTTAATCAATTGAAAGGTTTTTAAGCATACCTGAGACCAGAAGTTTTGGTCTAAACTGACTGATAAATCTGCTTCCCACTTTGCAATAGGAAGGGATATTGATTCATCTAATTTAGAGAGTGTTCTGTATATTTTAGATAATAATTTGGGGGGTTTAAGAGTAAGGAAATGTGCCGCACTTGGTGGTGTTTTTAATTCAACTTGACTGAGGTTAAATTTCTTTTTTAGTATGGATTTAATTTGTTGATATTCTAAAAATCTTTTCTTGTTGATCCCATATTGTGCAACTAGTCTGTCAAATGGAATAAATTCTGTTCCCTCTAATATATGTTCTAAGTATTTAATTCCTTTACAACTCCATTCTGGGAAATTAATCATATTAATTTTTTTTAATATGTCAGGGTTATTCCAGATAGGTGTACGTTTGCATGGGATTAATGAAGACTCCGTTATTTTTAGAAACTCCCACCATGCTGTCAGAGAGAAGCTGATGTTGATACTTTTAAAGCATTCATGTCTTTTGATTTTTGAGCTAATAAATGGTAAGTCTGAAATCTCTAGATCCTTGCATAGTGCCTGTTCAACATCTAGCCAGTGCTCATCTAGGAAGGTATGTTTTGACCATTCTGAGATGAACTGAAGCCTGTTGGCTAAGAAGTATTGGTGAAAATTAGGCAGATCTAATCCTCCTCTATCCTTGGTTCTTTGTAGCGTTTTTAAGCTGATACGCGGGGGTTTATCTTTCCAAAGGAATTTGGAAATATATGAATCCAGAGATCTGAACCAATTTTGTGATGGTTTGTTAGGGATCATCAAAAATAAGTAATTTATTCTTGGCAAGATCATCATTTTTATAGTGGCGACCCTTCCCATGAGTGATATGGGTAAAGATTTCCATCTAGTCAGATCGCCTTCTACTTTCTTTAGAAGTGGGATGTGGTTTAATTTAGTTAAGTCTGAAAGCTTAGGAGAAACATTAATACCTAAATATTTAATATTTCCAGATTGCAGTGGGGCAGAGGAAGAATTATGGAAGGAGCAGTTAATGGGGAGAACTGTAGATTTTGGCCAGTTAATTGAATAATCTGAAACTCTTGAAAACCAGTTTATTAGAGTAATTACCTCAGAGAGGTTGGTTTGTGTGTTTTGCAGAAAAAGCAACACATCATCCGCATAGAGACTGATTTTATGTTCTATGTTCTTACATTTTATGCCCTTAATTGTTGTAGCCTGTCTAAATGCTGCTGCTAGAGGTTCGATAAAAATTGCAAAAAGTGAAGGGGAGAGTGGGCATCCCTGTCTGGTGCCCCTCAGGAGACAGAAGCTGGAGGATGTCTGGTCATTTGTTCTGATACGAGCTGTTGGGGAATTGTATAATATTCTTATCCAGTTTATGAAAGAGTTTCCAAAACCAAATTTGTGTAAAGTTGCGAATAGGAATTTCCAGTTAACTCTGTCAAATGCTTTTTCTGCATCTAGAGATAATATTATGGTTTCGATGTTTTTATCGTATGAGTAGTCTATTAAATTAAGTAATCTACGAGTGTTTGTTGAGGAGTGCCGACCTTTTATGAAACCAGTTTGGTCAGGATGAATTAAGAGGGGGGTTATTTTCTCTAATCTCTTTGAGAGAGCTTTGCAGATTATTTTAAGGTCTACATTTAAAAGAGAAATTGGACGATAGCTTGAGGGAAATAAAGGGTCTTTGCCTGGTTTTAGCAGGAGACTAATGTTGGCAGAATTCATATTTGGTGGTAGTCTGCCATTTTCCTCGATTTCCTGCAACATTCCGTGGAATACTGGTGCCAGAATTGTCCAGAATTCTTTGTAGAATTCTGCAGGGAAGCCGTCTGGACCTGGAGCCTTATTATTGGGCATACTTATCAGGGCTTCCTGGAGTTCACTTGGCGTCAGTGGCGAATCCAGTTCCATTGCTTGACTGTCTAGTAATTTTGGAAGAGTTACGTTGTCAAGAAACAGATCAATTTCATTTTTAGATGGGTTTATTTGTGGTGAGTATAAAGTTTCATAGAAATCCCTGAAAATGTTGTTTATTCTTCCAGGGTCATATATTGTGTTCCCCGATAAATCTTTAGCAGCACATATAGTTGTTTTTTCTTTATTTATTTTTAACTGGTTAGCTAGAAATCGACCTGATTTGTTACTGTGTTCAAAATTCTGCAAGCGAAGTCTTTGTATAAGGAATTGTGTTTTTTATTAATAGTTTCATTTAATTCTAGTTTTGTCTTGCGTATTTTGTTCAATGTTTCCTGATCTTGGTCGCACGCGTAGGCTTCTTCTAGTGATTTGATGTTTTTTTCTCTAATTCCTGAATATTTTTGTTTTCTTCTTTCTTTTTGTGTGATGAAAAAGAAATTATTTTACCTCTCATCACAGCTTTCCCTGCTTCCCATAGAACAGAAGCAGATATTCCGCGAGTGTCATTAAAGTCTAAATATGAAGTCCATTCCTTTTTAAAATATTTAATAAAGTCTTCATCTTTAAGCAATGATGTATTAAATCTCCAGTTTTTACTTGGCGTAGTATTATTCTTGTGCATTAGTGTTAAAGATACAGGAGCATAATCGCTGACAGCTATAGGATGAATCTCAGTGTCTGAAATGTCACTCAGCAGTGAGCTGCTGACCAGAAAATAATCCAGACGAGAGTAAGAGTGATGAACATGCGAGAAAAAAGTATATTCCTTACTGCTGGGGTGAAGGGAGCGCCATGCATCGCGAAGGCCAAAGTCGCTCATATACTGTTTGATTATATTTGTGGATTGCCAATTGTGCTGAGTTCCTGTTGTGTTGAGCCTATCCATTTCTTCATTTAGTCCAAGGTTGAGGTCACCGCCAAGAATGAGTGTGCAATGGAGGTGTTCAGAGAGTGCGCAAAAAAATCCGTGGAAGAATGAGGGTTCATCATCATTTGGACCATATATACTTACAATACATAGTTTTTTGTTCAATATTGATAGTTTGATAATTAGAAATCTACCCTCTGGATCTATAACTGTATCAAGTACTGTAAAATTAACATTTTTATGTATTAAAATTGCTACTCCCCGTTGTCTAGAATTATAACAGGCTGCAAACACGTTAGGAAACTCAGGTGTTTTAAGTTCGTTTAAACCTGTGACAGGTCTGTGAGTTTCTTGTAATAAAACAACATCTGCCTGTAGTCTTTTAAGCTGGTTAAATATCTTTAACCTCTTTCCTCTGGTGCCAGCTCCATTTACATTCCATGTGACAAACCTCAGCATGCCCATAATTGTGTGTGTATGTCTAATGATGTACGCTGGGTGTTTCGTTTAGACAGGTGGAGAGAATGTGGAAACATCCCTTGTTTGTAAATAGAAAGAGAGAGAGAAAAAAAAGTGTAGTGAGAGGCTCCATAAGTCTGACTATGTGTGTGAATATTCACTAATATGAACAAGCGTGGCTTGTGTTATGTGTCCTGCAAGTCTGTGCGTGCTGTGAGGCTGTTGAGAATGTGCTGCCGTTGAGCGGATGTGTTTGCGTGATCGTGGTTTGAAAATATGGAGAAATAGAGGGTGTTGTTTGTAGGTGAGTGGGGAAGTAGGTGATCACAGCAGTGAAAGACAAGAGAAAGAAAGAAACCACATGAACTGTGAGCAACAACAAAAAAAAAGAAACGAAACGGAAACATTCCAATTAAAGTAATGACGGAGGGTGACGGTGTTATATCTGCTATGACATCATATTGATATTACTAGGTTAAACCCATGTTAAAGGAGAAAGTGTGAATGAATAAGAAAAGAGTGTAGTGGGTTCTTATCTGGAGTGCAGTCAATATAACCACGGTGTGGTGCCGGGGTCGCGGTAGAGCTGTCCGTCCACGTAAAGCCGGTCCACGGCGATGACAGCACGGGAGCTTTTCTGGATGAAGCTACGTCGAACTGGGAACAGGACCTTGCGTCGTTCCAGGATCTCTTTGGGGAACTGGTCGTTCACGCTGAAGTCCGTTCCTTTCAGCTCTCTGCCGCGACTCTTCACCTGTTCCTTCTGTTTGAATTGACCGAATTTGGCCACAATAGGCCGTGGTCTCCCGGTCCGCGACCTCACGCCCCCCAAGCGATGTACTCTATCGAAATCGATGTTCTTTACGGTGTCCTCCGGCAGCTTCAGGTGGATTTTGATGAAGCTTTTCACCGTTGCCTCCGCGTCCTCTCCGGCAGATTCTGGAATACCAGAAAACACAAGATTATCTCTCATGCTACGGGCTTGTAGATCGATATTTATTTTTTTATTTTCAATGTTTAGCTGGGTCACGTTATCGGTGAGAGATTTGACCGACTCCCGTAGCGTGGTATTTTCAGCGGCAAGCGTTTCCACCTGCTGCTGGCTGAATTCCAGGGATTCTCTCAGAGATTTAAATTCCCGGTGTAAAATCTCCACCAGGGACAGCCTCGCATCGAAACTGGACAATCGCTTGTCGATTGACTCCAGGATGTCTGCGATGTCTTTGCCGGCAGGCGATGTTGTACCGGGGAAGTCTGCCAGGCGACATCTCTTCGATGACGGCGTCTCAATTTTGGCCGGGGAGGATGCACTCTGGGCCTTCTTCATTACACCTCACCCCTGTCTCATGCATGTACTGCACCACCATATGTATGCATATATGTGGAAAATCAAGCTGTTTTTGTTACATCTGTGTGCTATGTTACAATTTTTTTCTTCACCTTGTGCATACTTGTTTCAGATCATTTCTGTTTCCTATACCATATTTTTCTTTAATTGTTTAATTTCTTGTTTTCTAGAATATTTTAGAAGTGGATAAATCAGTGATGTATGTATGTTTGTAACCAGAGCTGAAACTGACTGATATACAAGTAAATATTGTTACATGGATAGATTCACTACATTTATAGCAAGTGCCTTTCTTTTTTATAGCACAAGGTTTTTTGTTTTTTTTTTAAACTGAAAACAGTAACAAAAATGACTAAAATAACAGAAATGTTACAACTTCATCAGACTGTACCCTCTTCTAACCTCCGTTCCACTCTAACATTCAATCTAGGTTTCTAATAAAGACCTCTCCTGATGCAAAAAAAAAAGATGTAAGTTTTTTCTGTATTGCCAAGAAGGATAAGACACTCCACCCCTCAATACACTATAGAGGTTTGAATGAGATCACTGTAATAAACAAGTACCCACTGCCCGTAAGCAACCCCACCTTTGAACCCAATCATGGGGCCACCATTTTAACTAAAGTTCATTTACGCAATGCATACCATCTGGTCTGCATTCAGGAGGGGGATGAACAGAAGATGACATTCAACACACAGCTAGGAGGTTTTGCATATCTTGTTATGCCCCTAACTGATGCCCCTGCAGTCTTTGACACATCAGTAAATGATGTATTGAGAGATTTCCTAAATATCTTTGTGTTTGTTTATCTAGGCAACATTCAGATTTTTTGCCAATTCACCACAAGACCACAGAGTCCATGTCATCTCTGTACTGCAACGTCTCCTGGAAAACCGGAATGTGAGTTCCACTCTCCTTCTTCTTCCTCAGTCATCTGTCTCAATTCTCTCCTGGCAGAAGGACAGGTCAAGACCAATCTGGCAAAGATTGTGAGTGGCCCACTTCCACGCCAAGGAAACAACTACAGCGGTTCCTCGGGTTTTCCAATTTCTACTACTGCTTCAAATTACAGCCAGGTAGCCACATCAGTCACCCACGTCACCTCCACCAAGATCCCAAGCTCAACCACCTATTCACTTCTGATCCTGTGCTAATCCACCCTAATCAACCAAGCCATTCATTATAGAGGTAAATGCCTCAGATTCAGGAGTTTTCAGGGCCCTAAGATAAGCTACAGCTTTGTGCCTTCTTTTCATGTCATCTCATTCCAGCAGAGTGAAATTATGATGTGGGTGACCAAAAGTTGTTGGCAGTCAAGCTAGCTTTAGAAGAATGGCGTCACCTCTTAGCAGGAGCTGAACAATTTGGACTGATCAAGAATCTAACCCACCTGAGGACTGCCAAGAGGCTCAATGCTTGCCAAGCCCATGGGTCTCTGTTCTTTGGGTGCTTTAATTTCTCGGAACATCAAACCTGACACTCTGTCCCACCAGCTCGCCTCCAGGCTGGAGGGTAGGTTTCGTCTCCAGGGATGTCAAGGATTCCATCTACCACGCTCTTCAGGATGAACCTGACCTACTGGTCAACTTGATAATCGCTATGTCCACATTTCAGCCCACTCAGCCATTATTCATTTGACCATCTGCAACCTATTATTAAGATGATTGTTTCCAATAAAATAATTTTAAAAATGTATTCAAAGTTAGGTTCCATGTCAAGTTTAGTTATGTTCTCCTCTGTTTCAACAAAATTTCAGTATTATTGCAAAGCTTAGCACACTATGTGAGGTGAGACTAAAGACTTACAGGACACAGTCAAAATTTTGGCGCTGCACTTCTCAGCCATCCATCGGTGCCAGTAAGGTAACTTGGTGTCCTTACCTTTGATAAGATGATACATGATCTCCAAAAGTTGATTCTGTTTATCTGGGCGTAGCGTTTTGTGGGAGAAACGTTTCGTCACTCATCCAAGTGACTTCTTCACTGAAGAAGTCACTTGGATGAACAGAATCAACTTTTGGAGATTTACTTTCCTGGATGATTGAGAATGCATCAAGACATGATACATGATATGATGATATGAAGTCCCTTGAGGCAACTGTTGTTAAATAAAATTGAACTGAATGAAACTGCATTGAATTGGATGTCTCCCCCTCTTGTATAAAATATATAAGCACTCCTAGCAGAAACTATCACACACACATCAGATACTGTAAATTTAGTGCAGTTTGCAGTAAATTTTTTGCAACAATCTCTAGTGCCTCACATTTGTGTGATTCATGTTGTCCTCACATTGAGAAAAAAAATTATGAAGCAGATGAGTTGCTTTCATCAGTGCAATCTCTTCTAATTCCAGTGTGTTGCCAGACTGTCTGCATTTATAAATTAGATTGTCATTACTGACAGACCATCACTAAGGTCTGTCAGTAAAGACAAGGTCTGTCTGTGAGAACAACTCGGTAGTGTTCGGAGACACGTTTTTACATAAGACATAGAAAGGACTTTAGATATAATGGAAAGGAATGTATAACTTAATGTTTACACAGTTGGAATCATGGGCCTTTTTAGTTTCAAATGAAACGATGTGGGCTTTATAGATAATTAAGAAACTTTCTAGGAAAAACCTGGCCATATTGACTTCTCTTCAGTGGTTCCCTGTTAAAGCCAGGATTAAATTTTAAATCCCGCTCCATACATAGAAGGTCTTCAGGTCCCATCTTATCTTAAAGACCTCTTAGTGTCATATTACCACAATCAAGCACTGTGTTCTCAGACTGCCGGCTTACTTCTCATTCCTATTTAAAAGTAGAAAGAGAGACAGATACCTTCTCTACTTTCAAAATTAGGCTTAAAGCTTTCCCTTTTGAAGAGATGCAAAAAAGACACCAAAGTCGTTTGTACTAGTTTGGACTTTCCTTGTTACCTCAAACATCTACACTGTGATATCAGGATGTAGTTCAGTAACACAAATTTGCATGGCAGAGATGGCCAAAGGAATTTTGTGGTTTAGCAACTTTTTTTCTTAAAAAATGTGAGCTAATTTTTATTTGACAGAGGGGCTTTTGTTCCAAATGCTACTGCCTATGGGACACTGTCTCACTTTGTGGTGAAGGGAGACAATTGCAATCCCTAATAAGGTTGGACACATGGTTACCATATACATGAATAAAGAAGGTATATTTTGGTGCCACAGCTCCTGTAGCTGTTTTCCAGCTGTATATACTGCACAGTAGCCGGTGAGGTCAGTTTTCTATTCAGCATTAAAATAGCAGCTCAAGGTGAGTGTGTTCTTCAGTCTCCATATGTAAGGGGTATAATTAGGTCCCACATGCTGATTAAGCACACCTCAGCATCACGAAGCTACAACATTACTGTCAGAATACCAATGGCCATCTGCATTAATACCTGGAGCCTGTTTTCAGAGGACTATTATAGTTGGTTGTTATTTCTCAAAATTGCTCCCATGTTTTGTTAATAGGTGCAAACCACATCACTCAGATAAATTTGGCTTTAAAAGTAAATTGTCTTATATCTAAAACCCTCTCTGTTCATCTCTGTGTGGATAGCATGCATAAAAATGAAGACAGAAAAAGAGAAGACAAAAATAGCAGCACAAACATGAGAGACAGTGGTGTAAGCAATGAGTCCAAGTCACATTAGATCTTGTTAAATTCATTTTCATCTGACCACACATTGTGTCCTTGTGCCCTGAGGCATAGAAAGTGCCCATTTTAAATATATCATTTCAGTACCTATGAGCCTGGACCCAGGCCCGAACTCCTACTTTCTGCAAACAGGCCACTCATTACAACTCTTTGTATAACAGGGCACAACCTCTGGAATTCTGTAACAGCAATCTGCCCAGCATCGCTATAAATCAGCTCCAACCATGCCCCCATTATCAGCTCATGTCAATGAGAACAGACAAGGCTTGGACTTCAGAGACCATGACAGAAATGCATATTGGTTCACTGGACATGGGAGTCCAAATGAAGAATGGATCACAAATGCTGTTGCTCTCAGCTCAGAGATAATTTTCTTAATATGCACTGTTCTGTCTTATTTCCTTCAGCTCTTTCAACTTTCTCAGCTTGGCCTAGTTTAACTGTAGTGGCAACATTGATAACCTCTCCATCCATATCCATTCCTTCCACTGTTTTGAACCCCAGGGTTACAGAAATAGGTCAAGCAGATCATTGGAGTCTGTGTCAAATTGAAGTGAAATATGAGGCTGAAGTATCACCGGGCTGAGTACAGTCACTGCGGCCCCTTCAAAGAGGTATTTATGACAGAACACTGTTTTCAGAGAGAACTCTTTTTAGAATAGTGAGAGTGTATTTGCCAAGGAGTGGATATATTTTTCTTTAATTCGCTGCTTTTGCTCCATCAGTCTAGTCTAACCTACTTAGTTTTCTAAGTTAGAAAAAAAAGTCTCAATGTTTGATTAATGACATGTCATTTTTTACCTTTATGGTTCAGTCACATCCAGATGAGGCAAAGCAAGGAAACATCTCCTCAAATTAGCTGTATGCAACTAACACTAAAAGTCCTCATGTGGGGCCATCCAAGTCGGTGTTGATGTACCTCATTGGCCATCATAATGATCCATTGCTAGGTCTCAGCCAAGCAGGTGTCAGGAAATCTGTCGGGGGTGGAGTGGGGGGCTCTATTCATGTTCTAGTAGAGCAGATCCATCTGCTTCAAACTGACAATCTGTGGCTGCTGTGTTTAGCCTCTGTATGAATCCTCTCTAGGTCAAATGCTCCTTACGCCCCTTATGCTTATAGTCTGCTATTAACTCTTTAGTAGTATTGACTTAATTTAGGGTTAGGAGAACTAATAGTAGCTGCTTGTAACCTAAACATAAACCCAGTGCCAGTCCGCATTCAAGAAGCCCTGTTTTCTCATAATCACTATTAACTTGTGTCAACAGTAGTTGGAGTTGGAGTTCTGTTCATCTGGACGTAGCGTTTTTAGTGGGAGAAACATTTTGTCACTCATCCAAGTGACTTCTTCTGTCCCAGTTGACTGCATGTTTCCCCAACCTTACTGTCTCCCCATTTACAAAGGCAGAGGCATCATGGTGTGATTATTTTACGTGTAGTTGTTTTTTTTCATATGTAATAATATTCAACATTGCTATCAATACATTTTTCAAAAAATGCCTCTCTGTGCAAAATGGGTTTTAGAGCCAATCTATAGAGAAATATTTTTGATACTGTTTCAGTTATTATGTTACATGTTTGATTTTGTATAATATGTTGTTAGAGAATAAATGCTGCGCGTTTAATTTGTGTCGGGTAAGAAAACATTACAGCGCAGGTGTGGTAGCAGGTTAGAGTGAGCCAGGACGGCAATGGAAATGTGCGCTGTAGCAGCAAATAGTTTTTTGACCGTGACATCTTTTGTTTGTATGTATGAGTCAGAAATAAATCTGAACAGCTCACATTAAAAAGTGGAAGAATTATTTTTTCGAAGCTTGGGACAGAAATTCGCCACTACATAAAAGTAAAAAAACTAGCGAGTAACGGAGGAATGTTTTCCGCGGTGGAGCCACCGACTGAGACATAGAAAAGTATTCCTGTTTCCAGAGAGAACATCCCACTCCAGAAAGAGGTTGACAAGTGGCCGTACCTACGCGAGGTGAGGTTGCCTCATATTGAGGCTGAAGTTGAGCTTCTCATTGGAACTAAAGAATACACCATATTGGAGCCATGGAAGGTGATCCCAAGTGAGGACAATGGTCCATACACCGTAAAGACAGCACTTGGATGGATTCTGAATGGACCACTCAGAGAAACAGATACTGCAGCCAATGATGTACAACCATGTGCTATTGTGAACAGAATAGCCATCGACAACGTGGAACAACTGCTTGTACGACAGTATAACCACGACTTTCCAGAGTGTCACTGTGATGATAAAGCAGGAATGTCTCAAGAGGACCACCACTTTATGGAGTCTGTGTCAAGGTCTACTCGTCTCACTGATGGACACTATTCCATAAGTCTTCCTACGAAGAAGTCGTGCGTTCAGATGCCGAACAATCGAAGTGCAGTGTTACAGCATGCACTGAGCCTTCAGCGCAAGCTGAAAAGGAATCCTGCACTCCATGAAGAATACACTGCCTTCATGAGTGACATGTTGAACAAGGGATATGCCATTGAGGTTCCAACAACACAGTTAAACCGCAAGGATGGAAAACAGTGGTATATTCCCCACCATGGGGTATACCATCCACCAAAAAAGAAGCTGAGGGTGGTCTTTGACTGCATTGCCAGCTACCAAGGAGTTTTACTGAATAGTGAACTCCTACAAGGGCAAGATTTAACAAACTCATTGATCGGAGTGCTGACACAGTTCAGGCAAGAGTCTATCGCCTTTACAGCAGATATCGAAGCAATGTACCATCAGGTGTGTGTCCCGGATGACGATGCTGACCTGCAGCACTTTCTGTGGTGGCCAGCAGGGGACCTCAATTGAGACATTGCTGAGTACAGGATGATGGTGCATATCTTCGGTGCGACTTCTTCTCCCAGTTGTGCCAACTATGCGCTGCGAAGAACAGCAGAGGAGAACCGCAGCAAATCATCACCTGAAGCTGTAAGCACAGTTCTGGAAAATTTTTATGTTGACGACTGCTTGAAGTCTGTTGCCACGGAAACTCAAGGTATGGAGTTATACACAGACCTCACTGAATTGTGCTCTGGTGGAGGATTTCACCTAACGAAACCTAACAGCACAGCTCCACCATTTTCTGATGGGAGCGAAAGTGGATATGGAACAGCATCATACTTGAGGATGACCAGCAATGACGGACGTGTTCACTGTACGTTAATGATGGGAAAATCCCGTGTGGCGCCCCTGAAGCAAACCACTATTCCACGAATAGAGTTGACTGCAGCTATGGTTGCTGCAAAGACAGACAAAATGTTAAGAACAGAGCTTCAGATGAATCTTCTTGAATCTACATTCTGGACTGACAGCACAACTGTGTTGAAGTATATTGAAAATGAAAATCTTCGCTTCAAGACATTCGTGGCCAATCGCGTTGCGGTCATTAGAGAGCTAACAAATCCTCAGCAGTGGAGGTACGTTGGTACAGCAATCAATCCAGCTGATTGTGCATCCAGAGGGCTTGCACCATCTAAGCTCATGAAGAATCTAAGCTGGTTCCACGGCCCAGCTTTCCTGAAAACCCCAGAAAGACAGTGGCCAGAAAGACCTGACAAGGAAAGGATTGATAAAGATGACACACTCAAAAAAATAATTCATTGGATGAACGTAATTTTATCTTGCCACTTATATTCCATCTAAACAAATCATGTTATATTAATCCATCTTGATTGTGTTGTGTCAACACGATATATGTGTGTAGGTTTAACATAATATTAACATTAACATTCAATTAATTTGACTTTTGTTCAATCAACATGTTTCACCACGTTAGTCTAATTAAATTTATTTAAATCCATTTTCTTTGTTTAAACACTTTGGCACATCAAAAATCAGTCTTGTTACATGAACTAGTAAAATATTTGTTTGTTACACCAATGATAATCTTGTTGAATGAATGAAATATAACTTATGTCTGTAGTACATGTTGTATTCATATTAAGTAATGTTCAACCAAAAAAAAAATCAATGGATTTACAGCAACTTCCAATCCACCCATCTTCTTAGCTTTATCTGGGCTGCACTGAAAAAAAAATATGTTGTTGGATTTACTTAATTCAATGGTGGACATTTGTTGCACACAGATGTTTTGCTTTGGCAGCAACTTAAACAATTGAGTTAAATTAACACAATTTATTCATGTTCAATAAACCTGTGCAATTTGTGTTGATAAAATGTGACTTAAACATGTTTTGATGAAGTAATTTGAGTTCTTGGAATATTTTAATCCTTCACAATTTTCTCACGTTATCCCAACACGATTCAATAACTTTTACCCAATACTACTTGGTCACTTAAATACTACATGTTATCTTCAAATTACATTTTGCTATTATATTCTAGTATCAAATACACAATTTTCAAATGGAGGCCTTATAACAGATTGTATTGTTCTCTTCCAAGATGGTTGCTGGCATCCACCAGTAACCTTTCAAAACAACATGTCTAATTTCACTGCAGTAGGTAAAGAATTAAACTGACATTACTCCTCTACTGAATCTATATAAATCAACAGTTAAATAATGTCAGTTCTTCCGTGTTCTCTGGAATCAATCGCAGCAAAGAAATTAGACTGTTTCTTTTGAAAAATGTTGGGAAAGAACAATACAAAACATTCTATTTAAGGCCTCTGACATCAAGATTCAGTTCAAGTCAAGTCAAGTCAAGTCAACTTTATTTGTCAATTCTGCCACATGTACAGGACATACACAGAATAGAAATTGCGTTACTCTCAAACCCTAGTGATTAGAAAAATGCAAATAAAATAATTAAAAAGTAAAAATTTAAATAAATTTAAATAAATACAATACAATTTTACGTATAACAAAAAAAGCTATGTAATATACAATATACAATATTTAAGTAAGAAGGCATAGTGGTGCAAAATAGGCAAATAGTGCAAATGGGGATTTAGTAGTGTATGGTAAGAGATAGTGTAACAACAAAGGCTTATGAGGTCCAATGCTTAAGCAGTCCAATGCTCCCCAAAGTGACTGGGGCAGGCCAGTGAGTGCGTCAGAGAGTGAGTGTGTGTGTGTGTGTGACAGAGTTCAGTGAGACCGTGGTGGAGAAGAGGGGAGAGGGGGGCAGAATCGGGAGGGAGTTTAGCTTCCTGACAGCCTGATGGATGAAGCTGTCCTTCAGTCTGCTGGTCCTGGCCTGGAGACTCCGCAGTCTCCTCCCTGACGGCAGCAGCTTGAAGAAGCTTTGCATTGGGTGCGTGGGATCAGCCGCTATGCAAAGGGCTTTTTTAGTGAGACGGGTGCTGTAAATGTCCTGGAGGGAGGGGAGAGAGACACCAATGATCCTCTCTGCAGCTCTCACTATGCGTTGGAGGGTTCTATGGCAGGACGCATTGCAGGCTCCAAACCACACAGTGATGCAGCTCGACAGGATGCTCTCGATGGTGCCTCTGTAGAAAGTGTACATGATGGGGGCTGGAGCTCCTGCTCTTCTTAGTTTGCGGAGGAAGAAGAGACGCTGCTGTGATTTCTTGGCCAGTGCTGTGGTGTTGTACGTCCAGGAGAGATCCTCTGTGATGTGCACACCCAAGAACTTGGTGCTGCTCACTCTCTCCACAGACGCTCCGTCAATGGTCAGAGGAGCATGTTGGGTGTGCATTCTCCTGAAGTCCACAACAATCTCCTTCGTCTTCTCCACATTCAGAGAGAGATTGTTGTCAGCACACCACGTGGCCAGGCGTCTCACCTCACTTCTGTAGTCGGTCTCATCCCTGTTGCTAATGAGACCCACCACCGTTGTGTCGTCCGCAAACTTGATGAAGAGGTTGGAGCTGTGTGATGGAGTGCAGTCATGGGTCAGCAGAGTGAAGAGGAGGGGGCTCAGCACACATCCCTGCGGGGCCCCCGTGTTTAAAATGATGGTGCTGGATGTATTACTGCCGACCCGTACTGCTTGAGGTCTTCCGGTGAGGAAATCCAACAGCCAGTTGCACAGTGAGGTGTTGAGCCCCAGCTGGACCAGTTTTTGAGTGAGCTGTTGGGGGATTATAGTGTTGAATGCTGAACTGAAGTCTATGAACAGCATTCGAACATATGAATCTTTTTTGTCCAGGTGTGTGAGTGCTGAGTGGAGTGCAGTGGAGATGGCATCATCGGTTGAGCGATTGGGCCGATACGCAAACTGGAAGGGGTCCAGGGAGGGGGGCAGGACAGTCTTGATGTGCTGCATGACTAGTCGTTCGAAGCACTTCATCAGGATGGGAGTAAGTGCAACAGGACGGTAGTCATTAAAGCAGGAGGGAGATGACTTTTTTGGAACCGGAATGATTGTGGTGGCTTTAAAACATGTGGGGACGACAGCCTGGATGAGTGATATGTTGAAGATGTCTGTGAAGACATCAGTGAGTTCCACTGCACAGTCTCTCAGTGCACGACCAGGAATGTTGTCAGGACCCGGAGCTTTACGTGCATTGATCCTGCTGAGGGATCTCCTCACGCTGTCCGGGGACAGAGTCATCACCTGGTCACCAGGAGGGGGTGGGGTCTTCTGTGCAGTGGTGCTGTTTCGGACTTCAAAGCGAGCAAAGAAAGTGTTCAGCTCGTTCAGCAGGGGGATAGTACTGTCACAAGTCTGCGGTGGGGGCTTGTAATCTGTGATGGTCTGAATGCCCCGCCACAGGCTCCGTGAGTCTCTGCTGTCTTTGAAGTGATGGGATATTTTCTTGGAGTACTGTCTCTTGGCCTCTCTGATGCCACGGGAAAGGTTGGCCCTAGCTGTCCTCAGGCTTGCCTCGTCTCCATCTCTGAAGGCAACATTCCGAGCTTTCAGCAGCCTGTAGACCTCTCCTGTCATCCATGGTTTTTGATTGGCCCGGACAGTTATGGTTTTCGTGACTGTTACATCCTCAATGCACTTGTTGATGTAGGCTGTAACAGTCTCTGCGTACTCCTGGAGGTCAGTGGTGTTGTTGTAGGTGGCAGCCTGCTTAAACATGTTCCAGTCTGTGGTGTTAAAGCAGTCCTGTAAAGCCTCTGAAGACCCTTCTGGCCACACTTGTATCTGCTTACGAACCGGTTTGGTGGCTTTAACGAGCGGTCTGTAAGCAGGCATTAGCATGACAGTGATGTGGTCTGAGGCGCCGAGGTGGGGGAGGGGAAAAGCTTTGTAAGCTCCTCTCTGGGTGGTGTAAACAAAGTCCAGTGTGTTATTTCCCCTTGTTGGAAAGTCTATGTGTTGTTGAATTTTTGGAAAAACGCACTTTAAGTCTGCATGATTGAAATCCCCAGCCAGGATGAGAAAAGCATCAGGATGGGCTGTCTGCTGCTCACTGATGTGCTGGTACAGTTCATTCAGTGCCTCGCTCCTGTTGTTGACATTGGAGGAGGGAGGGATGTACACAGCGCACAGGAGTATGGCTGTATATTCCCTCGGTAGATAGAATGGCCGGCACTTAATAACCATAAACTCCAGCACTGGTGAGCAGTGTTTGCAGACCGCAACAGCATCGCGACACCAGGCGTCATTGATGTAAACACAAAGTCCTCCCCCGCGGGTCTTACCTCCCGCGACGATGACTCTGTCAGCACGGTAGCATGTTAGCTGGTCGAGCTGAATGGCGCGGTCCGGGACACTGTCGCTAAGCCATGTTTCCGTGAACACAAAAGCACAGCAGTCCTTTACATTCCTTTGAGATGAACGTAGCAGTCGGATGTCGTCCAGTTTATTTTCTAGCGAGCGTACGTTGGCCAGAACGATAGAGGGGATGGCGGGTTTGTGTGGGCTAGCCGCTAGCCTAGCTCGGATGCCACCGCGCTTACCCCTCTTCTGCTTCCTCTCACACCGCTTGAGGCGCATCCATTGTGGGCGAAGTGCAGGAGTGGGGGTCGGTGATTGAGTAGGCCTTCGGAGCAAACCCAGATCTTTCAGCTTCTCGATGTCCACAGAGTTTAACTTAAAAAGTTTGTTTCTGCCGATGTCGAGAAGAAGTGTTCGGGCATATCCTCGCTTGCACACAGATAGACGCGACAAAGACTTACAAAAACACTGCAACTTACAGGACGAAAAACACGAAAAAGTAGTTTGTTCGGGAGAGAGAGAAGCCGCTGCGTGTGCACGCGCCGCCATGTTTAGCATCATCAGTTAAACAACAATTATAACTAAACAATTTGAGGTAATGTTAGTTTCCATTAACATTAAATTAGGTTACTGAATTGGCAAACACCTTCCTATTAACACTACCCATTTTACCCCAACAACTAAAGAAATTAGCACTTGCAGGTCAAAAAAGAGCGGTTAGTTGCCTGGATCCAGCCACTCTTACTAGATTGTATGATGTCATCTCAACAAGAACAAATTAAGTTGCTGAATTTCATGCAGATGCTACATGATTTAATTACGTTCACCATAAAAACATGGAATTATTTACTTCAAATTACAAGTTTGGATCTTATGCATGTAACAACCACCCAATTTCATTTTTTTGAGTGCAGCGAAGTGAGGCATGCAACCATGGTACATCTCACAAATGCAGCTGAGAATGTTCACACGTTGAGCAAGCTGATCGATCACTATTCCAGCTGGCATCGAGTGAAGAGAGCTGTGGCATGGATGATCAAACTCAAAGACTTACTGCTACGACGATGTGAAAAAAGGAAAGAGACGTACGTTAAACAGAAAGAGCAAGACAACGAATCAATGCACACAATACTTACCCTGAAAGATCTGGTGCAAGCTGAGACAGAGATCATTCAGTTCTGTCAAAGTCAACAATTCCAAGAAGAGATCACCATGTTAAAGAAAGGCAAGTGTGTGACAAAGACTAGTCAATTGAGGAAACTTGATCCCGTGATGCAGGACGGAGTTTTGAGAGTTGGTGGTCGCCTCGCAGCTGCTGGGATGCCAGAACATGTGAAGCACCCAGTCATTATCCCAAAGGGCTCACATATCACCACACTGATCTTGCAGGATATACATGAGAAGATTGGGCACTGTGGAAGACTGTATATGCTTTCACAGCTGCGACAGAAGTATTGGATTCCATCCGCTAACTCAGAAGTGAGGAAGTTTCTGTCAAGGTGCATAATCTGCAGGAAAACTGGAGGCAAACCACTGGAACAGAAGATGGCAGATTTGCCAGAGGATAGGCTTCTACCTGATGAACCCCCCTTTTCTAATGTTGGGGTGGATTACTTTGGACCGTTTAATGTGAAGCATGGCCGCAGCACATTAAAAAGGTATGGTGTGTTGTTTACCTGCTGTGAGATTATAATATTATTTTATGCCATGTTATACCCCTAAATAAAGATTGTGAATTATTATGTAGTCTTAGTTTGCATTATTCTCCTGAATTAGAAGAAGGTGATAACTATTGCATTTGATAAACTGATTTGCATTACATTAGACTGCTGATTTATTGTAAATGAATGATATTGTTATATGATGCATTATACTGCTGAGTTATAAGAAATACTGTTCGCAGAAAGTCATCGCCTTATTTGTCTGAGTAGAAGAGAACAGAATATACTGGAGTTTTCTGCCCCATCTCAGCAGGAGCAGATAAACAGGCCCCAAGGTCGTAGCTTAGGCACTGTGTGAGAGAAAGAATGTGAATGGTTAGGCTTTTATGATTAGGTGGGGGCCAATAGAGGCTATAAGAGGTTGATCAATGCTCCACCATTTTGAGATCTGATGCTGTCTGAGTACGGTGTTCATCTCCCATGCGTGTGATCATTAAAATCATTGTTTGACTTAACCCGGCCGGACCAGTGTTGTTCTTTTGGTTTTTCCTCTTGTATCCATCCCCAATATTTGAATCCGTAACATTTTGGGGGCACTTCATTCGGCAGAGTAAGATTGTGTGATAAATACGGGGGTGATTTGTTTCAGTTTTGTGGTGTGAAATATGTTGGGCTTTAAAACTGACGTAGAGAAAGGAGAAATAAAGGGAGAGTGGAGAATTATTGAGAAGTAGAGAGAGGAGTGTGTTGGGAGACTGGCATGTAGTCTGCACTGAAAAGGTGGGCGTGTTGCCTGCTGGTCTATTTAACAGTGATGAAAATGATATTAAATAAATCTCTTAGTGTGTTAATACAGGTGGCTATGGGCCTGGACCAACTGCCCCCCACAAGCACAGTGGCCGAAGCAAAATTATAGTAATGGAAACCACACTCAGCAAGAATCAGCAGCTGTGGAAAAGACAGCAGCTAGGAGAGAATTAGAGGAGAAATTAAGAGAAGTTTTTAACACATAAAATTGGGGCCAACAGACTTGTGGAGGTTGGGAAGGCGACCGGAGCATCACAACAAAAGGTGAAACAAAAACACACACAAGCAGAGAAATGTGAGAGAAAGGCACGTGTTAGAGAAATGCCTTGTTTGAGAAAAAAGTTAAATTAACCCACCTACAAACGCACACACACGCAATGAAGAAACAGCTTACATTCATGAACACGTGAAGATTTTCCAGCAAGGTTAAAGCAGCGAAACTTAACATACACCTGTTGCTAAATGATAAAGTTTATCCACTACTAACAAATAAACTCTCTGGGTTGCAGGACAACAACTTAACTTCAAAAAAGACACTGGTCTGACCAACCAGTGATGACACGACAAATTTAGTGGTTAAAAGAGTCAAATTGTGACATGTTTTCTGCTGATTGATTAATACAAGTGATTACTGAATGAAAGCAAATTCCATTTTTGAGCTTTTAAACATAATCTTAAGAAATTTAACATGTACCTGTGTTGTCCTGTCAACTTGGTGGGTTATGAGTTGATTATATGGTGAGAAAAAACAAAAAAAGGGGGAGAGAAGGCTGACACAGGGCCTGGTCCCGTTGTTTCTCCCCTCTCTGAATAACAGCCAACACAACATCATTTTCCTGTTCGTCTGTTTTTGTTTTGTTTTTGTTTTGTTTTTTCTCTTTATGCTTGATTACAGGCTGCTTTGTCGGCCCGGAAAGCCGAGGCTGACCTGGACTCCTGCTCTCCCCTCTACCATCTTTGCTCACTCCTCTACCATCTTTGATGTGACCCTGACCAAATGCTACAGCAGCTGGACCCACAACAACAACCTGCAAATGTCAACACTGCTGCAGGAAAACGATCTCATGCAGCGGAGACAGAGAGCGTTAAATCCAAGGCCCGTTTCACTACACGGGGGAGATTTCCAGACAGCTTCAGCTAACAGAGCTGTGACGAGACGCCCATTAAGCCCAGATGAAAAGTGAGGCCGAGCAAAAGAATGCTGACCTTAACAACGCTGCATTAAAACTGTGCAGGACAGTGACGGACCAACACTGATGATCGGGCAGCAAAAAGGGCGTGCCAGAGACAGGAGGAGTAACTGAGGTCAGGAGGCACCTCAGAATGGACAAAAGCACCAGAAGAAAATAAGCTGAAGGCACAGGTGTCGGGGCTCGGCCAGGAGCTGACCTCTGAGAAGAGACGAACAGCAGAGCTGCAGAAGCCCATGGAGCAAAGCAAGGGAAACATCAATGGACTTCAATCTGACTTGTACGGAAAAGACTCTGAGGTTTCTGCCCTCAGTAAGAGCTCAAGGCATCAGAGCAGAAACTGAGCATGGCTCAGGAGGAGCGGGCTGATAATCGAACCCATCAGTCAGGCTTGGAGTCCCAGACACTTGAAATCAGGCCGGAGCTTGCTGGAGCAGGAGGTCGCCAAACCTGACGAAAAAGCTCCAACAGCAGGAGCAAGCCCTGAAGGAGCTACAGAAGCAAAAGGGTCAAGTTAAGGAGGAGCTGGACAAGGAGAAGATGCAGGACACTGGAGAAAAGGACTGCCTCAATTGGGGCCAGAACCAGTATGGACAGAACTTTGAGCAGCAGCATCAATGGATGCAAACGGACTGAAATGGAGGAGGGCAGGACCCCAGGGCACGCTTCAGGCCGTGGTTTACCCAGAACACCAGAACAGGAAAGTGATGAACACAAACACACACAAACACACACATCTACCGTATTTTCACGACCATAAGGTGCACTTAAAAGTGTTAGATTTTCTTCAAAAAGTACGGCGCGCCCTATAGCACAGTGCGCCCTGTGTGTTGTAAGGAGGACGTAGTAGAGAACACCATGAGAACGCTAAAGGGTGAAGTGTGGGCGTTGATCGTATATACCGGACAATCGCACATACCTGTATAAAAGGACAGATATGTGCATTATGTGGAACATCGTTGTTTTAACAACCCTGAAAATGGCAAAGAGACACGCTTATGAAGCACAGTTTAAACTGAAGGCCATCAGCTATGCGGAGGAACATGGAAATCGAGCAGCGGCGAGAGAATTTAAGATTAACGAATGGATGGTTCGCAAATGGAGGAAGCTAGAAAACAAGCTCCGGCAGGTCAAGAAAACGCAGCTGAGTTTCCGCGGACATAAGGCGAGGTGGCCCGAGTTGGAGGAAAGACTCGAGCGGTGGATCATCGAGCAAAGAACGAGCGGGAGAAGTGTTTCGACGGTCACCATTCGGCTAAAAGCAGTTTCACTAGCTGAAGAGATGAACATTGAACATTTCCAAGGAGGTCCGTCTTGGTGCTTTCGTTTTATGAAACGGTGCCATTTTTCCATCCGGACCAGGACTACGGTAGCGCAGCAACTTCCAGCGGATTATAAGGAAAAGCTGGCCATCTTCCGCTCCTACTGCAGCAAACACATCGGCGACAAAAACATCCAGCCCAGCCACATCACTAACATGGACGAGGTGCCGCTCACTTTTGACATCCCGGTGAGTCACACTGTGGAGAAGAAGGGGACCAGCACGGTAGCGATACGCACAACGGGGTATGAAAAGTCTTCTTTTACTGTTGTGCTTGGCTGCCATGCTAATGGACAGAAACTGCCGCCTATGGTGATTTTTAAGCGAAAGACTTTGCCTAAAGAGAAGTTTCCAGCAGGAATCATCATTAAGGCAAATGAAAAGGGCTGGATGGATGAGGAAATGATGAAAGACTGGCTGAGGGAGGTGTATGTAAGGAGACCAGGTGGTTTTTTTCCACGCATCACCATCGCTCTTAATCTGTGACTCTATGCGTGCCCATCTCACAGCCGATGTGAAAAAACTAGTGAAACAAATGAACTGTGAGCTTGTGGTCATTCCGGGAGGCCTGACAAAGGAACTCCAACCGCTGGACATCGGTGTGAACCGCCCGTTCAAAGTAAGGCTGCGAGCGGCCTGGGAGCGATGGATGACCGATGGAGACCACAGTTTCACCAAGAGTGGAAGGCAGCGCCGGGCGAGTTACGACACAATTTGCCAATGGATTGTAGATGCTTGGGCTAACATGTCTGCTGGCACTGTTGTTCGAGCTTTCGCAAAAGCCGGCATCATTTCCGAGGAGCCGCACGGCACGGAAAGTGACTCTGACAGTGAAGAAAGTGAACCTGGCATGTTTGATGGAGATTTAGCGCAGCTGTTCAATTCAGACACAGAGGATGAGGACTTCCATGGGTTTGATTGATGATAAAAATGTGAGTACCAAACTTCGTTTTGCTCCTGCTTTATTTTTAAATATGCACACTTGTATGCTTGTGTGTTGTTGATGATGACGAATACTGGTAATAGAAATGTGAGTAAGGTACCGAACTCAGGTTTGCTCCCGCTTTATTTTTAAATACGTATACGGTACTTGTATGCGCCCTATAATCCAGTGCTCCTTATGTGTGTGTTAAATACAGTAATGGCACACATAACTGAGACTGCGCCTTTTAGTACAGTGCGTCTTATGGTCGAGAAAATACGGTACATGCACTGACTCAGAATGAAGAGAAACACACATACAGTGGGGCAAAAAAGTATTTAGTCAGCCACCGATTGTGCAAGTTCCCCCACTTAAAATGATGACAGAGGTCAGTAATTTGCACCAGAGGTACACTTCAACTGTGAGAGACAGAATGTGAAAAAAAAAATCCATGAATTCACATGGTAGGATTTGTAAAGAATTTATTTGTAAATTCGGGTGGAAAATAAGTATTTGGTCACCTCAAACAAGGAAAATCTCTGGCTCTCACAGACCTGTAACGTCTTCTGTAAGAAGCTTTTCTGTCCCCCACTTGTTACCTGTATGAATGGCACCTGTTTGAACTCATCATCTGTATAAAAGACACCTGTCCACAGCCTCAAACAGTCAGACTCCAAACTCCGCCATGGCCAAGACCAAAGAGCTTTCGAAGGACACCAGGAAAAGTATTGTAGACCTGCACCAGACTGGGAAGAGTGAATCAACAATAGGCAAGCAGCTTGGTGTGAAAAAATCAACTGTGGGAGCAATCATCAGAAAATGGAAGACATACAAGACCACTGATAATCTCCCTCCATCTGGGGCTCCACGCAAGATCTCATCCCGTGGGGTCAAAATGATCATGAGAACGGTGAGCAAAGATCCCAGAACCACACGGGGGGACCTGGTGAATGACCTGCAGAGAGCTGGGACCAAAGTAACAAAGGTCACCATCAGTAACACACTACAACAGCAGGGAATCAAATCCCGCAGTGCCAGACGTGTTCCGCTGCTGAAGCCAGTGCATGTCCAGGCCCGTCTGAAGTTTGCCACAGAGCACATGGATGATACAGCAGAGGATTGGGAGAATGTCATGTGGTCAGATGAAACCAAAGTAGAACTTTTTGGTATAAACTCAACTCGTCGTGTTTGGAGGAAGAAGAATACTGAGTTGCATCCCAAGAACACCATACCTACTGTGAAGCATGGGGGTGGAAACATCATGCTATGGGGCTGTTTTTCTGCCAAGGGGACAGGACGACTGATCCGTGTTAAGGACAGAATGAATGGGGCCATGTATCGTGAGATTTGCATGGAGGAATGGGCCAAAATACCAGCTACTGTGTGTGCAAACCTGGTAAAGACCTATAGTAAACGTTTGACCTCTGTTATTGCCAACAAAGGTTATGTTACAAAGTATTGAGTTGTATTTTTGTTATTGACCAAATACTTATTTTCCACCCTGATTTACGAATAAATTCTTTACAAATCCTACCATGTGGATTCATGGATTTTTTTTTTCACATTCTGTCTCTCACAGTTGAAGTGTACCTCTGGTGCAAATTACTGACCTCTGTCATCATTTTAGGTGGGGGAACTTGCACAATCGGTGGCTGACTAAATACTTTTTTGCCCCACTGTATGAACACATATACACTCGTTAATTGAGTGAGAACTGACACACACACACACACGCTGAGTCAATTCACTGAGAAATGACACACACACGCGCCGCAAATCGAAATGCTGATTCAATTCACTGAGAAGTGATCCACACAGACACACATGCACACGCTTGTGCAATGAAGAGTGATACACACACACGCTGATACAATGAAGAATGCTTTACTAACAAATGCTGCACACAAACATCCAAATACAGAATCTGTTACAACAACAAGAAGCCATTGATTGTCCATCCATCCATCCATCTTCATCCGCTTATCCGAGGTCGGGTCGCGGGGGTAGCAGCCTAAGCAAAGAGGTCCAGACCTCCCTCTCCCCAGCCACCTCCTCCAGCTTGTCCGGGGGAATACCAAGGCGTTCCCAGGCCAGCCGAGAGATATAATCTCTCCAGCGTGTCCTGGGTCTGCCCCGGGGCCTCCTCCCGGTGGGACATGCCTGGAACACCTCGCCCAGGAGGCGCCCAGGGGGCATCCTTGCCAGATGCCCGAACCACCTCAGCTGGCTCCTTTCGATGTGGAGCAGCAGCTGCTCTACTCTAAGCCCCTCCCGGATGGCCGAACTTCTCACCCTATCTCTAAGGGAGAGGCCAGCCACCCTTCGGAGGAAGCTCATTTCCGCCGCTTGTATCCGCGATCTCGTTCTTTCGGTCACTACCCACAGCTCGTGGCCATAGGTGAGGGTAGGGACGTAGATCGACCGGTAAATTGAGAGCTTCGCTTTTACACTCAGCTCCCTCTTCACCACGACTGACCGGTGCAGTGTCCGCATTACTGCAGCCGCAGCCCCAATCCGTCTGTCGATCTCCAGCTCCCTTCTCCCATCACTCGCGAACAAGACCCCGAGATACTTGAACTCCTCCACTTGGGGCAGGAACTCATCCCCGACCCGGAGTGGGCACTCCACCCTTTTCCGGCTGAGAACCATGGCCTCAGATTTGGAGGTGCTGATCCTCATTCCCACTGCGTTACACTCGGCTGCGAACCGCTCCAGTGCGAGCTGGAGGCCCTCACCCGATGAAGCCAACAGAACCACATCATCCGCAAAAATCAGAGATGAGATTCTGAGGCCACCAAAGCGAAAGCCCTCCGCCACTTGGCTGCGCCTAGAAATCCTGTCCATAAAAATTATGAACAGAACCGGAGACAAAGGGCAGCCCTGGCGGAGCCCATCACCCACCGGGAACGAGTCCGACTTATTGCCGGCAATGCGAACCAAGCTCTTGCAACGGTTGTATAGGGATTGAATGGCCCGTAGCAATGGGCCAGACACCCCATACTCGCGCAACACCTCCCACAGGACGCCCCGAGGGACACGGTCGAATGCCTTCTCCAGGTCCACAAAACACATGTAGACTGGTTGGGCAAACTCCCATGCACCCTCAAGTATCCTCGAGAGGACAAAGAGCTGGTCCAGTGTTCCGCGACCAGGACGAAAACCGCATTGTTCCTCCTGTATCCGAGGTTCGACTAGCGGACGAACCCTCCTCTCCAGCACCCTGGCATAGACTTTCCCGGGGAGGCTGAGGAGTGTGATCCCCCTGTAGTTGGAACACACCCTCCGGTCCCCCTTCTTGAAGATGGGGACCACCACCCCGGTCTGCCAGTCCACAGGTACTGCCCCTGATCTCCACGCAACATTGCAGAGACGTGTCAACCAAGACAGCCCTACAACGTCCAGAGCCTTCAGGAACTCGGGGCGGACCTCATCGACACCAGGGGCTCTGCCACCAAGGAGTTGTTTAACTGCCTCAGTGACCTCGCCCCCGGAAATTGGCGGGTCACACCCCTCATCCCCAGACTCTGCTTCCTCCCCGGAAGACGTGTCAGTGGGATTAAGGAGGTCCTCGAAGTATTCCTTCCACCGCCCGACAATTTTCTCAGTCGACGTCAACAGCGCTCCGCCAGCACTATACACAGTGCAGGTAGAGCACCGCTTTCCCCTCCTGAGACGCCTGACGGTTTGCCAGAATCTCTTCGAGGCAGTCCGAAAGTCTTTTTCCATGGCCTCTCCGAACTCCTCCCACACCCGAGTTTTTGCTTCAGCCACTGCCCGAGCCGCATTCCGCTTGGCCTGTCGATACCTGTCGGCTGCCTCCGGAGTCCCACAGGCTAACCAAGCCCGATATGCCTCCTTCTTCAGCCTGGTGGCTCCCTTCACCTCTGGTGTCCACCATTTGGTTCGGGGATTACCACCACGGCAGGCACCGACCACCTTGCGGCCGCAGCTCAATGCAGCAGCTTCGGCAATGGAGACGCTGAACATGGTCCATTCGGACTCAATGTCCCCAGTCTCCCTCGGAATGCTGTTGAAGCTCTGCCGGAGGTGTGCGTTGAAGATCTCGCGGACTGGGGCCTCTGCTAGACGTTCCCAGCACACCCTCACTACGCGTTTAGGTGCACCAGGTCTGTCCAGCGTCCTCCCCCGCCACCTGATCCAACTCACCACCAGGTGGTGATCAGTTGACAGCTCAGCCCCTCTCTTCACCCGAGTGTCCAGAACATATGGTCGCAGGTCTGGTGATACGATTACAAAATCGATCATCGACCTACGGCCTAGAGCATCCTGGTGCCACGTGCACTTATGGACACTCTTATGTTCGAACAGGGTGTTCGTTATGGCCAAACTGTGATTAGCACAGAAGTCCAATAACAAAGCACCGCTCGGGTTCAGATCAGGGAGGCCGTTCCTCCCAATCACGCCCCTCCAGGTCTCGCTGTCGTTACCCACGTGAGCATTGAAGTCTCCCAGCAGGACAACAGAGTCTCCAGGTGGAGCACCTTCCAGCACCCCCCCCAGGGACTCTAAGAAGGCTGGGTACTCCGAACTGCCACTCGGCGCATAAGCGCAGATGACAGTCAGGACCCGTTCCCCGACCCTAAGGCGCAGGGAACAAACCCTCTCGTCCACCGGGAAAAACCCCAACGTACCGGCAGCAAGCCGAGGGGATATAAGAATACCCACCCCAGCCCGCCGCCTCTCACCAGGGGCAACTCCAGACTGAGACAGAGTCCAGCCCCTCTCCAGGAGACTGGTTCCAGAGCCCAGACAATGCGTAGAGGTGAGCCCAACTATATCTAGCCGGTACCTCTCAACCTCACGCACCAACTCAGGCTCCTTCCCCACCAGAGAGGTGACATTCCATGTCCCTATTGCCAGTCTTGGCAGCCGGGGGTCGGTCCGCCAGGGCCTCCGCTCCTGGCCGCCACCCGGCTCACAATGCACCCGACCCCTATGGCGCCTCCTGCGGGTGGTGGGCCTGCGGGAGGATGGGCCCATGTCTCCTCTTCGGGCTGTGCCCGGCCGGGCCCCATGGACTAAGGCCCGGCCACCAGACGCTCGCCCTCGGGCACCCTCCCCGGGCCTGGCTCCAGGGCGGGGCCCCGGTAACCCTATCCCGGGCAGGGTAAACTGTTCCCTCGATATTCTTTTCATGGGGGTCTTCTGAATCGCTCTTTGTCTGGTCCCTCACCCAGGACCAGTTTGCCATGGGAGACCCTACCAGGGGGCAAAAGCCCCCAGACAACATAGCCCCTGGGATCCCTGGGACACACAAACCCCTCCACCACGATAAGGTAGCGATTCAAGGAGGAGGCCATTGATTGTTTATTGGTTAAATGCAGTTCATGTCACCCAGAGGGCACTTGTGTAGATTTGGGGGACAAGGTCTAAGGCAGTTTGGTTATGAAAACAATGTCTGTGCGTGATGTCTGTTTATGGCTCAAGGCCTCGACTGAATTGTTTACTGTGCTTCACACAGCCTGATAAGGAGCAGTGGTACAGAGTGAAAATGATGAATTAACGGTGTGAGCCTTATTTTGGAGCGCCACATTGTTGTGAGTGAGATTTAATTGAAGGAGGAACACACTGAAAATAAAGGGGCCAGCCCTTGGATTTACGTAAGCATCTTGCGTGTATTTCACACAATTGCCTCAGGCTTTAAAGATCTGTACGAAATTCTGGTTTCCAGTGTGAGAGAAAAAGTCATGCAGTTATTAGAGCTATATTAATTGATGATTCTAAATTATCCATGAATGTAAGTGTAAATGGCTGTTTGTTTCTATCTGATAGACTGGTCGGCTGTCCGGGGTGTACCCTGCCTGATAACCTATCACTTCAGGGTTATTTCCCAGCCCTGCTGTAACCAGGATAAAGATAGGAGGATGGTAGTTGTTGTACACTCTAAAAAGTGTATTTCAGCAGTAGTTGAAGTTACGTAAAGTTCAGAGTCAGTTTCATTAAGATTTCTGCTTTAGTGGAGCCAGTCTAAATTTGTGGAGTATATCAACTTGTTATTACGTGTTGTTCCCTCAGTACACATGTAACCTGCTATTCTCATTAGAGTCAACCTGCATCAATTAGGTTTCTCGTGACGCAGTGCGTCTGATGTCATGACGTCTCCGCCTTCTCCAGAATTTTCTACCTGCGGTTGAGAACAACAATTTGAGAGGCACTTGGCTGCAGGCAGGACCTCGTGAACAATTTGGTCAATAAGGTAACGAAGATATTACTTTTTCCATAGTCCTTGAAGGTAAGTCAAATGTAGAACACATATTTTAATATATTAGATATAAAAATATTCCAACTGTATTGTTAAGTTTGTTAAGTGTTTAGTAAACTGACCTGACCAAACCGCTATCATTCAGCCCTGCTAACATTAGCGAAATGTCAGACCTGTTGGTAGCTTGTGCTTGGACATGTAGGTTAAGTTAGTAGTTTGCCGGCGGTACTCTCTTGTTTTAATATCGTAACGCTAGCTTAAAGTTGTGTATTCATGCAGTGTGTCGGTGTTGGCTTACTGTTAGTTATTCATTAGCATTAGCACATTATAGCGGCAAGCTGGGCCGCGGTTCTCTTCAGACTACGTTACTTCGGGCGCGCGCATTTATACACGAGTGGTTGTTCGCAGTATGCCTGTCGGCGCGAATAGTTCATGCGGTCATGGCCACGGGTGATGTAGGAGGTAAAGTTTAGCTGTGGTGGCTCCAGGAAGCATGCATTTACTGCCGCTTGCATTGCTTTCAATGTACATGACGTTAAGAAGGCGAGGAGAAAGGGTGCGTGCAGCGCTCGTACACGCACGGATCAGTCGTGTGAGAGGGAGATGGTGTGCGGCAGAAAATCAAAATTAGAAATCATAGAAGAAAGTATTACGCTATTGAACACAGAAAATACAGCCATCAGATTTCTTGTAGACCTAGCACACTTCTGGTCTGTGTCTGAATACATATATAAGTACATAGATGCAGATGAACACTGTAAACATGATGAAAGATCGACAGACTAACTCGAACATATCTTTAATCTTTAGGACTTTGGGTAACGCTTCCTTTCCTTCCTGTCAACCTCTCCAGAGGGGTGTCTGCTGATGGCAGAAAGATTACATCACCTCTGGTTGGAACCCTGGACAGTGCCACAACCTTTGGCTTGGTGTCCAATGTGATGCCCCATCGCCACCTTCTGACCTAACTTCTTCTCAGCTCTGTGACTACTTCAAGAGGGGCATTCCTGTGTGGAGGCGTGCCAGGCAGCTCGTTTTACCTGTGAACTTGCGTACTTTCACTTCATCAACAACAAAGGTATGCAAGTTCAAAATAGTAATGTCTCATTTAAACTTAATTCAGTTTTACACTGAACAGGAATCGGCTTTATATATAAAACAATTGCAAAAAAAAAAAAAAATTACCTATGGGCATTTGGGTTTTGTTTTTAGCACATAACACATATTGGAACATCACCTAAACACTTAATCACAGTAAGAAGTGAGGCTAATGATGATTTGTGTTTGTGTCTTGTACCCCTCTGTAGGACTGTGGAGCAGATGATGTTCAGAGGGACCTGGAGGAGGTCACCATGGCAGTGTATGTGATTCGGAAGGAGGGGGAGGGACTGCAGGAACCACCTGAAGACATTGGCATTGTCATTGAGGGTGTGGAAGTGTTGCATGAACTAACTTCGGTTGCCTCAGCTTGTGCCCTGCTTCTAGGTTTGATCTACGCACTCAGCCTAGCTTATCCAAAACCCTTTCGCTTCACTTTTGAAGTGCTCCAAAAAATCTTCATGCAGCTTGATCAGCACAAGATGTCCCCCAAAGTCCAAAATCTGTATATCAAACTTCAAAGCTCCCAGTAATGGCACAGAACAATGACCAACAAATGGCCTTGTGCCATAATGCGAAGGAACAACTGTGTTTGGACATATAGCATGTAAAATATGTAGTCTCTTTTGGATGTTGGGCCTTTTTTATGCTCCAAGAGACCTCAAACCCCAATTTAATGTGCTTTTATACATACTTTGTATGGTATTTTTATTTATTTTTTAATTTTTTTTCAGACATATTTGCCTTCGTTTCAAGGGAAAGGTTGCATTTCAGGGTTGATGTGCTCAGTTATACAACAAACTGTTGTGACATTCTAAAACTCTAAAGGAGTGTTTATATTTTTTCATCCCCATTGGTCAGCTACACTGTTCAGATATTTATTCATTGGCTATAGCTGAAGAGAAGTTTCTGTATACTCTTGTGGCACTTTTTCATAGTTGACACTATATGATTGATATTTGTGTAATACTGTGTTGCACTTTACACTTTGATGACAACTTTGTGGTCCTACTAAGCGTTACTTGCATTTTGTGCATATGTGTTTTAAAAAGGACAAATGTGTAATGTGTTTGACCAAAAGCTGTGTTGGTTGCCATAAAGGTAATACTTTATTACATTTATACAATAAAGCATTAAAAAAAAAACATTGGATTTTGAATTTTTGAAAAATATTTTCAGCCAACTTAAAATTTTGATTTAAGCTTTATTAAACAAACTAAAATTTCATTTTAGAGTCACTACAAAAAGTAATTTACACTAAACCACATTATTAGGTTAGCAAAGAGCAACATTTTACTTTTGGGTTATGCAAATTATTGGGGTGGAAAAACTGAAAACTTTAAGTTGAAATGTCTTAATTTTAAGTTGGATTAATGCAAAAATTGTATTTGACAATTAATTTATTAAGTGCATGTAACTTAAATCAGTTGTGTTAATCTAATGTATTAACTTCATTTCAAAGAACTTAATTAAATTTGGTGTTACCAATTGAAATAATTCAATTAAGTTGGTTCAACTATTTTCTTTTTTCAGTGTAGACCCCTTCAATTTTTATGGTAACCAGGATCTAGACTTTGTTGAACCGTATGCAATATGAAGACAACATGTAGTATTTAAGTGACCAAGTAGTATTTGGATAAAAGTTACTGAATAGTGTTGAAATAAACTGAAAAAATTGAAGGATTAAAATATTCCAGGAGCTCAACTTACTCCATCTGAACATGTTTCAATCGTGTTTTATGAACACAAAATGCACAGGTTTACTAAATATGAAAAGGTTGTGTTGATTTAACTCAGTTGTTTAAGTTTCTGCCAAAGCAAAACATTTGTGTGCAATCAGTGTCCACTATTGAGTCAAGTAAATCTAACATGTTTTTTTTTAGTGCAAAAAGGCAAAAACGAGTTACGATACCTGTATTCCTACACAATATTGTCCCGGGAGGGAGAAAAACTTTCTGGTGAAGTTTTGGTTGATTTTTGGGTTTTTCTTGACACTAGGTTGATTTTATCAGTGAGGTTTGGATTGTTTTCTTTCTCTAAGAGAGAGAAAGATGGTTTTATGCTTGGACATGTTTGCAATGGGCCCCAGTATTTGTTATTATATGAGTATTTTATTGGTTACGTTTGTTTTTGCTTTTGTTACAGTGCACTGAAATAAGAAAATCTGAGAGGTGTGATCCACCGGTGGTGATATTTTGGTATTTTGTGAGTTCCTGATTTAACAAATCAGCTATTTAATCCAGGCCTGAGAGATTGAACTTTAAAGCGCTATAAAATATTCTTACTGAAAACAGTCGCAAAGTATTTTTCTCCATGATTATAATGGGCTTGGGAGAAATTCACTTATATGGGACATTGATCACATGAGAAGTCCTGAGCCTAAAAGGATTGCAGCGAGTCAATCCAGTCCAAAAAACAAGGAACTGTTTTCCTTTAAAATGATGACGTCATCTTGCTGGTGATGGAGGCTCGAATAGGTTGCGCGTGAGACTCCATTATCAGCAATATCTGGTATGAATGTGTATGGATGTATGCATGTGACTGGACTGTGATGGACTGACGACTAAAAGTTTTAACTGACTTGATACTGAGACAAAAACGGTACTGACTTTAGAATTAGTAAATGTGCACAAACAATTCACCCAGCCTGTAAAAGAAGGGTGGATGTTTTGTCTTGCTTTGTTTTGTTTTTGCAAGAACAGAAGGATGACAGAGACTAAAGGGGGAGGCTGTAGCTTCACATGAGTGTGAACTGCAGACTTAATCCCCCGTGGAGTAGTCATTTTGCTTTTCTACCTTTAAAAGCCGGAGAGCAGCCAAATGGCTGGTAGGCTTTTAGCTAAGCTTTAGCTTCAGCCAAGTGGAAGCTAAATTGGCTAGTCATTCATATGTATATTAGGTTGTTACCTGGGAATTCTGGAGGGAGGGGAGTGGGGGTGTGTGATTGAGGGGGTGGGGGAGCTGCTAAAAGCTGTGAACTTACTTCCTTTTGTGTTTCATCTTGAAGCATTCTCAATCATCCAGGGAAATAAATCTCCAAAAGTCACCAACTTGGAGTGTTTCAGTTTGCCATCTTAGGGAGAAATCAACACACATGGGTGTAGGTCCTTTGTTGCTGAGATTTATTGATGAAAACAGTATAAAAAACCAACCATTTGCACACATATTTACAAATAATAATAAAAAGTGAGTGAATACATTTCAACATTTTCAGCAATCACTCACAATCCTGGCACTGCCATGGTATCTGTAGTCTGCATTTACCACATGTGTATCTGTAGCAGTGTACACATCGCACATTGGCATGATTGTTCTTGCATTTGTGTTTGACCTGACACGTGGCTCTTTTTCCAGGGCTAGGTGTGGAGGGTTGTGTCCAAAGCAACTGCCTTCTTCGCAGCTACATGAGAGTGAGCCAACTCTGTTGCAAGTGCCACCAGGAAGTCCACCCGTCTTTCCTTCGTCCCGGTGCATGCTCGATACAGCACATGTGCATTCAGTGCTGCCATGTCAATCATGTTATAAAACACGGCAACTGGCCAGCGCCGTGTTCCTTTGCGGACAGTGTACTCCCGAACCATCTGGTCCATCACATCGACGCCACACTTTATTTTGTTGTAAAGGGTGACAGTGTTTGGCTTCCTTTTGGTAGTGTTATCAGTCTGAACCACGCTGTGCATGCTGCTAAGAATATAGACTGTCTTCTTCCGTTTGGCCGCACACCATCAGCGTGGCAGCAGAGGTTGAAAACACCTAAGAAATAAGATAAATTGTTATTTCCATAGCCCTTTTACACACAATGAAACACATAAACATAGAACCACAAAAGACCTGCAACATACCTGAGTGGTGAATTCATTGCGATCTGTCTGTCTAGTGGATTGAGGAATTTCCCTGCGAATCTTGTTGACTGTGCCGAGGATGGTGGTTTTCCGTCTAAGAAGTTTTTGCGCAAGTGAAAGCGATGTGAAAAAATTGTCCGTGGTAACATTTCTGCCCTTGTCTAGGAATGGTTCCATCAGCCTCATTACTACATTTTCAGAAAGTCTCTCCCCAGTGGGACGATTGGGGTCCTTGCCAAGATATGGGAAGACATTGCAAATGTACTTGGATTTTAGGTCGCAAGCCACCCAAAACTTGATCCCAAACTTGTCAGGTTTACTTGCAATATACTGCAGGAAACAGCACCGAGTCTTTGATGGGAAAAGCTGTTCAGCAACGGTGATATGTAGACCAGGGTTGTAGCAAGTGATGCAGTTGGTGACAAATGATCCCCACACACTGGAAATTGCAGCGAACTTATCAGTCTTTGCTCGATCACAGCGGGTGGACTTGTCATCAAAGCGTAGGTGTTGCATGATGTCTTGGAAGCGGTTTCGTGCCATAGTTCCAATTATCTGTGGGTTTCCCAGGTTTGCTGACCAGCAGTCATTTACAGATGGAACCCTGTAAACCCCCCGCAAGATGACAATTGCAATAAATGCCATTAGTTCAGGGAGGTCCATGAACCAATGAACATGCTCCGTTTGCTGTGCATGTTGAATAGTCCATTCTTGAATGCTACGAAGCATGTCAAGAGTGATGAAACACAGGAAGCTATGAAGGCGACTCGAGATACTTCTCCTGGCCTTAGCCGTTGGCTCTCCATCTGCAGTGTACGCTTCTATTGGGGTGAAAGGGAGACAGGTCCCCACATGTTCTTCACGCCACACTGTGCCATCTTTTGTTGTCTCAGTCCCCAAACAAGCTCTCTTTTTCGGTGGAGAAGCAGTCTCCTCATCTGCAGTGTGAACAAATTCAAATTGTGAGCAATGGGAAGGTCAAACAAAATCACAAATGCATGCATAGATACTAATTATAATTCCAGTATCTCCTCCTCTGTATCAGAATAATGTCTGAAATATCTTACTTACTAACTACATCCACTTACTTGTTTGAAATGAAAAAGGAAATAACATGAAATGAAACTAACCAGAAGACTGATCAGACGGCTCTGAGTCCGAATCCGGCTGAACTTCTAGGTCTTCTCCATCCGAGTCACAAGGGTCGACTTCCGTCAGGATCATTTCCAAGGCCTGCTGAGTGGTGAGTCTTCTCTGCATTTTCTTTCCTTGGAGAGGAGGTCCGTACACCACATAATTCTTCAGGGCAATGAAGGATTAGGCTAAGTGCAGTGAGATTGTATCATATATATACCCTTGATCACAATTGATCAAGAGCATAATCGCTTGCAGTGTCGCTAAGCGGGGTGTGACGGGTTGCAGTGTTATTTGTTATTTGTGGCATCAATCAGACCACTGGTACAATAAAAGCATAATCGCTTGCAGTGTCGCTAAGCGGGGTGTGACGGGTTGCAGTGTTATTTGTGGCATCAATCAGAGCACTGGTCTTTGATAAATATGCTTTTATTATACCAGTGGTCTGATTGATGCCACAATGGACGACTGATCAATGGTCCATTGTGGCATCAATCAGACCACTGGTATAATAAAAGCATAATCACAACTGATAAGTTCGCTGCAATTTCCAGTGTGTGGGGATCATTTGTCACCAACTATGGAAATAACAATTTATCTTATTTCTTAGGTGTTTTCAACCTCTGCATCCACGCTGACGGCGTATGCGGCCAAACGGAAGAAGACAGTCTATATTCTTAGCAGCATGCACAGCGTGGTTCAGACTGATAACACTACCAAAAGGAAGCCAAACACTGTCACCCTTTACAACAAAATAAAGTGTGGCGTGGATGTGATGGACCAGATGGTTCGGGAGTACACTGTCCGCAGAGGAACACGGCGCTGGCCAGTTGCCGTGTTTTATAACATGCAAGAACAATCATGCCACTGTGCGATGTGTTCACTGCTACAGATACACATGTGGTAAATGCAGACTACAGATACCATGGCAGTGCCAGGATTGTGAGTGATTGCTGAAAATGTTGAAATGTATTCACTCACTTTTTATTATTATTTGTAAATATGTGTGCAAATGGTTGGTTTTTTATACTGTTTTCATCAATAAATCTCAGCAACAAAGGACCTACACCCATGTGTGTTGATTTCTCCCTAAGATGGCAAACTGAAACACTCCAAGTTGGTGACTTTTGGAGATTTATTTCCCTGGATGATTGAGAATGCTTCAAGATGAAACACAAAAGGAAGTAAGTTCACAGCTTTTAGCAGCTCCCCCACCCCCTCAATCACACACCCCCACTCCCCTCCCTCCAGAATTCCCAGGTAACAACCTAATATACATATGAATGACTAGCCAATTTAGCTTCCACTTGGCTGAAGCTAAAGCTTAGCTAAAAGCCTACCAGCCATTTGGCTGCTTTCCGGCTTTTAAAGGTTGAAAGGTAGAAGCCTGGCAGTGCTAGTGTTTTAACCCTGTGGTTGCTAATTTTGAGTTACTGAGGTCTGCATTAAGAAAATTGTGTTTTAGTAGCTGTGTTTCGATTAATGTATCACATTATATTGTTGGGAATGTTAAATGCTAAAGTGAAGAAGAGGTTTGATTTCACTCATGACTGAACATGTTATTATTAACCATAGCGGGCCACTGTAAAGAGTCAATTAACTTTTATAGAGGTAAAAAAAAAAAAAAAAGCAAGCCAAAAAACCCTCTATTTAGGTCTATGAATAACAGGGGAATGATAGACTTGTCACACTCAAAATGGAGATATGTAATAATAAACACTGGTCCCCGTCTTTTAGGTGCTTTCTTGAAATAGTCAGAAATTTAAAAGTAGAATAGAACCGACAGGGGCATGTGCTGAGAGGTGGTGCTGAACAAGAACAAGAGCAAAATAAAGAAAAATTATTGTGTTTAGCTTTGAGAAATTCAAATTAAAATGTACCATTACACTCAGAGGATTAATATGAAATTCGATATATGCTAATTTTGTATGAAAGTACATGACTGATAACTGTTCTGTCCTGAGCTTTTGTTTTTACAGCACCCACTTGACCACACCAACAGTTTCTCGCCACCAACAGGGGGTATTTGCAAAGAATAGGGAGGAATATCATCAACACTGGGAAAGGTAAGCCCCGAAGGGGGTGATGACACCATAACTTTCACTTATGGTAAATTCTCAAAATTTGACCCCAAACTTGAAAATTCTTCAAACATTTAGAGACAGAGTGGATAAACATAATGTCGCAAACCACATAAGGATGGAGCATTTGAATCGATAAGATGGTGAAATAACACGCAGTAAAATGTTGATCATGTTGATTATGTTTATTCCAGTGTGCAGAGCAAGGTTATTATTATTAACGAAAACAAATGAAATAACAAAAACTAAACTGAAAAAACACTTTCATTAACGAAAATAAAATTTAAAAAAAAGGAAAACCAACTAAAACTGTAATGATTGTTCACAAAACTAACTAAACTGAACTGAATTTATAGCAAAAATTTGTTTAGTTTCATTGATGTGTGCGTGTGCTACAATAGTCAAGTCAAGGCAGTACGTTAGTCAAGTCTTCTGTGTTGCTGCTCTGTCTACGCGCAGAATCATGTCAGGAAAAGTTGGGAGAAAGTGCCAGAGTCCAATTTGGGATTACTTTGAATATGACTGTGTTTTCGATAAAGCAATTGTCTTGTAGTTTAAAGAGACAAATTATGAGGGACATTTCTAAAGGGGAAAAAATCCCACAAATCTTAAAGTGCACTTGAAAAGCTCACACAAGCAGGCTAACCTAGCTTACCTTGAGAAGGTAAGGGAGCACACTCAACCCTCATCCCCAGAAAACAGAAGCTAACCCCAGGCAAGGCAGTGTGATGCATCCCGAGACAACAGGACTGGGACATCTACATAACTGTGTGAGTCAATTGCCTTCACAAAGTTTATCAATTCACTTGAACCAAAATTAGGAACACCCGGTGCTGTAAGAGTTAATAGTCTCAATACCCGAGGATAAGCAGAAGAGCATGACTGATATGATGAAACTGGGATTTTGTTACACTTAATTATTGCAAACACAACTACAGTAGGGCAAAAAAGTATTTAGTCAGCCACCGATTGTGCAAGTTCCCCCACCTAAAATGATGACAGAGGTCAGTAATTTGCACCAGAGGTACACTTCAACTGTGAGAGACAGAATGTGAAAAAAAATCCATGAATCCACATGGTAGGATTTGTAAAGAATTTATTTGTAAATCAGGGTGGAAAATAAGTATTTGGTCAATAACAAAAATACAACTCAATACTTTGTAACATAACCTTTGTTGGCAATAACAGAGGTCAAACGTTTACTATAGGTCTTTACCAGGTTTGCACACACAGTAGCTGGTATTTTGGCCCATTCCTCCATGCAGATCTTCTCGAGAGCAGTGATGTTTTGGGGCTGTCGCCGAGCAACACGGACTTTCAACTCCCGCCACAGATTTTCTATGGGGTTGAGGTCTGGAGACTGGCTAGGCCACTCCAGGACTTTCAAATGCTTCTTATGGAGCCACTCCTTTGTTGCCCGGGCGGTGTGTTTTGGATCATTGTCATGTTGGAAGACCCAGCCTCGTTTCATCTTCAAAGTTCTCACTGATGGAAGGAGGTTTTGGCTCAAAATCTCACGATACATGGCCCCATTCATTCTGTCCTTAACACAGATCAGTCGTCCTGTTCCCTTGACAGAAAAACAGCCCCATAGCATGATGTTTCCACCCCCATGCTTCACAGTAGGTATGGTGTTCTTGGGATGCAACTCAGTATTCTTCTTCCTCCAAACACGACGAGTTGAGTTTATACCAAAAAGTTCTACTTTGGTTTCATCTGACCACATGACATTCTCCCAATCCTCTGCTGTATCATCCATGTGCTCTCTGGCAAACTTCAGACGGGCCTGGACATGCACTGGCTTCAGCAGCGGAACACGTCTGGCACTGCAGGATTTGATTCCCTGCTGTTGTAGTGTGTTACTGATGGTGACCTTTGTTACTTTGGTCCCAGCTCTCTGCAGGTCATTCACCAGGTCCCCCCGTGTGGTTCTGGGATCTTTGCTCACCGTTCTCATGATCATTTTGACCCCACGGGATGAGATCTTGCGTGGAGCCCCAGATGGAGGGAGATTATCAGTGGTCTTGTATGTCTTCCATTTTCTGATGATTGGTCCCACAGTTGATTTTTTCACACCAAGCTGCTTGCCTATTGTAGATTCACTCTTCCCAGTCTGGTGCAGGTCTACAATACTTTTCCTGGTGTCCTTCGAAAGCTCTTTGGTCTTGGCCATGGCGGAGTTTGGAGTCTGACTGTTTGAGGCTGTGGACAGGTGTCTTTTATACAGATGATGAGTTCAAACAGGTGCCATTCATACAGGTAACGAGTGGGGGACAGAAAAGCTTCTTACAGAAGACGTTACAGGTCTCTGAGAGCCAGAGATTTTCCTTGTTTGAGGTGACCAAATACTTATTTTCCACCCTAATTTACAAATAAATTCTTTACAAATCCTACCATGTGAATTCATGGATTTTTTTTTTCACATTCTGTCTCTCACAGTTGAAGTGTACCTCTGGTGCAAATTACTGACCTCTGTCATCATTTTAAGTGGGGGAACTTGCACAATCGGTGGCTGACTAAATACTTTTTTGCCCCACTGTAAAACTAAACTGAAACTAATCAAAACTAGACTAAACGGAAACTAAGGATTTTCAAAAAATAAAAACTAAACTAAACTAGCAAACAATTGGTAAAAACTAATTAGAAACGGATATAAAATTGAAAATCTGAAGTCGAAGCTAAATAGAAATAAAAACTAATGAAAATTGCAAAACTATTAAAACCCTGGTGCAGAGATTGGCAAATCTGACCAGGAAATGTTATAAAATGGATTGTCGGAACAGTCAGCGTTAAAGTCACCTTCGACAGTCCAGACTAAAATGGTGTTGAACATCTTCAGGGCGGAAAAGGGTTGGTGTGACCAAGGTGTGGTTTGGCTTGTTGTATGTATATTTCAAGATCATATGGCTCTGGATGGATCAGATACCAGGGCATGGAAGGAGGACAGACTCATTAAATGAGGAGAAGGAATTTCCTGGGATTGGAAATCCTCTGGGTGAGTGGTTGACTAAAAGCATGCATAAAATAAAAGCTATTTTTTGTTATTGATTGGTAATAGATTGATAATTGGCCACATTTACACCTGTATTGACTTGTTGTGGACGTAGTCTACTTCATGTTTAAGCACTCTAATTAACAGATTGAAAATAGTGACATTAAAGAAAGAATATGCAGCGCCACCCTGTCAGATGCCAGTGACGGTGGGGCTCAGTGATGAATCAGGTGAGCTGGATTCATGGCTAAATCAAGACAAAGATTCCCTGCTGTGGTCAGTAAGGGAAAAGCAAGGGGAAATAAAATTTAAAAGAGGCATTTATAAACGTTTATGTGTCAAGTTTATAAATGGGATAGAAGGGGGTGTTTTACTGTTATTTTAGCATCAGCATTATTGTTACATCAGAATCATATAACAAGTATTGCATTGATCATTTATTGAAGCTTTTGACATTATACTAATATTTGTGTTCCAGTGATTGTTATAACCTCAGGTTAATCTTCTATTTACAGGTGTCAGGATAATCATATGATCTTTCATTGCAGGTGTAGCCATGATCATTTTTAGACATATTGCAGTTTGTTGCTCATTATAGAGTTGTGCTCAAGTTAATAAGGGTTAAAAGCTACAGTCAGCGCGATGTTTGGCTGATCTATGGACTGGAGTGACTTCGAGCATAGAAGGCCGCACGCGCTTACATAACACTGATATCATGCTTTTCTTGGTGATCTTTTATTCAGTTATATCTTTTGCTAAGTTTTAAGTAGTGGCAGTAAATTAAACGACATTCATTTAATATTACATACCTGATTCAGAGCATTACACACAGATCAACTTAACAATCTGCAAAACCTTGTAGCTGCAATATTGTGTCTCCATAAGGGACAGTTGGCTCCAGGAGATAAGTGGGAGTCAATGCCTGTCCTCGAGAAGGAGAGAATATTCCTTTGCTGTGTCAAAAGTAGTCAACAGGTCCATATTGAAGTGAAGTTCATATTATTACAGGTTTTGTTTCTTGGCAATTCTGCGGACGCAGGCTCTGGGCGGAGCCAGGAGTTGAACAGATCTAACATGACAATTAAATTGGTTTCATTCCCTGGCACAGGCTGACAGGACTGGAGCAACGACAGTCCTGTCAAGAGACAGTCTGATACTTTCTAAGATATGAGGTCACTAACCTTTTCTTTTAATTTTCTAGCTCCGTTGATTTGACACATGGGAATGTGTCAAAAAAGGGGGGGAGTTGAGTGTTAACATCAAACAAGGGGTATATGAACATTTTTATGACTTCATTTGTGTTTTAATAACTTAGGTATGGTAAAGCTTAAGCTAATAGTGGTTTCTGGACTTTTATAGAGAATCAGTGAGAAGCATAAATCATTATTTCCATGTTTAAGCATTAATCATTGAAATGAACTGAATAGCGTTTAGAAGATAAAATGCCTGTGTTCATGAGAAGCTGAGTACCACACTGGAGAGGAAACCGTGGGACAGTAGGCGGAAGCAAACACATGATTTTTGGGGGGGCAAATGTTAGGATTAAAAATGGCTAATTTGTTTTTGATGTCTTTTGTTAAAATGAGTGGTTTTAATAATTTTCAGACACACCTTGCAAATGTGCTTATAATGAGTTGGCACTCGGTCTTTTGAAGGTCATAAGCTTCGTTCGGCGTGATGGTCCGGACTGATAAAGTGTAGGAAATGCCTTGAGTGCAGAGGGCTAAATGCATACACGCATACACACACATAGGATATGATTAGAATAAGTCCCTGGGACATTCTGAATATTCTAAACCAATTCTGAATCACCAGAAGGTCAGTAGATCACAACATTAGATTATTAGAGCTAGGAAGAGAGGTGTTTTGGTTTTCTGTCTCTTACAGAGAAAGGAACAGACACCAGACGAGGTAACAGATATACGAGGATCCTTTGCAGCAGAGACAGACACAGTGACTGCCGAGACACCAACTGGGTTCAAGTGTCATGGTGTTTGGGCTCCGATTAGTCACCTCAAAAGGATGGATCCCATAAACACAGCAACAACCATGAAGGGGTTGGCGGAAATCCAGGAACACCAGACCAACGAGGTTCGAGAGGCTCTTGGGCAAAAGGGGGGCACGTTCCTGTTCCTTTTTCTGGGGGATACACAGGACACATAGGACCCGAGGATACACAGATCGTTGTTTGAAATCGGGGAAGAATAATCCCCTGATCTGTGCAACGACTGAAGGGTTGTCTAACCCCTGAGGTTGAAGAAAGAAGAGCAGAGGATCACCCAACTGGAAGACACTGGTAGCTGCAGCAATAAAATAAAGGCTAAAAGCTCCTTGGACAGAGGTTCTAGTCTGAGTACGTCTGAAGGGTATAAGGTAGCACCAAAATAAAGCTGTGGGAGAACTGGGGAGTGTCATCTGTACCTGCTATTGTTGTAATAATAGTTTTTCTTGCATCTGAACTGCGCAAACACAGAGGTCATCTCACATATGGTTCACCCAACAGGGGGACAAAGGGCCTCAGGAGTGAGAAGAAATGAACCCGGCCACACTGGATTACAGGGTGTAGGTGAGCTCTTTATTCTAAAGAGCTCATCAGGGGGAGTGTGAGATTATAATATTATTTTATGCCATGTTATACCCCTAATTAAAGATTGTGAATTATTATGTAGTCTTAGTTTGCATTATTCTCCTGAATTAGAAGAAGGTGATAACTATTGCATTTGTTAAACTGATTAACATTACATTAGACTGCTGATTTATTGTAAATGAATGATATTGTTATATGATGCATTATACTGCTGAGTTATAAGAAATACTGTTCGCAGAAAGTCATCGCCTTATTTGTCTGAGTAGAAGAGAACAGAATATACTGGAGTTTTCTGCCCCATCTCAGCAGGAGCAGATAAACAGGGAGCCAAGGTCGTAGCTTAGGCACTGTGTGAGAGAAAGAATGTGAATGTTTAGGCTTTTATGATTAGGTGGGGGCCACTAGAGGCTATAAGAGGTTGATCAATGCTCCACCATTTTGAGATCTGATGCTGTCTGAGTACGGTGTCCATCTCCCACGCGTGTGATCATTAAAATCATTGTTTGACTTAACCCGGCCGGACCAGTGTTGTTCTTTTGGTTTTTCCTCTTGTATCCATCCCCAATATTTGAATCCGTAACACTGCCTTACAACAAGAGCAGTGCACATTGAAATTGCACACACTTTGGACACTGATTCATGTCTGAACGCCATCAGACGCTTTGTGTGCAGAAGAGGTCAGGTATCTGTCATTCGTTCAGATAATGTCACCAACCTAGTCGCTGCTGAACAGGAGTTACGCGAAGCCATTCAAGAGTGGAATCAGTCAAAGATTCTAGATTGTCTCAAAAGGGAATCCAGTGGGTATTTAACCCACCCGCTGGTACTCACTTTGGAGGGATATGGGAAAGGCAGATCAGAACAGTGAGGAAGGTCCTGAGGTCTATACTGAAGGAACAGTTGGTCAATGATGAAGGTTTACTGACACTAATGTGTGAAGTGGAGTCAGTACTAAATGACAGACCGCTGACTACAGTAACAGATGATCCAACAGACCTGGAACCACTGATGCCTAACCACTTGCTACTGATGAAGAAAAAGCCGGGTTTGCCTCCTGGACTTTTCAGAAAGGAAGACTCATACTCCCGCCGCCGTTGGAAGCAAGTGCAATATCTTGCTGACTTGTTTTGGAAGAGGTGGGTGTGCGAGTACTTGCCTATGCTTCAAGAGCGTCAAAGGTGGACTCAGGTCAGAAGAAACGTAACTGTTGGGGACATTGTAATGGTGGTCGACGAGTCAGCGCCAAGAAGCTCGTGGATGTTGGGGAGAGTTCTTCGTGTCATTCCAGATGCTAAGGGTTGTAGGAGTGTTTAGCTTATTTTAGAGTTTAGAAATGTGTTATTATAGAATGTAGAACTATTGTAGAGACACTGACACTGCCCTTAATATAATAAAGGCCTCATTGTGTTGTGAACTTAGGAGTAGATTGTAGGAGACCCCTCCCCCACTTGAGCTGTGAACGTAAAACAGAGAGGAGTTAATGCTGAGTGGAATTTCCCCAGAGGATGTTGGGGGTCTCAACATTTGTAACTGGATAACTGTGATCTGGAAGGGAGATGGGTTTTTATGACCTCTAGGGAGTCACCTACCCCCACAGTATTTTAACTGTTACACACACACATCCACACGCACACTCACTCATGTGCACTCACACATACACACAGGTATGCGTACACAGTCACACACGAGCACTCACATAGACACGTGGGAACGCGCACATGCAGGCATTCATGTGCTCGTGCACATAGACACAGACAGAGTTTGCAGCACATCGTGGGGGGTGTTATGATGGGGACGCCTCTATAAAGCTGGCTGTAATGAACAAAGGGGTGAAGATTTGGAGAGGGACACCGGCCTCGTCTTCCCTTCTAGAAGTGCATGCTTAAATGGGGATAAATGAAGAAGAGTAAAGATAAATGAAGATGAGTAAAGATGAGTAAAGATGAATAAAGGTTTTGTGAAAATGACTACTGAGTCTGGTGCCATCTCTGGATGCTCGAGGAATAAAAAGAACCAGGGTAAAACTGATTTCGCAACAGGGTCTGGTGCGGCGTGTGATCATCAAGACAAAGACTAACACCTTGGAAAGACCCATTGACAAGCTATGCTTGATCTGTGAGAATGTGATGTAACTTGGAATGAGAAAATACAGTATATGTTGTGGTCGGTTACAGGTTTTGTGAAAGATAATTTGAATGACCATGTGTGATACAGGAAGTGTTAATGTTATTTGGCTCTTTTGTAAGTGTTCGCTAATTGTCAGTCTTCACGCCCTCCAATTAGGGGGCTGGAAATGTTAGAGCCAATCTATAGAGAAATATTTTTGATACTGTTTCAGTTATTATGTTACATGTTTGATTTTGTATAATATGTTGTTAGAGAATAAATGCTGCGCGTTTAATTTGCGTTGGGTAAGAAAACATTACAGCGCAGGTGTGGTAGCAGGTTAGAGTGAGCCAGGATGGCAATGGAAATGTGCACTGTAGCAGCAAATAGTTTTTTGACCGTGACATCTTTTGTTTGTATGTACGAGTCAGAAATAAATCTGAACAGCTCACATTAAGAAGTGGAAGAATTATTTTTTCAAAGCTTGGGACAGAAATTCGCCACTACAATGGGTTTAAAAACATAAACAACCGTAGGATACGCATTTGCATGATAAGGTGGGGCCAGGTTTCACAATGAACTCACCCGAAACTCTGGCTGATTGGGACCCACACCCAGTTTCACACCTTGGCCCAGGCGATTAGAGGATCATCAGGGGGTCCTTTTGTCCCTCTTTGGGGGGATACTCCCACTAGGTTTATATCTGGGACTCTCCACCATTTGACCTTAGAACTGAAGAAGCTTCTCGGATGAGAGGTGAAACGTCTTCAAGTAACTTAAAGAAGTCCAGACGCTTTTCTTTGCAAGCTCCTTTAGCTAACAGCTACAATAAGCATAAAAGTTACTGTACGGTTATCATTTGTTAAAATGACGCTTGTTCCTATACTTGTTCCTATACATTTATTACCAACCTGAGAGTTTATCTGCTGGCAGGGCTGGACTGGGACAAAAAATCGGCTCGGGCATTTTGACTAGAGACCGGCCCACCAAAAATGTGACGTCATTCAGGGGTAAAAACGCAAAGGATTCTGGGAACTTGTAGCACATGCAGGCTTTCAATTGAACCCAGTTACACAGCAATAAAAAGAAACACAAAAATTGGCAAGAAGCTGTTGTATTATTAACTGCAATAGCCGGTGTTGTGCCAAAAAGTGATTGTCTGCAAAAAACTGATTTCCGGTATTTGCCAAAAACTGATTGCTCGTATTTAAATTGCTATAAGTAACTTGTTGGGCTATAATATGTGAAACATATGTCAAATGCATCCCTCATGGATGACATAAAGTCATCTCTCCATCTCTCTCTCCTGCTCTTTTATTTCTCTCTCTTGCTCCATCTCTCTCTGCTGCTCTTCTGTCTCCTCTGTCACAGACTTCTCCACTTTTGATGATAAATCAGCCTGGTGCAACATGTAAGGATTGGCACAATTTGTTAAGATTTTGAGGAGTTTGAGAAACTAACCTTAAGCATAAAATAAAATTTACTATCAGTAACTTCATAGCACCCGCCCAGCAGTATATAAACTCTGTCATGCTAGCTAGTACGCAGTACCAGTTATTCTAAGCGACTGTAAAAAGTCAGCACAACGAAAACAAACTACAACTAAACTTGGTTTATATCTGACACAGATAGACACAGGTGACACAGGTCATAACTTCTTACCTGAAGTTCAGTTCCTCTGCCACTATGACCGGCGGCCTCGGGTCTCTCCTCCTCTTGCCTCCCCTTTCCCTTATCCACCTGCTGGCTTCCACCACTTGCTGATGTTGCTAAATCTGTGGAAGCTATGCCATAGCTACTACCAAACAATTCAGTTATTTTTACACATTTGGCAGCATCTGCCTGAAGGGCTTGTTTCTTTTTGGCCCTAATTTTTTCTGCATCTCCTTTCCTTTTTTTGTTCTCCATTTTCTTTAGTTCGTCCATAAGATTGCTAAACAAGGGGGAGGGTGCATCCGACCTCCTCGGCTGTAATTGGTCCAGCCCAGAGTTGATCATGACCAATTGGCCAATCCAACACCTTTCATTATTTATACCCTTCCAAAAAAAAAAAAAAATCAATCGGCCCATAAAAACAAGAAGTCGCCAGCGGCCCAGTGGGCATGGCCAGTCCAGCTATGTCCGCTGGTCATTCGATATGACGAATGACCTCTGAAGTCTTAATTCAGCTCAAGACGCTGTAGATTCCCGTCAGTAACACTTTCGGTTCGCTAGTAAAACGTAGTTCTATTAGTCTGCGCTCATTACCCATTACTCTTGCACCAGAACTGTGTAATGTAAGTCCCAAAAAACTGATATTTGGAACTGAAATTGAATTGTAGAACTGAAACGGAATGGTGAGAAGTGAATGTGAAATTATTCGAGAGCTAAATTTTTAAAGGATAGAATACAGTTTCAAAGCAAATGAATTCATTTTCAAAATATAAAATTCAATTTCAATTTAGTGATGATCATTTTCAAACCAATAAATTGAATTTAGCTTCTACACCACACAAGCAATTGATCTCTCTCTGGCTGTGTCTCTGACATATCTAACTAGTACATGAAGGCACAAACAGGTGTCCGAGCAGCACGCACATGGGGAAGGACACTTGACCTTATTGGATCAGACCAGTCAATGATTGGTTGCCCAGTGTATCTAACTCTAAATGACAAATCGCTGCCTCCACACCACTCCATTTATCCACACATTAATCGAACTTATATTTATATGATTTTTGTCTGTATTTACTATATTTAATTGCTTTTTATCAAAATTCATTCCCATTGCGGAATGAGTACTTCTAATCACAATAGTATCAATATATTTTTAACACTGGGTTACACTAATCCTGTCCTTCTCCATGTGTTCTGGTATCTCTATCACTCTCTGGAGATTGTTCTTGGAGACACAGCAGATCTTGTTGCAACAGAACCTGTGGATGTGCCATCTTCAAGGAGCTGGATTACCTGTGCAACGCAAATAGATTACTTGTAATATCTCATGCTAGCAGTAGTGACAAGGATGATAACATAAAGCAAAACTAGATGCTTTTGTTTTTATGGCTCATTAAAAACCATTTGTTACAGAACTCAAATTTGTATAACCAACTGTTAGAAATTACAAACATTTTTTAATTTTGTGTCTTAACTGAAAGTTTTAATTGTAAAACAAAATCTATTAATTTAATTTGTCTGTCTTTTAATTTGTCATTCAGTATTGTTTAAATGGGTTAAATATTACATAAAATAATATTTATATATAAACAACAGCAGCAGTAGATCTTTTTTATTTTTAAATGTTTTTCATTTTAAAATAAATATAGCAAAACATGGCATTATTAAACAAAGCAAAGGTAACATTCAGTGTAATTCTTTCAGTGAAAATATATGTTAAACATAACAAAAAAACGTATTGTGGCGTGTTCGGAGCAGCTAGTTGTCTCCCATCATGCTTCAGGAGCATGTGTTGCCAGTTAAGATGTAAAACTGTGTATTTGCATTTGTTTTTGCTACGTAACTCTTACGACCATTCCTGTTGATATTCATGTTTAAATTCACTGATAGTTGTTGTTAATTGGGGAAGATGACACATGAACTCATGTGTGGGGTTGCTGGCCCTCTGGGAACAGTGTGAACTGTTCAATAAAGAGCTCACCCTTCCTGCTTGGGGTGGAATAACTGGCTCAAGCTCTGAGTGGGTTTTCTGTTGTTAAGATTCCTCAGCTTGCCACATTATGTCATTTCAATTTATCGGACTTGTATGAAAATTTAGTGTAGCTTGATTAAAGAAAATATCTGTTTTTGTACATGATGGTAATCAGAACCAGAATACTTTATTAACTAAATTAAATAATACTATATATTATAAAGTTACAAAATATTAAAAAAAAACAACAACACACAAATAAAGACAGTTAGCTCTAATAATAAATATCCCAGTATATTACATAAAATTAGCTTATATATTCCCCTCTTGCCCTCTTCTAGCTTGTGTACTCTAATTACCGCAAGGGCTGAATAATCTGTTTTCTGTAAAACACAAGAAAAAAGCTCATATACAAGTAAAATGATTATGTTTTGAAATTAATTTTCATAGAATTTGATTAGTGTGCCTACACCTGGAGCATTGGTCAGATTTACATGATAAAAGTTGAAAAAAATACTCTTAGCTGAGAGCTAAACTCCTACATCAAGATGAAACTATCTAATGATAAAAAACACAGGAACTTGCTGCTGAATGAAGGCATTAATGCCACCACATAATAAGTAATGATCCCATCAGCATCAAAGACGTTTCCTGGGCATTTAATGTTTTATAAGGGTGAGTTTCTGGAACAATAAATTTAAAGATCACAATAGGAATACACTGTCAGTTAATGTTTCAGTCATCTACAGGACATTGGAATTAAAAAAAAAAACTCAAGAAAAAAAGTAGAAACAAAAAACCGAGGTAAAGCAGCTTTAAAGTTGGATTTATGCCTCATGAATAACAAAGGTCAGAGAACTGCTGGTTGGTCATGGATTCAGCCCCCTGAGTCTGAGTACAGTCAGTTGCCCATAGACATTGCCTGATGAGTGCTAATGACTAAATAGAGCGCACCTCTATGTAATCTAATGTAAGTACAAATACAGCTGCTCTGTGACGGCCTCAGAGGTTGTCTAAGAGAATATTGGGAACAACAACACCATGAAGTCCAAAGAACACACCAGACAGGTCAGGGATAAAGTTATTGAGAAATTTAAAGCAGGCTTAGGCTACAAAAAGATTTCCCAAGCCTTGAACATCCAGCACTGTTCAAGTGATCAGTCAGAAATGAAAGGAGTATGGCACAACTGTAAACCTACAAAGACAAGGACTTCCACCTAAACTCACAGGCCGAACAAGGAGAGCGCTGATCAGAAATGCAGCCACGAGGCCCATGGTGACTCTGGACAAGCTGCAGAGATCTACAGCTCAGGTGGGGGAATCTGTCCATAGGACAACTATTAGTCGTGCACTGCACAACGTTGGCCTTTATGGAAGAGTGGCAAGAAGAAAGCCATTGTTAACAGGAAACCATAAGAAGTCCCGTTTGCAGTTTGCCACAAGCCATATGGGGGACACAGCAAACATGTGGAAGAAGGTGCTCTGGTCAGATGACACCAAAATGGAACTTTTTGGCCAAAATGCAAAACGCTATGTGTGGTGGAAAATAACACTGCACATCACTCTGAACACACCATCCCCACCAGTGTTGGTCAAGTTACAGTAACTAATTACTGATTACTTCCCCAAAAAAGTAATCCCGTTACTTTACTGATTACTTATTTTCAAAAGTAATTAATTACTCAGTTACTTAGTTATTTTTTAAAAACACGATTCACAACCTGAATAGGTGATAAAGCAATAGATCTCTCAGCCCAATTCTACTTTTTCTACATAATCCATCATACAAAATGTAATCAAATGGAAAAGTCCCTTTTTAAAACTTGTTTTATTAGTTTTAATCTTTTAACTTTATGCATCAAGCAAAAATGTAATTATATGCAACATTTACTGACTGGAAGAAATTTGTTTAATATTTAAACCTATTTTCTGCACATTCCAGCACATAATATATATATTTTTTTTGTGTTTACACTCAGTCTTTCAAATAGATGCAAGTAAAACACAGCAGAAAATAAATAAAATCAAAGACTCAGTGGTCCTTTTGCTCTATTTTCACCTGTAAAGCAGGAGTAGGGTAGGAGGAGGTTTACCCTGGTGCAGGTGTGCCGCAGCGGTCAGTGGAAGAATCCGTGAGTTTCTCTGAGTTTCCCATTACGTTGTAGCGCACTCGGAGCTTGCTTGGAAGTTTAGGGGGGGGTTTTTTCGCTGTAAAAATAAGTTTTCTTCCCACGCACAATGCTAATGGACGCTAATGTTTTTGTCACTTTTTATGGAATCAAACTTAAAGTAAGGTCAGTACTTCCACGCTTTAAACGCTGCATGCTCATACTCTCTCCGGCACTCGATATATGATCCACTGTTGATCTGCACACAGCTGTTGTCACGAACGTCGCACTTGCTTACGTCACTGTCATAAGACATTCTCGCAAAAAAATCACGGTTGTAGTAACGTAGTAACGCAGCGTTCCTATGGGAAAGTAAAGCTGATCAGAGTTGATGGGAAGATGGATGGAGCCAAATACAGGGCAGTCTTGGAAGAAAACCTCTTGGAGTCTGCAAAAGACTTGAGACTGGGGCGGAGGTTCACCTTCCAGCAGGACAACGACCCTAAACATAAAGCCAGGGCAACAATGGAATGGTTTAAAACAAAACATATGCATGCCCAGTCAAAGTCCAGATCTAAATCCAGTCAAGAATCTGTGGCAAGATCTGAAAACTGCTGTTCACAAACGCCGTCCATCTAATCTCACTGAGCTGGAGCTGTTTTGCAAAGAAGTATGGGCAAGATGTCTGTGAAGGTTCTCAGTCATCCAGGTCATCGTAGTCAAAGGAGCATGCAAAGAAAAGCGTCTGGACTTCTTTAAGTTGCTTGAAGACGTTTCACCTCTCATCCGAGAAGCTTCTTCAGGTCTAAGGTCAAATGGTGGGGAGTCCCAGATTTAAACCTAGTGGGAGTATCCCCCCGCAGAGAGACAAAAGGACCCCCTGATGATCCTCTAATTGCCTGAGCCAAGGTTTGAAACTGTGGTTCTTGTCCTGTGGAGGTAGCTCTTCTATGTTGTCCCATGCGCTTGTGAAGTGGCTGTTTGGTCTCTCCAATGTAGAGGTCTGGGCATTCCTCGCTGCATTGTACAGCATACACCACATTATTAAGTCTGTGTTTTGGAGTTTTGTCTTTTGTCTGAGTGTGTTGCTGGGTCTGAAATGCACTGGGATGTCATGCTTGGAGAAAACTCTCCTGAGTTTTTCTGATACACCGGCTACATAGGGGATGACAATGTTATTGCGTCTGTCTTTCTTATCCTCCCTCGCTGGTGTCTGGTCTTCTTTTCTGTGCCTCTTTGCTGACTTTAAGAACGCCCATTTAGGATAGCCGCACGTTTTGAGCGCTTCCTTTACATGGGTGTGTTCCTTCTTTTTCCCTTCAGGCTTAGAGGGAACATGTTCTGCCCGGTGGTGTAGGGTCATAATTAATCCAAGTTTGTGTTCCAGAGGGTGATGGGAGTCAAAGAGGAGGTACTGGTCTGTGTGTGTTGGCTTCCGGTAAACTTCGATGTTGAGGTTGCCATTCTCTTCAATGTGCACAGCTCAGTCCAGGAAAGGCAAACAGTTATCCTTTGTGTCTGGGCAAGTATGGTATGGGCAAGGATTTTATTCTCTAGATGTGCAAAGCTGGTAGAGATATACCCTAAAGACTGACAGCTGTAATCGCAGCAAAAGGTGGTTCTACAAAGTATTGACTCAGGGGGCTGAATAATTACGCACAGCCTACTTTTCAGTTATTTATTTGTAAAAAATGTTTGGAATCATGTATGAATTTCATTCCACTTCTCACATGTACACCACTTTGTATTGGTCTTTCAGGTGGAATTAAAAAAAATTAATTCATGTTTGTTGCTGTAATGTGACAAAATGTGGAAAAGTTCAAGGGGGCCGAATACTTTTGCAAGCCACTGTATGTTAGCAGGGTGAACAGAAGGGAATGACATCTGATGTGCACAGTCTCTCAGTACCAATACTAGAATATTGTGAACTCCTGCAGATGTATCTTCTTAATCCTCTGTACATAGCAAAATCTCCAGTGTTAAATTAACACTAGAGAGTGTCTATATGGGTCCACACCTCTGAGTGTTAAATACAACACTGTTAAGTGTTAAATTAACACTTTTGACAGTGTTATATGTTTAAAAGTAACCTAGTCAGTTTTGAAGATTAACAATGGCTAACACTGAGCAGTGCTGATTTTCTAACACTGGAATATTTCTAACATTTTGAGTTATTTTCCAGTGTTAGAAAATCAGCACTGGAAAATCAGCAGAGTTTGTAAATAACCCTAAATGCCTTTCCTTGCACCTTATTTTGGCACTCATTGCCGTTTTCTACTACCAACTTCCTGTTCGGGTGTAGAAGCTTTTATTTTGATGGGACGATTTCCTGTAAAACAGTTTTTGGCGCAGTTTTCAGCAGCAGTTGCGGGAGTACAGGGACAGGGTGGAGCAACAGTTTGACAACCCTCGGAGTATGTGGCAGGGACTAAACACGATCACAGACTTTAGAGGGAAAACCAGCACACCGCAGACCACGGCCTCTCTGTGTGAGGATCTAAACGTATTCTACGCTAGATTCGACGCAGCGAACACCATGAGACCGGACAGTGTGCGCACCGCGGATGACGTCAGTGCGCACACTGTGTCTGAGGAGGATGTGCGGAAGTGCTTCAGGAAGGTGAACGCGCGCATAGCTACTGGTCCGGACGGGATTCCCGGCCGCGTCCTCAAGTCATGCGTGGCTCAGCTGGCTGGAGTGTTCACACACATCTTCAACCTTTCCCTCTCTCTGTCTGTAGTCCCAGCCTGCTTCAAAATGGCCACCATCGTCCCTGTACCCAAATCCTCCACCATCTCCTCATTGAACGACTGGCGACCTGTAGCCCTGACCCCCATCGTAAGCAAATGCTTCGAGAAGCTGGTCAGGGACTTCATCTGCTCTGCACTACCCGACTCACTGGACCCTCTACAGTTTGCATACCGCCACAACAGGTCCACTGATGATGCCATAGCCCTGACACTACACACTGCCCTGTCACACCTGGAGAAGAGAGACACGTATGTGAGAATGCTGTTTGTAGATTACAGCTCAGCATTCAATACCATCATTCCCTCGAAGCTGGACAGGAAACTGCAGGATCTAGGACTGAGCAGCTCCCTCTGCAGCTGGATCCTTAGCTTCCTGTCTGACAGACGCCAGGTGGTCAGACTGGGCAGCATCACCTCATCCCCCATCACACTGAACACTGGTGCTCCACAGGGGTGTGTACTGAGCCCTCTCCTGTACTCACTCTACACCTACGACTGCACAGCCACTAACAACTCCAACATCATTGTGAAGTTTGCGGACGACACTACAGTGGTGGGTCTTATCACCAACGGTGATGAGACGGCTTACAGGGAGGAGATCAGCGCCCTGACCCACTGGTGTCAAGACAACCATCTCACCCTCAACGTCGCAAAGACAAAGGAGTTGATAGTGGACTTCCGGAGGTGCAGAGAAGTACACACCCCCATCACCATCAACGGCGCTGCTGTGGAGAGAGTGAGCAGCTTCCGGTTCCTTGGAGTACATCTGGCTGAGGATCTTACGTGGTCAGTACACACAAACAAAACAGTGAAGAAGGCGCAGCAGCGCCTATTCTTTCTCAGGAGACTGAAAAGATTCGGCATGAGCCCCCGCATCCTCAGGACCTTCTATCACTGTGCCATTGAGAGCATCCTCACTGGATGCATCACCACCTGGTATGGCAACAGCACCGCCTACAACTGCAAAGCTCTCCAGCGAGTAGTGCGGTGCTCTGAACGGATAATTGGAGGTGAGCTTCCCTCCCTCCAAGACATCTACAGGAAGCGCTGCCTGAGGAAAGCGGGGAGGATCATCAAGGACTCCAGTCACCCCAGCCATAAACTGTTCAGACTGCTTCCATCAGGAAGGAGGTTCTGTAGCATCCGGTCCCGTACCAGCAGACTGAGAGACAGCTTTTTCCATCAGGCCATCAGACTGCTGAACACGTCATAGACACCTCAGCTTCACTACTGGAACTTCAACATTATGCACTCCACACTGTATATAAATGCCACTTGTTTTGCACATATTCAACTCTGTATATTTTATATATTTTATTATTATTATTATTATTATTATTATTATTTTTTTTTTTTTTTTTTTTTTTTTTTTTTTACTATTTAATTTGTAAAAATGTGTATACACACACACACACACACACACACACACACGTAGGAAAATATTTAGTATACACATCCAGAAATGCATACACTATTATATATTGTACATATATTTATTAGTTTCAGGTTGGCCATTCTTGTATTTTGCTCGTTTGTGTTGTTGTGTTTGCACATCTCTGTTGCTTGTGGGGCTCGCACACAAGAATTTCACTCGCATGTGCTGTGCCAGTGTGCCTGCACATGTGATGTGACAATAAAAGTGATTTGATTTGATTTGATTTGATTTGATTTTGAACTGTGATGGCTTAACGGAGCCTATGGAGATTTCTTTTGTCATTAGCAGCCCCCTTGATAGAGGCACAAGGTATGGTTATGATATAAATGAGGACACGTTTAGATGTTTTTGTGACAGTCGCTACATTTGTTAAATGTTACGTTGAAACGAACTTCATGTTATAAGGTTTACGATTGTAAGAGTGTGGATTATTTTTGCTTACACGCTGTTTCTATGTATACATCCCCAGCTCTTACGGTGAGATTGATGGTTTACTGCCATTAAACCTTCAAAACGTCATCAGTAAAGTGTCATTCTTCATTCAGGGGGGGTTCGCTACAGAGTTATTGGTCAGAAAAATGTCATATATTTGGTCAATCCCAGCAATATCTATTTTATATCTTTTTTTCCTTTTTTGCTTTTTTTACATCTGTTCACTTAGATGAGCAGAAATAGTTTTGGTCATTTAGTAAACATGACAGGACCATTTACATGCCAGTTAGTTTGAAAATCATTAAAAACAAAATCTAATTCCACAAAAAGTGAAAATCCCTTTAGATACACTCATAAATTAGAGGATATGCTAGCAAACAAGGAACATTATAGTACTCTTAAACCAAAGTTGCAAAGCAAGCAAGATTATTCGCATATCTAAGATTATTCCCTAGAAAAGCTATCATAAATATTTAAAAGTCATGAATGATTGATGATGATTAAGTGTAGTGAGGGGGAGAAAAGTGATTACAATTTGAAGTTATATGTATTCAATGGCAAAGTTATGGTAAAATTTTACTGGTATTTGCCAATACCAGTAAAATTTTATTTTACACCATTTTATAGATTACAGTTTAAATTTACTCCAATAAAAAAGTTGTATTTCATGTACATGTATTTCATTTCATCCCAATATCATGGCAAACCATGCAATAGACACACTAGTCCAACATGCCCATTTGAAATGAACACACATGCTGAAGTTCCAGTAGTGCATGCAGGTGTTGCAGTACCAGCAGGGGGAGACAATACATTTAAAGCCAAGAAGTTGTGTAAGCAAGAAAGCTATGAAGTGCATTCCAGGGTCCAGAACTAATTAAGCTAGGTGGCTAATATGTATTTGCATGTAAATGTGTTAATAATGTCTGTTTAAACACTGTTCTGTGATTATTTTCAGACTGCACACAAAAAAATCTAATCTATTTTCTTAAAGCAGAACTTTGATCCATCTTCCCATTTCAGTGCAGCTAGCCAACAACGGAAAAGCACATACTAATTAAGACACAGAGTGAAAGTGGACAGTATATCTACCAGGGACCAAGCATCCAAGAACATACAGGCACAGATGTAATCTTAAAAAAAGGGTTTATTATACCCCAAAAAGGACAAAATGATTACAAAAAATAAAAATGACAAAAACAAACTACTTTAAGATCCAACCTTGTGGATTGGGCCGATAAAAGAGGTTAACAAAACTCTACCCAAAAGCCACTTAACAAAACATAACTCAACAAACTGACCTGCCCAAATGAGAAAAAGCTCCAGTTATATAGCAAATGAATAAACCATTGTATACACCTAAGGTGAAAACTACAGAGATAACAGCTAACCATGATTCAAGAAGAACCCCATTCCCCCCTGCATGATCAAAATAGATGGTTCAGTCCATTTTATTGGATTCCACATTTAAACCAGCTCCATCCTTAGCCTCCGTTTTCACCCAAACCAGGAAGGAAGTAACTCAAAGAGAACAGAAAAATAACTAATATAGCATATACCCATATAAAATAACAAACAATGCAAAACAGATTCTATGCCACCATTCAGGCTACACTGTAAAAACTGTGACTAGAGGTTACTTAAAAAAGTTATGGCAACAAAATGACACTTGAAATAATTAAGTAGATTTTAATTTCAAAAGATTTATGTAAAATGTAGAGAAAATGTTAATTAAATTCAAATAGAAAACAAAAGTAGATATTAATAGAATTAAACTGTAAATATGTGTTGGATTTAGGGACAAAATCTCAAACTGAAGGTTGAAATTGCCCAACTTTAACAAAAAAAATAATTGATATGAAATAAGTCTCTGAGAAAAATTACTTTGAATTTACTAACTCTCTGGCAAAGGTTTAGTAAAAACTTCCTAAAATATCCATTACAAAGAAATCAAATTTTTATGTTTTTTCAGTAAAACTCAAATTGGATTCAATAATTTTCCAAATAAACCTTAAAAATAATGACTGAATAATAAGAGAAAATCAAATGAATTTAACTTATTTTCTGAGGAAAATGAATCAATTTCACAAAGAAAACATCAAAACAGCAATTTGTTTTATTGTGGAAAATAAAACACGGTAATTTATAATATAACATTTTTCTGCTTGTATACACTGAATTCTTATCAACAATCTCCTGATCTCCTAAATACATTCCCGTGCTGTAAATTTGTTTTACTGTCATAAACAGTTTATCACACAGCTTTGTGTACAGAGCAACAGCAACATAAAGCATGAATGTAAACCAGTTTTGTAAAAAAGAAATGAATCTTTAGATTAGACTGTAATATCAACGTGAACCTGAAATTTGAATATCCTTTACTGTTTCCTTTATCTCTGTTACTTATTTATGATTGACTAACAAAAACTTAAAAAAAAAATCACTCAATCTAACTGTAGAACAAAGGTACATGGAATATCAATAATGTAAATCAACCTTTTATCCCAATTTGGATGTTTAACCTGAGAAAATCTAAGACACATGTAAGAGGAAGTAACATTTCTACAGCTACAGGACTGCACTTCTGTTAAATTTTAAAGTTGTTTTAAACTAATGTTTTATAGTAACATACACTATAAACAAAGAAAAGCTTCGCTAGTGATTCCTCCAATTTGTTGCCTTTCAAACAGAATATTCCTAAGAAACTTGTAGGTAATAAAAAACAAACATTAAAATGAAGAGCACAAATACAGCCTGACACATTGCAGGTCATTTGGGTAAGATATGAATAACTTGAAATTAACTTGAAAACTGAAAAGATAGCTGCATCTAACAAAGGCAAACCAAATGTTTTCAGTGAGCTTACTTCCCTTTCATTCTTTCAGAGTCCTCATTTAAGCCAATAACTTGTTCTTGAGGCTGTTCACTTTTGGTGAGAGCTTAGCACAATCCAGTTCAAGGAAAAGTTTCTGGAATACTTCCAAGGTGTATTTTAGCTCTTTTGGATAGGCAAGATCGACTGCATATGTCAATCCAACCAGCATTGCGCATGCTCTTGGAAAATTACCCAGAGCAGGCATAACTCTCACACCCTCCAGCACAATGCCAATGTCATCCTCCTCAGATCCAACAGCCTTGATTTTATAGATTTTCATCCTCTGTTCAGAAAGATCTTGTGACACACCATCCTCATCAGCATCCTGAAACAACAAACACATGGGTTTTCTGACTGTAGTTACACACATGAAATATTTCCTGGACACATCCTGTAGCTGAATGACAAAAAAAAAACATGATAATGCCTCAAATTATTTGAAACTTGACAAACACATACGCAAACACATATGAATAACAAAAACAGAATAATGTTTCTACTTCAACACTTACACTGTACTCTTTGATCAGTTGATCAATGGACTCCCCAAGGTACACCATCAAGCACTGAATAACCAGATTTCTGGTTATGTTATTGCTAGGATTGCTTGGTGACTGAAATGAGCAAGAATTCCAAAAATTACTATCAGATAAGTGACCATTTATTAAGACAAAACTGTGAGAATTGGCAGTATTAAAAAAAAACTGTTAAATATCAAATTATCATCACATGGAACATTATGTGCAATAATTACCTGATGTTAATGCACATGCCTGGGTGCTGACAGTCAACACAAAGGTATTGTCAACATTATATAGGTAAAGACAATTCCAAGTTGTATGCTTCAACAAGTTGTATGCTTGTAAGCTTCAATCTTTAAATGTGTCGTTTTAGTAAATTACATTAATTTAGTCATTTAGTTTTTTATCTAATCCGTGTCCTTCGTGGCCTACCATATCCCAGAATTCATAGCGCGGCCCAGCCAAACTCCAGTTTCCAACAATGGCGGCCGCTACTGAATTACTCATATTAATCTTTCTGGGTCACAAAATAAACTTTTAACATATTTTCAGGCGAGAAAGTAGCTGTGTAAACATCAAATATCTGCTCGGTTTATCAAGATATCGCATATTTGCAAAAGTGCTTCGACGTTTTCGGAGACGTCTGCTACCCACCAGTTTGATAGCTAGCCGGGAGCCCGAGGGTTACTGATGCGGCCGAGAACGGCACAACTCCCGGCACATCATTTTCAGATCACCGCGGAGTTTCGCTGCTCGGGTTAAACGTAATATATAAGTCACTTAGACAACCTAAAAATGTTATTGTTGGGCTTTTTTCTGTGTTTTGTTTGTTCGTGAGTAAATCGGTTTGGCTGAGATTAAAGTTATTAGATTAGATTAGTTAAAATAAAACTTTATTAATCCCCCGGGAGGGTTCCTCCTTGGTTTTTACACAGCTGACTAAACGTCAAACATAAAACTGATTAAACAGAAGTATGAGACAGTCGAGAATTTACGCCAGTGTCCTGTTATATTTTAGATAGCAAGGAGCAGACGGCTGAGTTTATTAAACTCCACGGAGACAGCGGTGACGCTAATCAGAAGGCTAGACCGTCCAATTTCACGGCCGTTTACTTCCGGCCTACCCGACCTTCTGAGGACCCGGCCCACGTAGACCGCGAAGGCCGGGTCCTCAGGAGGATGCAGCCCATGGACACGACACCGACCCATCCTTCAAATTCGGGGAAAAGGAGGACGCATTTGTCGGCTCAAAATAAATTTCTCCTCAAAATCCAACACTTGCACCTGCAAACTTTTTTACGTGCGCTCAGAATAGTGGCACAAAAATAACGCCATAAAGTCACGGGGCTCCGACAGCATGATGCGAAAAAACAGTTATGTCGCTGGACTTGAGCCACTTTAGCTTCATTAACCACAACTGAAAACCACTGCAAAAGCTTCGAAAAACTGACTGTGGCTGACAAAATCCGGCACAAATGATTTAAACTAAATCACTCACAACTGAGCGCAAAACCTTTTCATGAACTTTTAAACGTGGATGAAAGACGTTAAAACTCATCGGAATATATCGTTGATATTTTTTAATACGGTAAAACATGTGGTTAGTTAAAGCTGTTCAGTAACACAGTCGTGAAGGCTTGGAACGTGACCCTGTGCTAGCAGTCCACTAACTGCCATTTGTGTAAAAATACGATACTATCATTACAGTGATGATTATTAATCAAATTTTGACGTATCATACTGTTTAAAACCTTTACTCAAAACCGATATACATTATTGTTTAAACCGTGTCTTATATTCGAACAAATTAAGAAGTCTTACCTCTGACAAAATGGAGATGTCCACTCATGAAACGCGTGTGTCCTGCACGTGGCACAAAGGATTATGGGCGGAAGTGTACAATGATTAAAATGAAAATGCTTTCATCAGTTAAATCTATTAGATTTCTTAAATTTTTTTGGTACTCAAACATATTTTTTTGAAATCTACTCAACAAACCATTGCTGAATTTACCCCAAACAAAAGTGTGTAAATTTAAATAACTGAACATCTCAAAATTGTTGAATTTTGCTTAGATTTGATTAAAACTACTCATACACGTTTTTACTGAGTAATAATTACTATTACTCTCCTATTAGATTCTAATTAACCCCAATCACAGTTTTTACAGTGTACGGCATGGCAGTGGAGTACCCCTCATTGGCTGATGGCTGCGCACATAGTGACATTCCCCCCACGCTGACCAGGGACATTTACAATAGCCCGATGGCCAATTATGTTCCTGCCCCTTTTCCTTCTTTTGGTCAGGTTAAAACCTGCCTCATCCACAAAGATTATTTCATGGGGAACAGGCCGTTGTTATGGTTCGTTCGATTCAGGTAAGAGAAGAAAGCAAGCCCAAGCCGAAGTAGGTGTCAAAAAATAGTGATCTTTATTACACACTTTTGCGCAGTCAGTGTGGGAAAGACAATTTGCAATACAATCCTTCGTCGACTGGACCGTCCCGTCTCCTTATATTGCCATCATGACATCACAGTTGGATCTTTACTGGAAATGATAACAATTGCCCTCCTCTTCAAAACCTTGTCCTTATATAGACATCAACTGCTACTCTTAAAGAAAAACAAGTGTGTATTACATTGTGCATTTTGTGAAAGTGTCTCTATCAGAAAAACTATCCTCAGACGACCCTCCTATTATTACTAAGTGTGAGTGTAAACGTGCATGTGTTATATAAGTGCGTGCATGTGGTTACAGGCCGGCGTACGTGCAGAACTGAACGCAGACAGGCCGGTGTCCAAGTACTGATCATCTGTGTGCCTTAATATTTGGTCAAAGTAACATAGATGTGATTCAAAGATTATTCTGTCAACAGATTCAACAATGGTAGATGATTAATCAATGATAACTGATTATAAGAATACAAAATAAAATATGTCCTGGTCACACCGTCCTTCAATCTCAAAGATTCTCTGCAAAACACATAACACAGTAGAGTCAATCGGTACCCTGAACCACAGTTCAAGAGTGCTGAAATGGCAGCATAAACTGCCATGCTGTGATGGTACACAATACTTTATACAGTATCAAAACTCATACCTGAACATATTCCACACGTTGGTTTTTCACTCTGTCAGAGTTTCGTTCGAAAGGGACTCGGTATGCCTGTTTCATCCGGAATTGATTCTTTCCGAGGATGCGGTCAATTGTGGAGAGGCTGATGGCATTTATGCCTCGAAAAAGATGATCATCCTCAATCACTCTCCTTTGAATCTCTTGCAGGCGGATTACATTATTTGCAATTACCATGTTTACAAGTTCCCTCTCTTGCTCCTCCGACAAAAGCCTTAACCTGCCTCCACCAGGTGGTCGTCTCTGTGTCCTACAAAAATAGAAGCACTCATTACTGTAACTGTCACACATTCATTTTACAGGCAAATAATGGAAACATACTGAAACTCAAGACACATAAGTTCAGTAACTTAAACGTTACTGTACAAAGCAGTCTTACTGCAAGTACACCTACCTGTTTTCCTCCCTGAAGGTTCTGATGATGGAGGCAACAGTGAAGCGACTCAAATTTGGTTGGGAGGTAAGTGACGGAAGTGACGGACAAGGTAAGCGACTCATGTTGTAACTGACGTCAGACGCCGGAGATTTTGGTGGAAAATTAAAGCAAATGGTAGTTTAGATTTGAACAAATTCATTTAAGCTTCAGTATTACCAAATACACTTATCAATTGTCTTATAACTAACACTATTGGTCTAAATAATCTCCAACACCCTGGAGAACAACGAGAAGAGTTTAGAGACTCTCCAAGATTATATTGATCAGTGCTTTCAGGATCTCGTGATGAAGAAGACCCAGTGTGCAGCTTCCCTGGCCAAACCTGAGACGCCGTCGTCGAAAAGACTTCGCCTGGCAGATTCCCCCGGCTCAACATCGCCAGCCGGCAAAGATATTGCCGACATACTGGAGTGGACCGGCTGTACGTGGACGGACAGCTCCACCGCGACCCCAACATCACTCCGTGGCTGTATTAACCTCACACCAGATAAGAATCAGCTACACCATTTCCCTATCCACTCACACTAACTTGCATTAACATCTGTTTAACTTACCAGTATCAAATCGCATCTTAAAGTGTGATTTCATAGCAGAATTAACACCGTCACTCTCTGTCAGTGATTTAACTGGAATGTTTACGTTTTGTTTTTTTTGTTTTGTTTTTTTTCTTCTCGTTTTTTTTCCTCTCTTTTCCCCCTCTTGGTTTTATGCTGCTCACCCCTGTCCTTGGTTTCTTTCTTTATTCCTTTCACTGCCTCGATCACCTGCTTCGACACTCATCCACAAACATCCTTTATTTCGATACATACGCACCATGCGCTCAACGGCAGCACATTTACTTCAGTCAGACAGCGCACACAGTCGTTTAGGATACACACACTTAAGCCAAGCCTACTCATATTAGTAATTATGCATACACAAAGTCAGACTCAGGGAGCATCTCGCCACACATTTTTTCTCTCTCTCCTTCTCTTTATTTATGAACAAGTGACGTATTCTCTCCACCTGTCTAAGCGACGCACACAGCATACATCCCTAGTTATACACAAACATCTATGGGTACACTGAGGTTCATTACATGGAATATAAATGGAGCTGGCTCCAGAGAAAAGAGGTTAAAAATATTTAACCAACTCAAAAAACTACAGGCGGATGTTGTCCTATTACAAGAGACCCACAGACCTCTTAGAGGTTCGAATGAACTTAAAACACCTGAGTTTCCCAATGTGTTCTCAGCTTGTTATAATTCTAGACAAAGGGGAGCAGCAATTTTAATACATAAAAATATTAATTTCACAGTACTCGATACAGTTATAGATCCAGAGGGCAGATTCTTAATCATTAAACTATCTATACGTGATAAAAAGCTATGTATTGCAAGTGTATATGGTCCAAATGTTGATGATCCCTCATTCTTTCACGGTTTTTTCAGTGCACTCTCTGAACACTTAGATGGCACACTTGTTCTTGGAGGCGACCTCAACCTTGGACTAAATGAAGACATGGATAGGCTCAATACAGCGGGAACTCAGCGTAATTGGCAGTCCACAAATATAATCAAACAGTATATGAGCGACTTTGGTCTTTGCGATGCATGGCGCTCCCTTCACCCCACCAGTAAGGAATATACTTTTTTCTCACATGTCCATCACTCCTACTCTCGTCTGGATTATTTTTTGGTCAGCAGCTCACTGCTGAACGACATTTCAGACACTGAGATTCACCCTATAGCTGTCAGCGATCATGGTCCTGTATCTTTAACACTAATGCACAATAATAATACTACGCCAAGAAAAAACTGGAGATTTAATATATCACTACTTAAAGATGAAGACTTTATTAAATATTTTAAAAAAGAGTGGACTTCATATTTGGACTATAATGACACTCCCGAAACATCAGCTTCTGTTCTATGGGAAGCAGGGAAAGCTGTGATGAGAGGTAAAATAATTTCTTTCTCATCACATAAAAAGAAAAAAGAAAACAAAAATATTCGGGAATTAGAAAAAAAGATCAAATCACTAGAAGAAGCCTACGCGTCCCACCAAGATCAGGAAACATTGAACAAAATACGCAAAACAAAACTAGAATTAAATGAGATAATTGATTAAAAAAAACAAAATTCTTAGTACAAAGACTACGCCTACAAAATTAAGAACATGGTAATAAATCCGGTCAATTTCTAGCAAACCAGCTAAAAATAAATAAAGAAAAAACAACTATATGTGCTGTTCAAGATTCATCTGGGAACACATTATATGAACCGATACAAATAAACAACATTTTCAGGGATTTCTATAAAACGTTGTATTCACCACAAATAAACCCATCTAAAAAAGAAATTGATCAGTTTTTGGACAACATAACTCTTCCAAAATTATTGGACACTCAAGCAATGGCACTGGATTCACCACTGACACCAGGTGAACTCCAGGAAGCCCTGGTAAGTATGCCCAATAATAAGGCTCCAGGTCCAGATGGCTTTCCTGCAGAATTCTACAAAGAATTCTGGTCGATTCTAGCACCAGTTTTCTACAGAACGTTGTTGGAAATTAAAGAAAAGGGCAGACTTCCATCAAATATGAATTCTGCAAACATTAATCTCCTGCTAAAACCAGGCAAAGACCCTGTATATCCCTCAAGCTATCGTCCAATATCCCCTTATAAATGTAGACCTTAAAATAATCTGCAAAGCTCTCTCAAAGAGACTGGAGAAAATAACCCCCCTCTTAATTCATCCTGACCAAACTGGTTTCATAAAAGGTAGGCACTCATCAACAAATACACGTAGATTACTTAATTTGATAGACTACTCATACAGTAAAAACCTAGAAACTACAATATTCTCTTTAGACGCAGAAAAAGCATTTGACAGAGTTAACTGGAAATTTCTATTTGCAACTTTACACAAATTTGGTTTTGGATCCTCTTTCATAAACTGGTTAAAAATATTATATAATTCCCCAACAGCTTGTGTTAGAACAAATGACCAGACATCCTCCAGCTTCTGTCTCTTGAGGGGCACCAGGCAGGGATGCCCACTCTCCCCTTCACTGTTTGCAATTTTTATTGAACCACTAGCAGCAGCAATTAGACAGAATTCAGTAATTAAGGGCATAAAATGCAAGAACGTGGAACATAAAATCAGCCTTTATGCAGATGATGTGTTACTCTTTCTCCAAAATTCACAAACCAATATCTCTGGGGTGATTGAATTGATAAACTCGTTTGCAAGAATATCAGATTACTCAATTAACTGGTCAAAATCTACAGTCCTACCGATTAATTGCTCCTTCTATAATTCCTCTTCTACACCACTGCAATCGGGAAATATAAAATATTTAGGTATTAATGTTTCTCCCAAGCTTGCAGATCTAACTAAATTAAACCATATCCCACTTTTAAAGAAGGTAGAAGATGATCTGGCTAGATGGAAATGTCTACCCATATCACTCATGGGAAGGGTTGCCGCTATAAAAATGATGGTCTTACCAAAAATAAATTATTTATTCTCAATGATCCCAACTAAACCGCCACAAGATTGGTTCAGATCTCTAGATTCATGTATGTCCAAATTCCTTTGGAAAAATAAACCCCCACGTATAAGCTTAAAAACACTACAAAAGACCAAGGATAAAGGAGGACTAGAACTGCCTAACTTTCAGCACTACTTCTTAGCCAACAGGCTTCAGTTTATCTCAGGATGGCTAAAACATACCCTCTTAGATGAACCTTGGCTAGATGTAGAACAAGCACTTTGCAATAATCTAGAGATCTCAGACCTACCATTTATCAGCTCAAACATCCAACGACATGAATGCTTTAAAAGCATCAACATCAGCTCTTCTCTGATAGCATGGTGGGAGTTTCTAAAATTGACGGCGTCTTCATTAATCCCATGCAAACGTACACCTATCTGGAACAACCCTGACATATTACAAAACAATAATATGATAAACTTTTCAGATTGGAGTGGTAAAGGAGTCAAATATTTAGAACATATACTAGAAGGAACAGAATTTATTTCATTTGACGGACTAGTTACACAATATGGGATCAACAAGAAAAGATTTTTAGAATATCAACAAATTAAATCCATAGTAAAAAAGAAATTTAAACCGGGTCAAGTTGAACTACAAACACCACCAAGTGTGGTTCAATTTCTTACTCTTAAACCCCCCAAATTACTATCCAAAATATACAGAATGCTTTCTAAAACAGATGAATCAATATCACTTCCTATTGCAAAATGGGAAGCGGATTTATCAGTTAACTTAGACCTAAACTTCTGGTCTCAGATTTGCTTAAAAACCTTTCATCTAATTAGAAATCCCAGTCTTCAATTAATTCAATACAAAATATTACATAGAGTGCACTATACAGGTCATCGGATGTTCAAGATGGGCTTTACGTCTACCAACAACTGCTCACACTGCCAAACCAATTCACCGGACAATTATATCCACGCTCTTTGGTTCTGTCCACCAGTTCAGAAGTTTTGGCGCGAGATATGTGAAGACTTATCGAAGTGTCTGAAATGTAACATTCCAACTTCCCCCTTAGTGTGTTTGTTGGGCAGTTTAGATAATGTCACTTCAGATAGCCAATGAGTTCCACAGTGTTCTGTGCTGAGACCTGTTGCGAAATCAGTTTTACCCCGGTTCTTTTTATTCCTCGAGCATCCAGAGATGGCACCGAACTCAGTAGTCATTTTCACAAAACTTTTATTCATCTTTACTCATCTTCATTTACTCTTCTTCATTTATCCTCATTCAAGCATGCACTTCTAGAAGGGAAGACGAGGCCGGTGTCCCTCTCCAAATCTTCACCCATTTGTCTGTGAAACACAGTTTTATAGAAGTGACCCCATCATAAAACCCCCTACGGTGTGCTGCACCCAAACATCCTCTGGGGAATTTCCACTCAGCATTAACTCTTCTCTGTTTTACTTTCACAGCTCAAGTGGGGGAGGGGTACCCTACAATCTACTCCTAAGTTCACGACACAGTCAGCCTTTATTATATTGAGGGCAGTGTCAGTGTCTCTACAACAGTTCTACATTCTATGATAACACATTTCTAAACTCTAAATCAGCTAAATATTCTACAAGTCCCCCTTTTTTATCTGCTCTATGGCAGATAAAACTAAACTAAATCCCTCACCATAATGTTTTCATACTGTGACTCCCCATTTCCCAAAAGTGGCATCATGGTATCTGCCTTTGTATGAGATTCTCCCACAGCACGATTGATGAGTCTTACAAACAAGGCTCTGATACAAGGCACACAACAACACCCACATGTCACTAATACTGCAATAAAACAAACAAAGAAACCATAATTAACATAATGAAACCTTTCCATTGCCCAAAGACAGAGGTCATCCACACTTCCAGCGGTCATCTAATCCCGAATGCTCCTACATTGCGGTGGACGTCTTTAGGCCTTCCAGAACTTTTGTGACCACTGTTTGGGAGGGATGGTTATATTGTGTATCTGGAATGAATTTTAGGTCTCTACGTCCATCCCATGGGGAATGGGAGCAGTAACAAAGGTGTTGCGTTTATATTTTTGTTGAGTGTAAGGGGCTTTCTCCAGAGCCCATTTTAATGTGGAGAAACTCACTTGCAACAATTTTCTCAACGACGTGTAGCAGTTTTAATTCCCGACATACAGATCTGCTTAAAGAAAAGAAATTCACAAACAAAAATATGTGCACTGTTCAAAAAATAAAAATAAAATGAAAAATGACAAATAAAACTGAAAAACAAAAGAAAAAGAAAAAATACAGAAGCCCGGTCTTAGGACTTGTCACAGAATAGTCTTTCTCTTATAGGTGAGAAAACACCCATACTTCAGAAACAAAAACAAAACAAAAAACAAAACAAAACAAAAATCTGCTAGTTTCACTCATTTAAACTCTGGCTGCAGGATTCTGTTCACCCCTGCTATCATGTTCCCCAAAATAATACTAATTCAGTCGTCTATGTATCAGTTCTCAACCCACTCAATAAACCAGACAGGATGATGGTAACAGCATTACCTACTTAAAATTGTGTTTGATCTTCATTACGTGTGTGTGTGTGTGTGTGTGTGTGTGTGTGTGCGTGTGTGTGTTAGTCGGGTTAATACATTTTCTGTTTTTATGTATCCTTTTATGTACATTCCCCCTTTTTTCTGAAACAAAACTCTGTTTACTCCAAATTTTGTTTCAGAAACATCTAAATGAAAAACTCTGTCATAGTCAGGCACAGCTAAACCCCAAATGCTTGCAGGTTACCATAGGCAACCACACTGTGTGTTGTTAACCCCTTCTACAAATACCCTCTTTTAATGAGTCACGCTTTGTGTATGATTTTTGTTATCTCTGGTGCATATTATGTGCATGTGTGGTGTCACCTTTCCATCTTTCTAACAGTACACTTGCATACCTCAGTGCTGTCCTCCTCCCCCTTTTGTGGTGGTCTGGACACTGTGTCAATCCTCCACTTTCAGGCAGTCGTTTGTCTCCCTGGATTCTTTAACCCAATTTGATTCCCCACACTAAAACAGCCGCCTCAGTCCTCTTCTGCTCCTTTTCTTCTCTCCCACTTTTCAGTCCAATGGCAGTCAGTTTTTTCAGCTTTGTCCCGTGTCTCTCTTTGTCCCACTGTCTCTTTCATTGCCATCTCACTCCAAACATGGCAAATGTCAAGCTCAGACAGTCTTCTCAAAAGTCCTTCACACACAGTGAGGTTGCAGCTTGCTGGAAACGCATCTCCATCCATCCAATCTAGATGGTGGTTCTTCTCTTTCTGATGCCGTTTGCCCACAGCGCTGCTGGACCTCTCTGCTCAGAACTCTGGTATTGTCTCTTGGACTCCTGTCCACTGTTGATGTTCATGCTCGTGCTTCTGGAACTGCACTCGGTGTCTTCAGGGGGAGATTAGCTTCCTTGGAGCTTGCTTGTTCAGGACGAGGACGAGAAGCTGCAAAACAATTCAGCCAAAAATTCTGGCTGGGCGTTTCTATTTTTTCTAATGATTGTAACCTATAATTTTCTCCCGACTGCTGCCCGTGGAGAATTGATCCAGGTCTGTTCCCCACCTGTAATCGACAGACTGAGAGACTTTCATTATTCACTGTGACTGCATATGTTTTCATCACTCCTAAAGCAACACATCTCTACTTATTTTGTTTTGAACTCTACTGACTTTAAACCCCAAAAATGAAATTTTTATTTGTTCTTAACTGCAAACACAAAAATCTTCTTGATGTTGTTGTTAATTATTTAATCCACAAAACTCCAAATTATGTTTTCTTTTGTGTCCAGCAGGGGAAGAAGGTGACCTGTAGCGTCACTGCTTCCCCCAGTTGGAGACAATTTCCCACTCACACTTCCAGACTTTTTATTTTCTTTGTTTTCATGATTTTTCTTTCTCTTTTTTTTATTACCCCATTGTTTTACACCCACACATTAACCTGTTAACTCACTCCTCCAACCTCATCTTCCTTTCACCCCAACAGCTCTCATACAGTCAGCAATCAAATTCTCCATTCATCCTTGAGTACTTGATCACCTTTAAATGTCACTGTTAATTTTATCAATTTATTTATCATTACTTTAACACTAATCCACTGTTTATTTTTTATTTACTTTAGTTAATTTTCTCCTATTTGATCACTACGATTTCTTGACTATTTATTATTTCACAGAAAATCAACTAATCTACTTTGTTTCCCTCTTTGTCATCAAGGAATTCACACACACACTCACAGGCTGATCACTAGCCCCCACCTTTTCTTTCTCTCTCACACACACACGCACATTTTACTCTTCGTTCGTTCCACCTGTGAACCCGCCCCTCGAGGCTGGCTAACACACACCTCATGCTTCTCGCAGTCCCATTCAAACTTTCTGTGAGACACTTCTGCTGATTCAGGACAACGCCCTAAGCGGCACACAGAGCGGGTGCCGTCCGCTCGTGCAACTCACAAATTATTCAAACTGCGCCGCGGACTCGATACCGCAGTTTCTCTTCCCCTAAAAAATATAAAACCAAATTAAACCCCCAATTGACTTCACAGTTTGTAACAATTCGCGACACGGCCTTCTGCCGCAATTTCTGCACACCACAAACACACACTTTTAGACACAAATTCTTTTTGTTATTTTAATTGACTCCCGTACTTCAGACGAGACACAGACTCTAACTGCGCTTTCACACACACTACACCATCCTCCTTCTGCATCAGGCAATGGTTCAACTCAGCTCGGAATCTAACCGTCGAAAGCAACCGATCCTGCTTTTATGCATACTTCAGACTGTGACAGGGACCTCTCCCCGACTTAGTTATTTAAGGAGCCACGAATCCCCAGGTCACCACCCTGGATCTCCTGCCCTCACAGGTCCTAGCCCCACGTCCGAGACTAGGTGGGGTAACCAAACCCGTGACACGCGCAGCGCTCAGCTGGCGACAAAGCCTTTCAGCCCCGCTTTCTAACTAATAGTAACACACATTTCCTGCTTTAACACACGGGGACGGATCACACACCACCACTTTTTCCTAATAACTAAGACGGATCAGATACCGCCACGGATGAAACACCGATTCTATTAATCCGTAACAAACGTCTCCTGCTTTAACGCACCGAGATATCCTTACGGGGCGCTAAACATCAACCTGAGTTCTTAGCAAAAGTCTCTTGCTTTAACGCACTGAGACGGACGCTAGCCGCCTTTTATTTCTACTGAATGAATTTACACTGTGATACGTTCAACTTAGCGAACAGATAATTTAGGCTTTAAACAATATGCACGGTTTGAAAATAAACAGGTCGTGCTTACCTTTTAATCATGTGAGCTAGCTCTCTGTTCGCCTCGTTTCACGATCTCAGCTCTGCCAATTCATCTCTGCGCCTTGAGCGAATCCCGGGTTTCACGGCACCAAAGACCATAAGATCTTTTTACATTAAAAATGCTTTCGTTGAATACTAGAAACTCCTACATTTTCATTGGTATGCAGATACCCAGCTATATAGTTCTTGTGAAGCTTTCAGTTAATCCAAAATGCTGCATTAAGAGTAAAAAGAGAAATCATATACCATAATTCTCCCATATTACTCTCCTTTTTTCCCATTAGGGTCCCTGTCTCTCCGTGAATCGCTACCTTATTGTGGTGGAGGGGTTTGTGTGTCCCAGGGATCCCAGGGACTATGTTGTCTGGGTGCTTTTGCCCCCTGGTATGGTCTCCCATGGCAAATTGGTCCTGGGTGAGTGACCAGACAAAGAGTGATTCAGACGACCCTTATGAGAAAAACATCGAGGGAACAATTTACCTTGCCCGGGATAGGGTTACCGGGGCCACGTCCGTGATCATCGAACAATCAAGCGTTTCATTCAAAATAGTCAACAGGGTCGCAAGAAGCGTGTGGAAAAACCAAGGCGCAAAATAACTGCCCATAAACTGAGAAAAGTCCAGCGTGCAGCTGCCAAGATGCCACACTCTCCCCTTCACTGTTTGCAATTTTTATTGAACCACTAGCAGCAGCAATTAGACAGAATTCAGTAATTAAAGGCATAAAATGCAAGAACGTGGAACATAAAATCAGCCTTTATGCGGATGATGTGTTACTCTTTCTCCAAAATTCACAAACCAATATCTCTGCGGTGATTGAATTGATAAACTCTTTTGCAAGAATATCAGATTACTCAATTAACTGGTCAAAATCTACAGTCCTACCGATTAATTGCTCCCTCCATAATTCCTCTTCTACACCACTGCAATCGGGAAATATAAAATATTTAGGTATTAATGTTTCTCCCAAGCTTGCAGATCTAACTAAATTAAACCATATCCCACTTTTAAAGAAGGTAGAAGATGATCTGGCTAGGTGGAAATGTCTACCCATATCACTCATGGGAAGGGTTGCCGCTATAAAAATGATGGTCTTACCAAAAATAAATTATTTATTCTCAATGAGCCCAACTAAACCGCCACAAGATTGGTTCAGATCTCTAGATTCATGTATGTCCAAATTCCTTTGGAAAAATAAACCCCCACGTATAAGCTTAAAAACACTACAAAAGACCAAGGATAAAGGAGGATTAGAACTACCTAACTTTCAGCACTACTTCTTAGCCAACAGGCTTCAGTTTATCTCAGTGTTAGAGTTTGTATTGTTGATTGTCATTTATGCTTAGAAATATTTACTTATATATGCTTAGAGTTTTGTAATTAGTTGTAGATTGGTAGAGGTTTTGATCCTTGATAGTCTGCAAACTTTGTGTGTATTAGACAGCACTTTGGGAGCATGAGAGGTCATACCGTGTCTTATTGTTTTATGGTAGGATTAACGTAGTTGCGTCTGTTCTAGTCTAAGTGCTCTTTGTTTAGATGAACTGCAGGAATTCCTCACCGTGTTATCTAGGATGAACCATCTAGGGTGAGGGGGGGGGCTACCCTCTTCCTGACCAAGGATGTTTGACCCTTTGATCAGCAGTCCACACACACACACACACACACACACACACACACACACACACACACACACAGGCAAGGTACTCTTTGTGTGTATGTAGACGTCATATGTTAATGAACTTATGCATATTCATGTAACCTCAATAAAAGAACAGTGGTACGGGAGAACGGACGAGAGCAACTGGGGTCAAGCGAAGGAACAGTGCCTGTCCGGTTCTCTCCCGTGCACGAGAAACATGAAGAAGCTTGCCTACTTGTGTCTTGCTTTGCAGTGTAATTATATTGTCTTCAACGTTCCAGCGGATGGGTTCAAGCTACAAACCTATCACTCAGGATGGCTAAAACATACCTTCTTAGATGAACCTTGGCTAGATGTAGAACAAGCACTTTGCAATAATCTAGAGATCTCAGACCTACCATTTATCAGCTCAAACATCCAACGACATGAATGCTTTAAAAGCATCAACATCAGCTCTTCTCTGACAGCATGGTGGGAGTTTCTGAAATTGACGGCGTCTTCATTAATCCCATGCAAACGCACACCTATCTGGAACAACCCTGACATATTACAAAACAATAATATGATAAACTTTTCAGATTGGAGTGGTAAAGGAATCAAATATTTAGAACATATACTAGAAGGAACAGAATTTATATCATTTGACGGACTAGTTACACAATATGGGATCAACAAAAAAAGATTTTTAGAATGTCAACAAATTAAATCCATAGTAAAAAATAAATTTAAACCAGGTCAAGTTGAACTACAAACACCACCAAGTGTGGTTCAATTTCTTACTCTTAAAACCCCCAAATTACTATCCAAAATATACAGAATGCTTTCTAAAACAGATGAATCAATATCACTTCCTATTGCAAAATGGGAAGCGGATTTATCAGTTAACTTAGACCTAAACTTCTGGTCTCAGATTTGCTTAAAAACCTTTCATCTAATTAGAAATTCCAGTCTTCAATTAATTCAATACAAAATATTACATAGAGTGCACTATACAGGTCATCGGATGTTCAAGATGGGCTTTACGTCTACCAACAACTGCTCACACTGCCCAACCAATTCACCAGACAATTATATCCACGCTCTTTGGTTCTGTCCACCAGTTCAGAAGTTTTGGCGCGAGATATGTGAAGACTTATCAAAGTGTCTGAAATGTAACATTCCAACTTCCCCCTTAGTGTGTTTGTTGGGCAGCTTAGATAATGTCACTTCAGAAAAGAATATAGCCCATATGGTTTTCACTGCCCTATGCATAGCCAAGAAAACAGTCCTCATGAACTGGAAAAATAAAAATATTCTTAATTCTAACCACTATAGAAATTATCTATTAGATTACATTAGTGTTGATACAGCCTCTGCCACCACATCAGATCAATTGCTCTGGGCTCCTTTGATCAGCTCCATCACCTAGTGGGGGTGGGGGGTCATAGTTTGGTCCCGCCTTCACTGTTGTGAATGTTGTGGGGGTAGGGACAGGCTTAGGGCGTCGGGGGGTTCCCCGGAGGCATCTTCCTTGGGGGGCTATATCCGGGGGTAGCGGTCATGTCCGGTTAGGGGCTCTGTTGGCTCTCGGGTGACTGTTTCCTCGTGGCTGCGTGCAGCGGGGCTAGGGGAGGGTCTGTGCTGACGGACGTGGGTTACTGACCTGGTAGTCTGGCTGCCCCTGGGTGGGTCCGGGATGGGCGTGAGGTTCTGGGGGCGCTCCGTCTCTGGGCTGGGGCCCTGGCCGGGCCTCGGGGGCTTGGGTCCTGGTTGGTGTGTTGCCGGGGTTGTGGGCGGGTGGGTGCATGGGGGCCCAGCCCTGGCGCAGGGTGCCGCCGGTGCGTCGAGCCACCTGGGGGGCTCTTCAACTGGTGGGGGAGATTGTCACATCTTGCAGGAGCTTTCCGCTCTTCAGGAACTCTCTCTGCAGGAGGGGGAGATACAGGAGAGGTGGAGGAAGATCTCAGCCTGGGCGTCTATTGTCTTATGTAGTCTGGAAGATGAGTGGATGGTAGGGTGGGTGCAGTTTTCTCTGTGGTGGGGTTGGGTGGACTGTCCCGGGCTCTGTGGGGCAGGGGGGCGCTGCTGCACTGGGCCCTGGTCTGGATGGGCCTGGGCCCCCTTTCCCTGGTGGGTCGCGGAGTATGGGAGTGCCTACTGGGGTCAGCGGGGGAGCTGGCCCCAGGGAAGGGTCACTTGCCCCTCCCTTCCTTCCCTCCCCATCTTCAGCTGCTTCCCCCTTCCCGCTCCACCACAACACATGCAGGGCCTTGGAGTAGGGGTATGTCACCAGGGTGCAGAGGAGGCTACCCCCCCTCGTTCCCCTTCTGGCTGCCTCTGCCTCAATTTTATCACACAACTTAGACATTCACATTACTCACACTCTCATTACACATACATATAGGATCTTGGGGATGGGCATGATACACGGAGTCCAAATTACCATCAGGGTGTACACCTCACCCCTGGCGTCGTTGCTCACCTCTCAATTTTGAATACACGTAGACATTGAGGGCTAGCAGGAGGGACTATGTGCTTACCTGCTGCTCTCTGGAAGGTAGCTCCATGCCCTCCTGGGTTTTAAATGCACCTTAGAACACACATGCATCAACACTACAATGAGCGGGTGGAGGGAGGTTTGGAGTCTTCTCTCACCCCCATTCTCTGCGGCCTGCTGGAGCGGGGGGGGCTAGGAGGAGGAGTTGGCCGTCCGACTGCGGTCTGGAGTGTGGGGCCTCCCTGCTGCTGCGGAGTTGGGGCGGTCTGCCTCTCCCCACCGCAGGGAAAAGGGTAACACCACCTGGGTCTGGGTGCAGTTCCACCCTCCAGGGGCAAGGGTACCTAGACCCGGTTCGTAGAGTACGCTTGGGAAGTGTGATCGTGTCTGTCTTTATGTCTGTCTCCACGTTGGTTGAGTGTGGAGTAAGTGCATATGAGAGCATGAGGGTGGGAATGGATGTATGTATCTGTGTGTGCCTGTATGTCTGTGTCTATATGTCAGGTTGGGTATCAGACGCCACCTCTCTGGGGACATCTCAGGCCCTCCAAGGTTTGGAGGCCTATCTCCCCCCACCACCACTTCCCCTGCCAGTGGCGGACTCCCTCAGACATCGGTGCGTTGGTGGTTCTTTGTGTCTGGGGATGGGCGTCCAGGTACACACCGGCTCACTCCTTGGCGGCCACTTATCTGGAGCCTTGGGCTCGCTCGGGCCACTTCGGAGGTGGGGTGCCCTCGGCCTCTCGGCCTGGGGCTTGGTCACTCAGGCACAGCTGGCTGCCGGGTGCGTCACTGCAACTCCCCCTGGCTTCTGCTCCGCGGCTGCTGAGTGAACACTCATCTGGGACTCTCCTCAGCTCTTTCTGGGACAGTGGCGCGGCTGCCCCTCTGTTGGTCTTCCTTGGTCTCTTTTTTTCTGAGGGCCTCTGGATGTCTGGAGTTTTGATCTCCTCCATACCTGCTTTATGCCCTGGAGGACGGGGCTGTGGCCCCCCCCCACACCCTCTAGCAGATCATTACATGAAGGAACCTTTTAAAAAAAACAAGCGCGTCCATGCTCACAGGTGTACACACGGGTGATCACACCCACAAACTACACCCTTTTTGGCTCCTACCTCAAAGCACACTGTGTGCTGTCGATCTTATGTGCTGCACAATAATGTTTAATATTTAGTATTTACTGTCATATTCCCATATATCATTGTGTTGTTGTTTATTCTATTACTCTTGTTCTCTTCTGCTTGTTTTCTTTTTTCTTTCTCAACAGGTGATCCAGGTGATCAATATATGCATTTTCTTTTTCTTTTTTTTCTTTTTTTTCTTTTTTTCTGCCCATTCTGTTGGTTTTTGTTTTTTGCCATTCTCCATGGCCAAGGTAAGAAAGGCTGAAAGACGACCACCACTGAACAAGACACACAAGCTGAAACGTCAAGACTGGGCCAAGAAATATCTCAAGACTGGTTTTTCTAAGGTTTTATGGACTGATGAAATGAGAGTGAGTCTTGATGGGCCAGATGGATGGGCCCATGGCTGGATTGGTAAAGGGCAGAGAGCTCCAGTCCAACTCAGACGCCAGCAAGGTGGAGGTGGAGTACTGGTTTGGGCTGGTATCATCAAAGATGAGCTTGTGGGGCCTTTTCGGGTTGAGGATGGAGTCAAGCTCAACTCCCAGTCCTACTGCCAGTTTCTGGAAGACACCTTCTTCAAGCAGTGGTACAGGAAGAAGTCTGCATCCTTCAAGAAAAACATGATTTTCATGCAGGTCAATGCTTCATCACACACGTCCAAGTACTCCACAGCGTGGCTGGCAAGAAAGGGTATAAAAGAAGAAAAACTAATTACATGGCCACCTTGTTCACCTGATCTGAACCCCATTGAGAACCTGTGGTCCATCATCAAATGTGAGATTTACAAGGAGGGAAAACAGTACACCTCTCTGAACAGTGTCTGGGAGGCTGTGGTTGCTGCTGCACGCAATGTTGATGGTGAACAGATCAAAACACTGACAGAATCCATGGATGGCAGGCTTTTGAGTGTCCTTGCAAAGAAAGGTGGCTATATTGGTCGCTGATTTGTTTTTGTTTTGTTTTTGAATGTCAGAAATGTATATTTGTGAATGTGAAGATGTTATATTGGTGTCACTGGTAAAAATAAATAATTGAAATGGGTATATATTAGTTTTTTGTTAAGTTGCCTAATAATTATCCCCAGTAATAGTCACCTGCACACACAGATATCCCCCTAAAATAGGTAAAACTAAAAACTACTTCCAAAAACATTTAGCTTTGATATTAATGAGTGTTTTGGGTTCATTGAGAACATGGTTGTTGTTCAATAATAACATTATTCCTCAAAAATACAACTTGCCTAATAATTCTGCACTCCCTGTAAAGGTTTAAATCACTGTCAATTTCAGTCATTTATGTGGGAAATAGATTCAGAGTTTGCCAACATTCCTTATCATACAGAGGTCCATTGGCTGAGTTGGGGAAAAATTCTCAACAGAGTTTTTGAGCTCAGCAAGGAAATCTATCAGTTCATGGACATGGCATGTATTATGTGGTGAAGGCATTTCAAGTGAAGCTGTCAAAAAAGCACCAGTGCAACTTGCCTCACTTTCCCTGTTGCCAAGTTATTTTGAACCAATTCAGCGCTACAGTGTTCCCAAATGCGCACTTTGCTGATAAACTGAGCGCACTGAGTTCGCACGGCGCTTTGGTGACTTTGAAGCACAAAATGAGAATTTTGAGCTGCTTCACAACCCATTTACAGTTGACGTGGAAACTGCACCTGTGCAGATTTAGATGGAGCTGCATTCTAATGGGACACTCAAGGGAAAGTAAGACATTGAATGGCCTGCAGAGTTTATTAGTTCCATTCCTGAAACAATGCCCCAGCTCCGTCTGCATGCAGCTCGGACCTTGTATATGTTTTCATTTATATTTTCTGGGGGTTTTGGCAGCATGTTCATATTTCTAACTGGCATAATTTTGACAGGATATATTTTCATGGAGAGCAAAATATTTAAAGTTAAAATTTATTTCTTTAAGTTTATTTATTCTGGAATTATATTCCTGTCTGTATTCATATTTATGTTTGAAAACATTGTTGTAGTGTGTTCAATAAATGTTTATCTTGTTTGGCCCGCAACCTAAAGTGTGCCTTGAGGTTTGGCCCCCTGTGCAATTGAGTTTGACACCCCTGATCTAAATGGTCCAAGCTCATGGGTATTAAAACGTTATCAGCACAAATGTCTTCTATGTGATTCTCAGTATGTTATTCAGAGCTCTGGTCATAATGCAGAAATAAAGGTGAATGTGCGGTACACACAACACACAATGCGGTACACCACTTCCCTGATGAGAGTTTTGCTTAACTTGTTTGACGATGCAAAGCAGTTTTATTGACTCATCAAAGATGTATCCTAGCTTCTGTGAGAAAGCTATTAGTCTGCTCAACAATTTAGCCTTTACTGAAAGCTGAGGGCTGAATAAGAATGAGAGCAGGCCTGTCTGAATGCCAGCTGAACAGCTGAGGCGCTGCAACCTCATTTGGAATCTGAACCCTCGAACGGCCCTTTCCTGTCAACATTCAGCATTGTGTGAAACAGTGTCTACCAGCCCATCACTGCCACCAGCCCTTCAGCCCCATAGGCATAGACCTGGTTCCAAAAGAAATGATGAGTTTGGCCTCTAGCAAACATAGGGCCCTCTGGACACTCAGAGCTATACATTACTACAAGAAAAGAGTTAAGATGTTTTGGATAGGAAGAGAAAAGGAAATGAAAGAATGAGGAAGGAATGACAGAAAGCAAAGAATGTTAAGGAAAGAAATGGTAGTATATGTAGGCTTGTTCAAATGTGTAACCTGTAGCACCTAAGCATCACTTAGTAGTTTAGTCAGGTTAGAATCTTTTTCCACATCTTTTATGATCACTTTTGTTCCCCGAATACTCAGGTGTGACTAATATATTCACTGTTTCACTGTTAGAGTTACCTAGTGTCATTAAGAAGCCATCCAATCTGTCAACAATGAAAAAAAAGTTTGGTCATTGTTTGCAAATAGCAAAGGAAAATGACACTGCTAGCTAAAACCTAGCTCTAGCTCAGCCAGTAAAATTATATCAGAAATATGCTCACCACAACTTCTCAGGCACTGAAGCCTTGTGTGATGGTCATGTTTTTGTCACTCAGCTAATGTCTGTGGGTCTAAATCAATGTAGCCATAATAACTTTAAAAAAGATGCTTACTTTTTCCCCATTTCCAAACAATGCACACCACATACTATCATGTGAAACAAAATGTTTTCACACATTAAACTTTAACATTCACATCTATGAACAATAACTTAAAGTAACAGTTTTTCTATATGCCTTTATTAGTCTGTCAAATACTTGTGGAGGAATTTTGGCCCACTGTTCGTTCCAACATTGAGGTTTCTGGCTATTTCTTAATTATTGCTTCCTTAAGTTCCTGACGCATTTTCTTTACTTTAGTAAAAACCAGATCAAACCAGGACTCACTGGCGAGATACAGGGAAACAAGACTAACAAGTTTAATGTAATGAAGAAGTCAAAGGACGATGGAAACGTACTTATGGCTGAACAGGAGGGGCAACGATGAGTAAAAGCAGAGGCTGTGCCCACAGTGAGATTCACACACAAATATATTTATACACTTAAACACAAAACACATTATCACTGTTGACTCAAGCCAGCAGAAAAAAACTGTATTTTCATAAAATATTTGTTATCAGGCTTAAATATGCAAAAATACTATCAACCCAAGTAACCACTGGGCTAAAATTCCCTTTTTGGCTTTTTTGTTCTGTGGACCCAATTACATGGAGGGTTTGTCACTCTACAACTTCTAATGTGGGTTCATTACCATTCTTATGTCTAAATCAAACTAGACAAAGTTCCCATACCAAAAGATGACAACTGGATCTATCGGTTGAGTAGCATTCACTATGCTAAGCAGAAGACTTATCTTCCCCATGTCCCCTTAAAGATTCTGAAAAAAGAGTGAAAGTAAGTGAAATCTACATTTATAAGTGACACATACAGTCTAACATAAAGAGCGTGACGATGAGCATTTGCCTGTGAGAGCAGAGGCATCCCTAGACTATGCTCTTTTGTCCTGTGAGTGTGGAACAGAGGTTAGCTCAGTGAATCAGTGCTGCTGAAGGACACATAGAAGTCAGAATCCAGTTTCCCAACTGCATTTCACCTTCCACTTGCTTTTCTGATGGGACTTAAGAAGTCATTTTAGTGCGCAATTCATGTTTGATGACTCTATTGATTTTCCTTTCCGCTCTGCTTTCTGCCCCTCTCTCATTCCTCTGTTTCCATCTCCCTCACCTCTCTTTTCTCCTCTCCAGCCTGCCATTCCCTATTGACTTAAGTGACCCTACAGCTCCACACTCCCTCTTGCTTTCTACCATCTCGCCAGTCCCCCCCCCCCGCTCATTGCTAGTGGCTACCATTTTCCACGGCCTTGTAGGGCTTTTGTTTTCTGAACTATTTACTATAACATAGAGCAGTGTATAAACTAAAACATGTTTCTTCTGCTTTACTAGCCAAAATGTATACTGCAGTGTATGGGAAAGGGTCATAAAGTGCTGCTTGGCAAGTATTTGGGGGGTGCTCATAGCTAATGAGCACAGTATAAGAAACAGTAATTAATTGCAATTAAGTGATTAGTTAATTCAAATCAATGACATATCTGCCTAAGCTTCATTATGTCAACATTCTGTAGTGGCCATAGAAATGTAAATTGCTGTAGAACTATGTCCCTGCTTCAAAGTCTTTAATGCATTTTAAGAGAATGTGGGGTAGAAGGGTGGGTGGGAAAAGCACTGGACTTGAATCATTATTAATCAAAATTGTTGTTTTTAATTATAATAGTTATCAATAAAACAGCAACAACAATGTGTGTATGAATATTAATTCAGCAGGAGTTAAAGTTAAACTGACGAAATGGGCCATTGACATTGTACCTACACACCAGATACTGTTTTAGTTTAGACTGTAAAATAAATACATTTAAATAAATGTTTACGTTTTAGAAAACCATTCTCAGGTGGTTGTCCCATTTGGGAATTAGCTTCCAGTGAGCTTGCACTCAAACAGAGAAGTTCTCTGTTGGGATGAACTTACTATACTGTCGGGTATTTAAGATGTCATAGGACCTTATTATTATTATTGTTACTGTCCTGTTATTATGTCTTGAGCTCAAGGCTAGTTTTAAAGATGTCTCAGGAAATGGTGCTATAATTATTTAGGGCATCTCACAGAAATGTCACAAATACTGACACAGACTCTGTCCCAAAGGACTGTAATATCAAATACAATATATTGAAATACTTTAAACTAAGATATTGAAATACTTTAAACTAAGAAGAGAGATTTATTTGCAAAACCAGCTTCTGTGGGAAGGTGCACACTTTTCATCCTATGGTGTGTTAAGCCATATGGTTAATGTGCTTCTATTACTTTAATTAAGTCTTGTGTGATACTGTCATTGAAGAATTCTTCAAACAAATCATATATTTGCATTTAAATAAAGCATACTGAAAGTTATGCGTGCCAAAAGTAGGAGTCTGTGTGAGTGGAGTTTTTTGTTGTTTTTGAGAGGGAAAGAAAAAGCTAGCCCTGATGACAGTGAGTGTGTTTTAGAGTGAGTCATACCACCCACTGCTGGTTGAAAATGAAGAGACAAAGGAGCAGACAAGTGCCCTAACCCTGGAGAGCCATCAAAACACTGAAATATACTGAGCTCACTCTGTCTGAAGTGAAGTTGAGGACACTTTGAACCACAGCCAGAGGCAACTACACACTGGGGTGGTGATAAGATAAAAGCGGATGGGCAAGGAGCTCTACTTTGGTGCACAGAGTTATGGTAAGTAGTGTAAACAGTGGAAAAATTGTGAAGCTGATGATGTGTTTAGTCTTGAAGTATGGAGAAAACTGTTTGTTTTGAGGTAAATCAGAGCAATATGATGCAAAAAAACAAACAAAACTATAGTACTGAGCAGGGGTCTTTTCCACGTGTCCCTGTTGCAACATGCCTGAGTAAAATTAGTAAAATTAGCAAGAGTATAGAATGCTTAAGTGGCAACCCCTAACCCTACTCAAGTAAATTTAACCCTTGTATGGTGTTCGGGTCTGTGAGACCCGTGTTCAGTTTTTTTCAAAAGAAAAATTAAACAATTAATTATTTTTTCACGTGTAAATGTGTTGTGTCTTTCCACTCACTCCACTTGATTATAACTGATTTATTTATAACATTTTATATAAAAGAAAAACGAGAAGCACATTAATTCATAAATGTGATCTAACAAAGGTAAAGGGAAAAAATTAACCATGTTTGCTGTTCATATGTCTTGTAATTGGGATGAAGTAAACATCTGTTGAGTAATTTAACATAAAATTGTTTGATAGTGTTAATTTGGAAAGCCAAAACTCTAGCGGGTCCACCAGACCCATGAACACTGGCTGAGTAACAAAAATACGAACACCACACAAGGGTTAAGTTAATGTAAGTGTTAGAAAAAATATACTTCTAAAACTACTTTTATTGCTCAATGTTCATTCACTCATGAGCTGCTGTAACATGAATCCAATGGCTGAATCACCACCTCAGCATGCAGTCAAGTTCTATAGTCTTGCTAATGACCTACTAAAATGGCCTGTATTTGTATAGCGCTTTACTAGTCCCTAAGGACCCCAAAGCGCTTTACACAACCAGTCATCCACCCATTCACACACACATTCACACACTGGTGATGGTAAGCTACATTGTAGCCACAGCCACCCTGGGGCGCACTGACAGAGCCGAGGCTGCCGGACACTGGCGCCACCGGGCCCTCTGACCACCACCAGTAGGCAACAAGTGAAATGTCTTGCCCAAGGACACAACGACCGAGACTGTCAGAGCTGGGGCTCGAACTGGCTAACTTCTGATTACAAGGCGAACTCCCAACTCTTGAGCCACGATCGCCCCATACCATACGATCGCCTGAATACTAATTGTATTCAGGTGTGTTGCAACAGGGACACATGGAAAAGCTTCAGGACAATGGCCCTTGAGGACTGGAGTTCGACACCCCTGGTATAGAGTATATTTAAAGAAATGCAAAAAAATGCACTCAAACATAACCCATATGTGATTCAGTTTGGGCAAAAGTCAGAGTTACAATGTACAGGGAGTGCAAAATTATTAGGCAAGTTGTATTTTTGAGGAATAATGTTATTATTGAACAACAACCATGTTCTCAATGAACCCAAAACACTCATTAATATCAAAGCTGAATGTTTTTGGAAGTAGTTTTTAGTTTGTTTTTAGTTTTAGCTATTTTAGGGGGATATCTGTGTGTGCAGGTGACTATTACTGTGCATAATTATTAGGCAACTTAACAAAAAACAAATATATACCCATTTCAATTATTTATTTTTACCAGTGAAACCAATATAACATCTCCACATTCACAAATATACATTTCTGACATTCAAAAACAAAACAAAAACAAATCAGCGACCAATATAGCCACCTTTCGTTGCAAGGACACTCAAAAGCCTGCCATCCATGGATTCTGTCAGTGTTTTGATCTGTTCACCATCAACATTGCGTGCAGCAGCAACCACAGCCTCCCAGACACTGTTCAGAGAGGTGTACTGTTTTCCCTCCTTGTAAATCTCACATTTGATGATGGGCCACAGGTTCTCAATGGGTTTCAGATCAGGTGAACAAGGTGGCCATGTAATTAGTTTTTCTTCTTTTGTACTCTTTCTTGCCAGCCATGCTGTGGAGTACTTGGACGCGTGTGATGGAGCATTGTCCTGCATGGAAATCATGTTTTTTTTGAAGGATGCAGACTTCTTCCTGTACCACTGCTTGAAGAAGGTGTCTTCCAGAAACTGGCAGTAGGACTGGGAGTTGAGCTTGACTCCATCCTCAACCCGAAAAGGCCCTACAAGCTCATCTTTGATGATACCAGCCCAAACCAGTACTCCACCTCCACCTTGCTGGCGTCTGAGTTGGACTGGAGCTCTCTGCCCTTTACCAATCCAGCCACGGGCCCATCCATCTGGCCCATCAAGACTCACTCTCATTTCATCAGTCCATAAAACCTTAGAAAAATCACTCTTGAGATATTTGTTGGCCCAGTCTTGACGTTTCAGCTTGTGTGTCTTGTTCAGTGGTGGTCGTCTTTTAGCCTTTCTTACCTTGGCCATGTCTCTGAGTATTGCACACCTTGTGCTTTTGGGCACTCCAGTGATGTTGCAGCTCTGAAATATGGCCAAACTGGTGGCAAGTGGCATCTTGGCAGCTGCACGCTTGACTTTTCTCAGTTCATGGGCAGTTATTTTGCGCCTTGGTTTTTCCACACGCTTCTTGCGACCCTGTTGACTATTTTGAATGAAACGCTTGATTGTTCGATGATCACGCTTCAGAAGCTTTGCAATTTTGAGACTACTGCATCCCTCTGCAAGATATCTCACTATTTTTGACTTTGCTAAGCCTGTCAAGTCCTTCTTTTGACCCATTTTGCCAAAGGAAAGGAGGTTGCCTAATAATTATGCACACCTGATATAGGGTGTTGATGTCATTAGACCACACCCCTTCTCATTACAGAGATGCACATCACCTAATATGCTTAATTGGTAGTAGGCTTTTGAGCCTCTACAGCTTGGAGTAAGTCAACATGCATGAAGAGGATGATTCAATTCAATTCAATTCAATTTTATTTATATAGCGCCAAATCACAACATAAGTCACCTCAAGGCGCTTCATAGATACAGAGAAAAACCCAACAATCATATAACCCTCTATGAGCAAGCACTTTGGCAACAGTGGGAAGGAAAAACTCCCTTTTAACAGGAAGAAACCTCCGGCAGAACCAGGCTCAGGGAGGGGCGGCCATCTTCTGCGATAGGTTGGGGTGAGAGAAGGAAGACAGGATAAAAGACATGCTGTGGACGAGAGACAGAGGTTAATAACAGATATGATTCAATGCAGAGAGGCCTGTTAATACATAGTCAGTGAGAAAGGTGACTGGAAAGGAAAAACTCAATGCATCATGGGAATCCCCCGGCAGCCTATGTCTATTGCAACATAACTAAGGGAGGATTCAGGGTCACCTGGTCCAGCCCTAACTATATGCTTTAGCAAAAAGGAAAGTTTTAAGCCTAATCTTGAAAGTAGAGATAGTGTCTGTCTCCTGAATCCAAACTGGAAGCTGGTTCCACAGAAGAGGGGCCTGAAAACTGAAGGCTCTCCCTCCCATTCTACTTTTAAATACTCTAGGAACAACAAGTAGGCCTGCAGAGCGAGAGCGAAGTGCTCTAATAGGGTGATATGGTACTACAAGGTCATTAAGATAAGATGGGGCCTGATTTTTTAAGACCTTGTATGTGAGGAGCAGGATTTTGAATTCAATTCTGGACAGGAAGCCAATGAAGGGAAGCCAAAACAGGAGAAATATGCTCTCTCTTTCTAGTCCCTGTCAGTACTCTTGCTGCAGCATTTTGGATTAGCTGAAGGCTTTTCAGTGAGTTTTTTGGACATCCTGATAATAATGAATTACAGTAGTCCAGCCTGGAAGTAATAAATGCATGAACTAGTTTTTCAGCGTCACTCTGAGACAGGATATTTCTAATTTTAGAGATGTTGCGCAAATGGAAGAATGCAGTCTTACATATTTGTTTAATATGTGCATTGAAGGACATGTCCTGGTCAAAAATGACTCCAAGGTAATGCCATCCAGGACAAGCACAGAGATGAGTCCACTGTCAGAGGCCATAAGAAGATCATTTGTAACCTTCACTAAAGCTGTTTCTGTGCTGTGATGAGCTCTGAAACCTGACGGAAACTCTTCAAATAAACCATTCCTCTGCAGATGATCTGGTAGCTGTTTGACAACTAGTCTTTCAAGGATTTTTGATATGAAAGGAAGGTTGGAGATTGGCCTATAATTAGCTAAGACTGCTGGGTCTAGAGATGGCTTTTTGAGTAAAGGTTTAACTACAGCTAGCTTGAAGGCCTGTGGTACATAGCCGATCATTAGAGATAGGTTGATCATATTTAAGATCGAAGAATTAATTAATGGCAGGACTTCTTTGAGCAGTTTTGTAGGAATGGGGTCTAAAAGACAGCACGGTGGCACGGTGGTTAGCACTGTTGCCGCACAGCAAGAAGGTCCTGAGTTCAATTCCACCATCAGGCCGGGGTCTTTCTGTGTGGAGTTTGCATGTTCTCCCCGTGTTTGCGTGGGTTCTCTCCGGGTACTCCGGCTTCCTCCCACCGTCCAAAGACATGCAGCTTGTGGGGATAGGTTAATTGGATAATACAAATTGCCACTAGGTGTGAATGTGCGAGTGAATGTGAGTGTGAATGGTTGCCTGTCCTTGTGTGTTGGCCCTGCGACAGACTGGCGACCTGTCCAGGGTGTACCCTGCCTCTCTCCCTATGACAGCTGGGATAGGCTCCAGCGCCCCCCGCGACCCTGAAAAGGATAAGCGGAAGCGAATGGATGGATGGATGGATGGATGGGGTCTAAAAGACACGTTGATGGTTTGGAGGAAGTAATTATTGAAGTTAACTCAGAAAGATCAATTAGAGAAAAAGAGTCTAACTTAACATCAATGGTACTAAGAGTAGCTGTAGATAATATTACATCTGTGGGATGATTACTGGTAATTTTATCTCTAATGATAAAAATTTTATTTGTGAAGAAGTTCATGAAGTCATTACTAGTTAACGTTAAAGGGATTGTTGGCTCAAAAGAGCTCTGACTTTTTGTCAGCCTGGCTACAGTGCTGAAGAGAAACCTGGGGTTGTTCTTATTTTCTTCAATCAGTGATGAATAGTAAGATGTTCTGGCTTTGCGGAGGGCTTTCTTATAAAGCAGCAAACTATTTCTCCAGGCTAAATGATGATCCTCTAAATTTGTGACACGCCATTTCCTCTCCAGATTACGAGTAATCTGCTTTAGGGTACGTGTTTGAGAATTATACCACGAAGTCAGGTACTTGTGATTAGAGACCTTAGTTTTCACAGGAGCTACAGTATTGTAGAATATTTAGCTGATTTAGAGTTTAGAAATGTGTTATCATAGAATGTAGAACTATTGTAGAGACACTGACACTGCACAGTAAAATTTGCAGTGTCAAACTAACACTTAAAGAGTTAAATTTAACACTGTTTCCGAGTCTATTTGGTCCCATTCAGAATTGGTGTTAAATCAACTCTTTCTATAGTGTTAAAATTTTAGAGTAAATTTAACTCTAAACAGAGTAAAAATTTAACACTGAGTAACACCGCATAGTGTTAAATCAACTTAACACTACTAGTAGTGTCATATTATTTACTCTATCCTAGTGATAAATTAACTCTATTTGAGTAAAATCCCACTGATTTTTAACACTGAATTGTGTTATTTGAAATTAACACTGGGGGTTCAAAGAACTCTGATGGGAGTTGATGTTACTCTATACTGTGTTATTCATACACTAATCTCTAGTGAAAAATTAGCTCCCATAGAGTAAAATTTGTAATTAATTTTACACCAAATAATGTTACTAAAACTCTTCCTGTAGTGTTACCTTTACACACAATTCACTGTTTTGCAGCATGAAAACCTGGTTTTTAATAATGCTTTTACATATAAAACAAGTGAGCAAAAACCACAACTAGATAATACATTTAACAGCTTTATTTTTATGTCAGGCTCAAAATATAAAAACATCTCATGTAGTGTATAAAACACTTTAAAACAATGAATTAGTTCAGCATAAAACGGCAATATGGAACGACATACAGGGAGGAATCTGAAATGCCATACTTGATTTGAAGAAGCAACACAGCTCATTTATGTTCAACACCTTCAGCACCATATTGGGATGCAGTCTGACCCTAAATGCATGATAATGGTCATCAAAACACAGGGTTTCCATCAGTTTTCGGCAGAGCAATACAATGCCATCTTTCACAACAGTACTTTTGATCTTACAAAAAAAATGTGCTTTAAACAGTTCATCAAAAGCACCAAGTGAAGAGGTAGACTTGCATGGTATGGCATTCTTGTCAAGAATAATGAAGAACTGGTGGATGTCATTCTTTTTCACCCCAACAGCCAGGAGGTAGGGTTGAGTGCTGGTAGTGATGGCATCAAGGTGCTCTTGGATATTTGTTCCAGTCTGAAAAGACAAATACAGACAGGCAATAAGAATCAAATGTTTCTTAAATTGGTAATTCATAACATAAAAATAGAAAAGAAACACAAACCTTCTTGAAGACCACAAGACGCCTTTCTGCTTGAGAAGCTGACACCTTTCCTGGTCTCTTCCGACCCTGACCAGATGGTGGAATCAGATGTAATAGCAATGCTGAGAGGTCACTGTCCCAGCCTGAAAAAAATATTTGTTTTTAATAAAGTTGAATCATCATCAACAATATATTTCAATGCATTGATAAAACGTTTGAGTAGACCCAAAAGACAAAAAGGATAACTGTTCTGTGACAAACATTATCAACCCGTTCTCACTCCCAAAGCGTAACATTTTACGCTAGGTGACAAATCGTCACCATATTACGTTTTCGGCTACCCACCACGTTCCTAAATGACGACCTCGGAAAAAGAGGAAATATGAGAACCGTCTGGACTGAACCTACACATGTTCGCTCTTTTTCTTCAAATCGCTTAGAAACACGCTATTTAACATCATTAAAGTCCTGGTTACGGTCTGGAATAAGGTTATGGTTAGGGCTAGGGATAAGGTTAGGTTTAGGGCTGGAATACAGGGCTGGAACGTCTATTACCGCGGGAGCGTCATTGCACTGGATTCCAGCCATAACCCACCGCGTACCATAAGAACGCCGAAGGTCTCCTTTCGCGTTCCTCAGGAACGCCGCGGGACGTGACAAAACGTCGACATGTTACGCCTCGGGAGTGAGAACGCTCTGACATTATATATCAATCAATCAATCAATCAATCTTTATTTATAAAGCACTTTTCATACAGAAAAAATGTAGCACGAAGTGTTTTACATAGTTAAAAGCAGCCCACCCCACCCTCCAACTCACTCCCCACACTCTCAATACACATATATCCCCCCACCCCCACCCACACACACATACACACACGCGCACACTTAAAGAGTAAAAATTGGGCTGGGCTCGCATGAGCCAAGTGAGGAAACATTATAACAGAGAGCCGTCTGCACCGGGAGCCGGTCACAGACCGCAGCCTCCGGGCTGGGCACACAGCAGGAGGGAGGCCAAGGAGCCCCCCAACCAGGCTGAGAGGACCCCAGAGACCAGCAGCCACGGTCAATAACAGCCCCGGTGCAGAGAGCGCCCTCCGAGGAAATACTGGAGATATGACGCAATACGATATATACAGGGTAAAATGATAAAATAAATAAGAACAGGATACAATATAAATATAAATATAAATAGAGTAAGAAGATTAAAAAATGAATAAGAATAAAATCAAAAAATATTAGGTAAATCCTAAATTAATAATAGAATAACAGGATAGAATAAATAAGCATAAAAAATAAATAAACGCTAAGTAAAAGCTAAATTAAAAAGGTGGGTCTTGAGCCTGTTCTTAAAAACATGTACGTTCTCTGCGGCCCTGAGCTCCTCCGGCAGGCTGTTCCACAGACGAGGATCATACCACTGAAAAGCTGCCTCTCCGTGAGTATGTGTCCTGACTTTAGGGACAATCAAAAGGCCAGTACCAGAGGACCTCAGGGTCCGCGAGGGTTCGTATGGTAAAAGCAGATCTGAGAGATAAGAAGGCCCAAGACCATTAAGACATTTAAAAACCAATAAAAGAACTTTAAAATCGATCCTGAAACACACGGGGAGCCAGTGCAGCGATTCTAAAACCGGTTTAATGTGGGCCCGCCCTCTGGTCTTCGTCAGCACACGAGCTGCCGAGTTTTGCAAGAGTTGTAAAGTTGAAATATTCTTCTTAGGAAGACCAGAGAGCAGGGCATTACAGTAATCAATGCGACTGGTAATAAAAGCATGCATCAGCATCTCCGTGTTGGCCCGAGAGAGAATAGGGCGGACTCTGGCTATATTTTTTAGATGATAAAATCCAATTTTGGTTACATGTTTAACATGTGGGATAAAACCAAGCTCAGAGTCAAAAATAACACCCAGGTTTTTCACTTGTAGCGAAGGACATAGTGAAAATGCCTCTAATTTAGACAAGAGTTTCTCTCTCTGAGCCTCAGGACCGACAATTAAAACTTCAGTTTTGTCCTGGTTAAGCTGTAAAAAGTTTTCTGCCATCCAAGATCTTATATCCAAGATACAGTTAAAAAGGGCATCCATTGGTCTGGTGTCATCAGGAGACACGGAGATGTACAGCTGCGTGTCATCAGCATAACTGTGGAAGTTCACTCCATGCCTCCTGAATACACTGCCGAGAGGCAACATATACAAATTAAAAAGTACAGGGCCTAGAACCGACCCTTGAGGCACACCACATGTCATTTTATGGATCTTAGAGGAGCATGTATCCATACTCACCATAAAAGATCTGTCAGAGAGATAGGAAGTGAACCAGTTGTGTACAGCACCAGAGAGGCCCACCATGTGTTTTAGTCTGTTTAAAAGAATAGCGTGGTCTACTGTATCAAAGGCTGCGCTTAGATCCAGTAGCACCAGGACTGAGAGCTTTTGGGCGTCCCAGTTACATCTAAGATCATTTAAACCTTTAGGAGAGCAGTCTCTGTGCTGTGGTTCACCCTAAATCCAGACTGGAATATCTCCAGGATCTGTCTATCATTCAGAAAATCAGTAATCTGCGTAAAAACAAGTTTTTCTAAGACTTTACTTAAAAATGGTAAGTTGGATACAGGTCTGTAGTTATTAAAATCATTACAATCCAAATTGCTCTTCTTCAGAAGGGGCCTCACCACCGCCGTTTTAAAGGCAGCAGGGAAGACACCCAACTGAAGAGAGCAATTCATCATGTATAAAAGCTCAGCCTCAAAAAATCCATAAAGTGTTTTAAAGAGTGAAGAGGGGATTGGATCTAAAAGACATGTGGTGGGTCTCACTGTGGAGAAAACCTTCTGAAAGTTCTCAGCATTAACCAGGACAAAGCTGTCCAGTGTCTCCTCAGGTACAATCGAGCCCTCAGATGTGTTTACAATCATATCGCGATTAGATAAAATATCAGATCTGATGGCGCTGATCTTTCCCCTGAAGTGGTCTGCAAACTGCTCACAGAGCGAGTCTGTGGGGGTTCTTTTGGAGCTTTTAAAATCAGGGTTAAATAAATGATCTATGGTGGAAAAGAGGACCTTGGGATTATTTTTGTTAATACTGATTATTTTGGCGAAGTATGAATTTCTTGACTTCCTTAATGTATTATTGTACATTTTAAGTTGCTCGGAAAATATTTGATGGTTGATATTATTTTTATTTTTCCTCCATCTCCTTTCTGCTGCCCTGCAATTTCTTTTGAGTTTTTTGACTTCTTCGTTTCTCCAGGGTGATGCATGTTTTACGTTAATCTTTTTGGTGGTGAGTGGAGCAACGGAGTCAAGGCTTTTCTTCAGTTTGCTGTTAAAATAACTAAAAATCAAATCGCAGGGTGCAGGTAAAATCACAGGGGGGCATTTGACTAAAACCCTGGTAAAATTTGCAGCCACTTCAGAGGTTAGATAGCGCCTCCTCACAGTTCGCACTGAGGTCTTCCGCTGAATAAAACCGGTGATGTTAAAAAACACACAGTAGTGGTCAGAGACAGCCAAGTCAACAACAGAGGACACGCTGGTGGACAGCCCATGGGTGATGACCAGGTCCAGAGTGTGTCCTCTGTTGTGAGTCGGCTGCGTGACGTGCTGGATAAAATCCAAACAGTGAAGAATGTTTAAGAATTCTTTTGTTGCAGGGTCAGAAGGATTATCTATGTGCAGGTTAAAATCACCGGTTAAAATTATCATATTATATTTTGAATGTATGTTTGTTAAAAATTCTGAGAATTCCTTGATAAAAGCAGCGCTGTCTTTAGGTGGTCTATAAATTGTGACAGATAAAACTGGAGGGCTGCTGAAAACAATAGCATGGAATTCAAAAGTGGTAAAATGATCAAATAAAATTTGTTTGGTGGTGAGTGTGTTGTTGGCTAAAGATGCAGTCCCACCACCTCTCTTACCACTTCTAATAGAAAAAGAGAAACTAAAATTTGGTGGGGAGGCCTCAGTGAGAACAACTGGTGCATCCGAGCCCAGCCATGTTTCAGTTAAAAATAAACAGTCAAGTTTATTATCTAAAATTAAATCATTAATAATAAAAGACTTGTTCGACAGAGAGCGTACATTTAAAAGTGCCATACTGATTGAGACTGGTGGATTATTGACAATAGAGTTGAATGGATGTTGATATTTTTGAAGAGGCCGGAGGTTATTAATGTTTTTGGAGTTACTGGATTTATGATAATTCTGTTGCTCTCTGTTTGTGATTATGACGGGTATTGTGTTGACTGTGGGAGAGAAAGGTCCTAGTCCAGAGTTTTGTGTATTACTGTTAAAAGTGGAACAAATATAGGAGCTGGGACCAGGGGAACATCAGTCAGTGGCAGACAGTGGCGATGTGCGGGAGTGCTGTACGCCAAATTGGCGGACAGCAAACGGCGTCCCCAGGTGTTGAGGTGGAGCCCGTCTGCCCCAAAAAGATGCCTCCTCTCCCAGAAGGCATCAAAGTTGTTAATAAAACCCACGCCGTGGGAGATACAGGCAGAGGAAAGCCAGGTGTTAAGGCTGAGCAGCCGGCTGAAACGGCCTATCCCTCTGCCACAGGTGGGGGTGGGCCCAGAGATAAAAGCACTCACCTGCAACTGACCAAGGAGGCTGAAGAGTTCGAGGAAGTCCAACTTCAGCAGCTCAGATTGCTGTTTGGGGATGTCATTGGTGCCGATGTGGATGATGAGCCGGTTAACCTGTGGGTGGGATGCCAGAATGTTGGGAATTCTGTCCACTATGTCAACAACAGTGGCTCCCGGGAACGACAGCGTGAGCGCCCCCCTCATCCGCACGTTCCTGACGATGGAATCCCCGAGGACCAGCGTGGAGAGAGGAGGTGCCACCGAGGGCTGTTGGCCATCTGAGACGCCCGCGCTGCGACACCGGGGGTGTTCAGATGGAGATGCGCCAGCCGGACTGCGTGAGTGACTCCCAGGTAGCCGCGCCGTGGGTCCTCTTCTCCGAGGAGCCGGGGTAAAGCACAGCTCTCCGCGGTGAGTTTGCACCACAGCGTCGGGTTGCCCGCCGCGGCTCCGGGGGCGTAGTGGTGGAGATGGCGCAGACCTCAGCGACACAGCGGGATGGCGAGGGCTAGCGGTCAGAGGAGGAAAGTCCACAGGATCCCGGACATTGAATTTATTCTCCAATACTACCGCACCGGAGGGGTGAGGGTGCGAGAGATGGATCCTCCTGCCCCCTCTGCAGCCACCACGCGTCTCAACCATGGTCCATGGCGCTGGTTGGAGTGGAGTGGAGCTGACCAGAGCCTTGGGTCTGGCCCCTAGCTGAAACCAGGAGTTCTCGTCCTTGGCAGAAGCACCAGCGACGCAAGTTGAGAGCCTGTGTTGACTGTTGGCGGGATCTTGGGACACAGCAGCTGGATGGTGCACTGTGTCGGCTAGCTCAGCGCTAGTAGCGGTGGTTTGAGCTTTGACAAGGAGGATCGTGTCAAGTTCGCATTCAGCCCCATGGATTTGGTATAGCGTGGATATCCTTTGTTCCAGCTCGATCACTTTTTGGCTCAGGTTGATGCAGCTTTCACAGCTGGATGTTGAGGTAAGTGGTGCCATTCCGGAATCTCGTACCGGCGACAGCGTCAAAAACAAAAACAGACACTGCCACTTTAGCTTACGTTAGCTATGCTAAGAATGTGCTAATCAAAGAAACAACAGCTCACCAATGTCATCATTAACCTCAGTGGCATCCTCAGGAGAGTCAGCTGCCAGCAAGAGTTCTTCCAGGTCACTGGTAGAAGGAAGCTTTCTGCCTTGTTGGATAATCCTTCTTTTGAATGTTGTTGGCCACCTCTCCAGCAACCTGCCTGACACATCCTCACCAAACATCAGTACAAAATCCTGTTCGATCTGTAACAGGGATAGAGAATAGAGAATTATATCTGCTTTCTATAAAATATTAAAGTGTGTTTACATTGTCAAATTAATGACAAATATTTACCAAGCCTTTGATATCTTTGAAACGTGGAAAAACAGACAGTATGTTGCTTGACAGCAGGAGGTCAAGGACCATGTTGTGACTGTGTCTTCATCAGCTGAATTGTTCATCAGAGAGATTGCTTCCTTGCACTCATCCTCACTCAGTGACTTCTCTGTAACAAACTGCAACTCTCGTCTGACAGTTGGTCCACCACACTGGTCTTCACTCGATGATCCATCTCCTGGTGCTAGACAATATAAAATACAGCTTTATCAAAACTAATAACAACATTTAATAACCATTATTAATAAAGAACCACAATGTGGAACAGTATTATGTATTTCCACTGAATTATAAATGTTACCTCTAGATGATAATCGCCTCCCTTTAGCAGTGCATCTCTGTATGGCTTTAATCCTCCAGGCCAAGTACCCAGTGCCACCCTTGCCATCATAATAATGTTCCTTGGAGAGTGACATGTACAGACACTGATAAATGAATAAACAAAATAAGTTATGTAACAATGAAGAGTTGATAAGGACATATATTTTAGCAGGATTTAAAATGTTTAAACGTGATTTTGGTTGTATCAGTTATTACTATGAGCTACTTACATAGCCATTTTTGGAGTACGGGCCACTGAGGTAAGAGAAAAAGGTTACAATTCCTCTGGCATACATTTCTTTTACCTGCCGTGGTGGTGATGTACTGCAAGATCAAAAGGAAAAGAACTAGTCACTTGGTCCGATTGTATTCATTTATTATACGTTCTCCACCAGGTTTGTTGGTGAGAATCAATTCCACCAACTGGAAAACACAATAAAAACATTCTACATGTTGATATAACCACTGCAGTTCAGAACACTTAAACTACAAACAAAAATGACACTGTTAGAAGAATGTGGAAATCTGTTAACTCTTACTTGCTTAGCTTCTGCATCCAGCTTCTGACGTTTCCTAAAAGGGCTGTCTGAAAGGATGACCGTACCCTGTGAATCTGATGAATGTGGCAATGATAACTGGGACAGCTCAGGAGACACTTCTGCAGCAGCTGTTTCCAGACCTCAAAAACAGGAGCAAAACAAATGAGTTTACATGGTCTCTCCATAGACACATTTTATAAACTCTTTTTAATAAACAATGTAATAATGATACTAAAAAAATGACATCCAGTGAAACACACATCACTCAAACAAACCTTTTTCATATTTGATGGTTAGTACCCCAGTTGAGGGATCTGTTACTATATCCTCAAATATATCATCATCCAATTCAGTCCCTGAACTATCAAAAACTTTCACTCATTTTGTTACGGCTGGCACACCAAACTTTGCAAATGCTGGAAACAAGCACACAAGTTTGAATAAACAAAAAGATTACATGACATCTAATGTTTTGTAGCCTAAAATGAAGATAATTTCAAGATACTTTTTCAAAAGTGACTCAAATAAAAAAAAAACTAAATTACTAAGCGCCACTAACATGCTTGATAAGTGGTAGATTAGGAGTGACACTCACATTATACAGTTTTTCCACTAAATATACATTCGTAGCTAAGATGATTCCAAAACGTAGATCATTTTCAATTAATCATAAAATGCAGTTTGAAAAGACTAAATAACAAAAAGAACTTAAAGCACATTGAACACCTTTTTTTATACAATGTTGGTTTCTTACCGGCAATCAAAATTCCTTAAGGCTTGGCTCAGATACTCTAGCAAATTTCTGCACACCTCCCAGTTTTGCTTTAAGCAGCATGCTTCCTGTAGACAGTAATTTCTTATAGTCAGTGCTCTTCATTGAACTACTGAAAACAGAAAATGTTAATATTAAACCAGTCCCATAAATACCAGTAAAACAGCCTTGCATTGTTATTTCTTACACTGTATGTTACTTTTTTTTTTCAGTGTAACAAGGTGTTTCAGCCCCTTGGCTGTAGTTTTTAAGCCTTTACTAAATGAGTATTTCACCTACATGAAATATATTTCTCAATACAAAACTAAAATAGTTATTAGTACTTTTACCGTTTGTCTGATCTAACTTAGCACTAGGGAGTCAGTATTTTGTTCATCTTTAGTTTAACATACTGAACAGTCTGCTAACCAAAATGGAAAAAGGTAACTTGTGTCAATACCATCATTAGTTAACATCAAGTTAACTCACTACAAATACAAACACTGCCATCTTAAGTTCAAACTACTAAAAGAAAACATTACAAACTGAATCCTGGATATTTTGAATACTTTATCAAGTTTATACTGCCTGCTGGTTGTAATCATTGTAACTGTAAAATCGCTAAAGTGTCATTCCTATTTAGCTTTAATTAAGGAAAGGCAGTTATTATTTATTGTTTCCTTGTTTTCTATGTTTGAGTTCTTGTATCGTTCATCACGTGTTAGGTCTGTTAAGCTTGTGTTGTCATATTTAGTTTCAGTGTTTCCTGTTTTATTTTGAAGGAGTCGTGTGTTCTTTGTTCATTGTATTTAATTTCACTTCCCCTGTCCTGTCATTAGGCTCATGTCAGTCAGCTTTTCCTCCATGTGTTCCCACTTCCTCTAATCACCTCCTGTGTATTTAACTCCTCTGTTTTCAGTGTGTCATTGTTAGATCGTCTGCTTTGTTTGCAAGCCAAGAAGTTGCGTCAAGTTTCCTCATGTCAAGTCCATGGTCCTGTTGTAGGTTTTTAGTTAATTTATCTCACCCAGTTTAGTTTATTGTTAGCCTTGCATTTTGCCTTTTGTATACAGTTATTTTGCCAGCCTCAATAAACGGCTTGTTTTCTGTTATTCAAGTTATGTTTCACATTTTGTTTCTGTCTGCATTTGGGTCCACCCTTCACTCTACACACAGTCAGCCCTGCTGATTGTGACAAAACGATCTGACCAGTCATGGACCCAGCAGACTCTGCTCTCACCGAGTGTCTGGAGGAGATGGCTCAGATCCAAGCGATCCTCAACCGCGTCCTCACGGCACCCGATTTCAAGAGCAAGCTTGTAATGGTTAATGTCGCTGAGGCTATTATGAAGAGGGATCCCCGCCTCCTCCAGCTCCCGGACTCACCTGCCTTTTACAAGGATAAAGGAGATGCTGCAGGCCCAGGAACTGTCGAGTCATGTAATGGCTTCCAGCACCTCCCAGTCACAGCAACCCCATAACCAGTCATCTCCACCGCTCCCTCTAGAGCCTCAGAGTGTCCGTATCGGCTCGCTGAGGTTTGCCACAGCGCCCCTCCCTTCGGTGCCGGCACTGCCCCCCTGCTCGCCAGTTTCCTCTTCGCCATCACGGATTAGTCACTCACCCTCACAGTCTCATTCAGACTTCACGTCTCCAGCCTCATTTCTGGCGAGGTTGTGATCAGAGGATGAGGAGCCAGACCCCACAATTAGCCCTGCTTCAGTCACAACTGCTTCTAGAAAAAAGCGGCATTCATGTCGTCAACGTACCTCACAAAGGTTTGAAGTGAGTGACTATATTTTGGCTCCTCATGTTTTTTCTAAGGTGAATATTAAAACTAACACTGCCTTACCAGTTCATGGGCCCGCCTATAAAAAGACTGTTTATGATTTTGAAATTACTAAGACTGAGAATGTTTCGGCCAAGTCTTCCACGGACCATCTTATCCCTTTGCAAAATTATCTAGCTTCTCTGTGCATTGATCATGCTACGAACTATGCTTCCAGGCCAGGTTGGAGCCAGGGGCTGAGTTGCAGTTTGTGCAGCCTAAAACAAAATGTCAGCAGTGTGGACCGGAACAGCCAACGTTAACTCAGGTTTTGGAAAAGCGATGAAAAATGTCAAGAGAAAATCCACGGGCAGTTAAAATAACAGAGGCTCTGACTCATTTTATCGCTCTGGATGACCAGCCAATGCCAGTCGTGGAAAACATAGGATTCTTTTCAGCATACTCGAGCTGCGATATGAAATTCCCAGCTGCCCACACATCAGGGAGATGATGGTGCCAAAACTTTCTAAAGAGGTAAAAACAAGCAGTGTGTGCGCGATGTCAGTCCTTGGTTTAACGGCACAGTGGACTGATGATCCACGGGCAGATGGGGAGTTCGTTCGTCAATGCCAAATAATTTTGTTATTTTGTTTGTTTGTTTGTTTACAATATGGACACTCTGCAACAATTTAAAAGTTTCTTTTATTCTCAAACCTAATTTGTATTTATTTTATTCCAAACAGAAGTGTTTATTTATTGTTCCAAAAGCTCGAGACAGTGCCAATAGTTCAGTGATATTTTGTTAAATTACAATGTGGAGACTCTGCAATAATTTAACAGAAGTGCTTATTTTTCACTTGAAATTTTTTTGTGGTCATTTTTATTAAGATATTATTTATTATCGGCAGAGAATAAAATAAAACCTGTCTTCCAATTCATTGTGTGTGTGTGTGTGTGTGTGTGTGTGTGTGTGTGTGTGTGTGTGGGTGGGTGGGTGGTAGAAGTATCGGCAAGTACTCAGATCCAAGTATCGGTATCGTATCGGTTTGAAAAAATTGGTATCGTTGCATCCCTAAAATCTTTCATTTTATATTTTATGCAACCGTTTGTTTTGTGGCGTTGCAAAATACACTGTTTACAGCAATATTTTTTCATTGTTTGAATACCAGCATGGCCAGTGAAGATGGGGCAGAACCAGGTAGCTCCAAAAAGAAGGACCAGTCAAAACAAATCGAGGACCTTATTCCTAAACGATGGGTTACCTCTGTAGCATGGACCTGGTTTGGTTATGAAAAGTCTGACATGGACCAGAAAAACTTTACTATGCAAATGTTACGCCCCTAATCTAGGCGTGTAGGGACGCACATAAGGTTGGAGGAGAGAGAGACAAATCCCCGCCCTGGTTCCCAAGCCAAACATCCAAACCAGTTGTGAGTAAAAAAAAAAAGGTGATTTTATTTAAGGACAAGAAGCATAGCTCCAGGGTGAGCCCAGGCCAAAATAATAAACAAAACCAACTAAGTCCCACCAGAAAAGACTAACTAAACCCTAGGAAAGAAAAAGAACAAACAAATGACAGAGCTATCCCTCGCTCCCTGACCAAGAAAACAGGAGAAAACGATTCCAAAAGAAAAGGCAGCTCACCCCTTCCGCTTCAGCCCATGAGTGCCTAAGCTCTCAGCTAATGCACTAGGAGCGGCTTTTACAATTCACCCTCACACAAATACACAAGATAAGCACAGGCTGGGAAAACCAGGGTCAGGACCGCGATGGCTGTCAGGCTACTCGCTCGTTCCACACACACTCTCTCTCTCTCTCTCCCCCTGGAGCTGTCAGAGCAGCTTTTTGAACGTGGTCACCTGTTCCATGGTCCAATAAGCTGCTCACTACTCTTCATTAGGGGAGGGACCTGTAAAGAGTCTTAAACACAGTAAAGAGACACAGAACAAACAGCCCACACAGTGTTCTTATGGCCACAGCCGTAACAGCAAATTAAATTCAAATTTTATTTGTCACATACACAGTACAACATATAGTGAAAAGCTTGTGTCGAAGCTGCGGAAAGGCTGCAGACTAAACATGCCTGGTCTCAGTCATGTTTACAAACCTTTCAGTTAATTAGAAATCCCAGTCCAATTATCAGCTCAAACATCAAATGACATGAATGCTTTAAACGCATCAATATTAGCTCTTCTCTGACAGCATGGTGGGAGTTTCTAAAAATGACAGTCTTCATTAATCCCATGCAAACGTACACCTACCTGGAACAATCCAGACATATTACAAAACAATAGTATGATAAACTTTCCAGATTGGAGTTGCAAAGGAATTAAATACTTGGAACATATGTTGGAAGGAACAGACTTTGTTTAATTTGACAGACTAGTTACACAATATGGGATCAACAAGAAACGATTTTTGGAATATCAACAAATTAAATCCATAGTAAAAAAGAAATTTAATCCCAGTGAAGCTGAATTTGTCACGGCGAGTGAGAGGAGCCGTGTGGAGGAAATGAAGGAGAATCCAAACGCAGGCAGTAGTGGAGAAGTGAGGGTGGTTTATTGAGCACAAAATAAGGACAAACAGCAAATGGAGCTCGAACTAAACTATACTGGGAAACAACTAAACTATAGCGCAGAAACCAGAACATGAAGCAGGGCAAGCAGAGGCAGACGATGATAGACAGCAGGGTAAACACACGAGCGAGACATGGTGGTTACACAGACGGACCAGCAACTACAATGACGGAGGACACGACTTAAATACACACAGAGAAACACGGGAATTACACACAGGTGGTGGACACAGCTGGGAACAATCAGTAAGATGAGACAGAGGTAAAACTGAACACACTCACATGAGACGCAGACCTTCACAATAAAACATCACACGCAGGATCGACATTGAGAGACAGACAGGAAATGACATATGAAACTAAACCCACATCTTAAACCCAGATAAACAGAAACATGGAACTCTAATAATAGACATCATAATCATCACCATAAACACAACAAGAGAACAAGAAAACAATCCCAAACTAAAACCCAAACATAATAAAACTCAAAATACTGGGTCCCACGGACCCAGAACCGTGACAGAATTACAAACACCACCAAGTGTGGTAAAAATTTTTAGTCTAAAACCCCCCAAATTATTGTCTGAAATATACAGAACACTTTCTAAAATAGATGAATCAATATCCCTTCCTATTGTAAAATGGGAAGCAGATTTATCAATCAACTTAGACCCAAACCTTTGGTCTCAGATATGCTTAAAAACCTTTCAATGGATCAGAAATCCCAGTTTGCAATTAATACAATACAAAATATTACACAGAGTGCACTATACAGGTCATCGAATGCTCAAGATAGGCCTTACGTCTTCTAACAACTGCTCACACTGTCAAGGCAGTACACCGAACAATTATATCCAAGGTCTTTGGTTGTGTCCACCAGTTCAGAAGTTTTGGTGCGGGATATGCGAAGACTTATCAAAGTGTCTGAAATGTAAAATTCCAACCTCCCCTTTAGTGTGCTTCTTGGGCAAACTGGATGATATCACTACAGAAATGAATACAGCCCACATGGTTTTCACTGCCCTATGCATAGCCAAGAAAACAGTCCTCATGAACTGGAAAACTAAAAATAATTGTAATTCTAACCAATATAGAAACCATCTAATAGATCACATTAGTCTTGATACAGCCTCTGTCAGTAGATTAGATCAATCCCTCTCGGCTCCTTTAATCGGCTCCATCACCTAGTGGGGGTGGGGGATTGTAATTTGGTCCCGCCTTTGCTATTGCGGTTGATGTGGGGGTAGGGATGGGCTTAGGGCGTCTGGAGAGGCCCTAGGGACATTTTCCCTGGAGGGCTTAACCTGGGGGTTGTGGTCATGACCTGGTTAGGGACTCTGGTGGCTGTTAGATGGTGTTATCTTAATGGCTGCGTGCAGCACGGCTGGGGGAGGGTATGTGCTGGCGGTTATGGGTTACTGGCCTGGTAGGCTGGCTGGGTCCGGGGCGGGCATGGGGGCTTGGGGTTCTGGGGGTGCTCCGCCTCCGGGCTGGGGCTCTGGCTGTGCCTTGGAGGCTTGGGTCCTGGTTGGTGTGTCACTGAGGTTGTGGGCGGGTGGGTGCACGGGGGCTCAGCACTGGCGGGGGGGCTCTGGTGCATCGGCCAAACTGGGGGGCTTTAAAATGGCAGGGAGATTGTTTCATCCTTGCAGGAGTTCACTCTGCAGGTGGAGGAGAGATATAGTGGAGAATTAACTTAACCTGGGTGTCTATTCTCTTTTGCGGTCTGGGAAATGATTGGCCCTTCCTTCCTTGCCTCCCCATCCCTGACTGCCTCCTTCCCACTCCACCACACCCACCCACACATGCAGGGCCTTGGAGTGCAGATGTGTCACCAGGGTGCAGGGGAGGCATTCCCCTTCTGGCCACCTGTGCCTCAATTTTATTCCACAACTTAGACATCCACATTACTCACACTCTCATAACACATACACATAGGGCCTTGAGGGTGGGCACGCTATATGGCATCCAGGACGGTCTGTGTATTTAACCTCACTAACCTCATTTTTAGCACATAACTCTTTTAAAAATATGTCTCAGTTCACAAAGAGAGATTTTTTTTCTCTTTCTCTTTTTAAGTGCCCTTTCTCACTGTCCCTCTTCCCTTCTGTTTTTCTTTTCCTTCATCTTTCTTTCTCCCTTTCCTATCACTCAGTCATGTCTGTCCCGTCTGTAACAACTGAAAATAAAATAAAATAAACAATAACAACAAAGGTTGATCAAATGGACCAATACGGCAAGGCCGTGATGATCCATTTGGCAAAGTAAATCCATTGGGTATCTTTGTTGGTCTTCAGACAACAATTCTGATGGCTAAAGAACCAAATGGGACAGGCATTACAGAAATTCAGTAACCAACATATAAACATCATCTGTGCAAAGATATATGTTTGTAAAGTGAAACAGTGAAAAATTACAGCACTGTCAATACATGACTATCCAGACGTTGTACAAAAAAATTAATTAACTCATTCACTGCCAGCCATTGGCAGTGAATGAGTTAAACCCATTGACTCATTCACTGCCATTGACGGCTATAGACGTCAATGGCAGTGAATGAGTTAAGAAAAAGAAATTAATAAATTTTATTAACATAACTAAAAATGCTTTTTTAAAATATATATATTTTTTTTTTTGAAGAATTAACCACACATTTACATGGTAATGGCCCTTTTCTGCCATGCACACGGAGCGCTTAATTAGCCTCTGGCCCTTTAGTATTTAGTATTTAGTATTTATTTATTTATTGTCATTGTCAAGAACAATGAAATTGCGTTTGGGGCTTCCATACAACCCAAAAAAAGAAGAAAATAATAAATACCCCTTAAAACCCAAGTGTACATATTTAACCCAGTGTGACTCCAATGCAATAAGACAATCCTTAGCAATAATGTTCGTAGAAATTCAGACAGACCTGAGAAACATGACAAAATACAACAATGCAACCCATTCAATATTATTGTACTGTGAGAGTGAGATATGATATCAGATATGATAGTTATCTATTAAAGAAAGAGGGGGGGGGGGGGGCAGGAGGGGGAAGAGAATAAAGATATGATGCACCAATGCAGACCAGTTCATTGCTATTAAGAAGTTGGATATGGTTATTGTCCGTGAGAGGGGGGCAGAGAGTTCAGGAGCCTCACAGCCTGTGGATACAGGCTGTTGGCCAGTCTGGATGTTCTGGCCTGTATAGACCTGTACCTTCTCCCTGAGGGCAGCAGATGGAAAAGGTGGCGCGCAGGGTGATGTTGGTCCCGCAGGATACTGTGCACCCTCCTCAGACAGCGAGTGGGGAAGATATTACTGATCTCTGGCAGACTTGTTCCAATAATTCTGCCAGCTTCTTTCACCACCCGCTGGAGTGCTTGCTGATCGGCCTTGGTGCAGCTGGGGAACCACACTAGAAATCCATACGTCAGAACGCTACTGATGGCACAGTTGTAGAAGTTCAACATCAGAGATCTGGGAATGTGTGCGCTCCGCAGTCTCCACAGGTAGTAGAGGCGCTGTTGGGCCTTCCGTGCAACTGAGGTGATATGGTTGCCCCAGGACAGGTCCTCGGTCACAGTTACCCCCAAGAATTTAAAACTGCTCACCCTCTCCACCGCCTCACTGCCAATGAAGAGAGGCAGATGGTTGTTATGACCCCTCTTCCGGAAATCTACAATGATCTCCTTGGTCTTTTTGGTGTTTAAGACCAAGTTATTGTCGTGGCACCATGACTCTAGTTGTTGCACCTCTGTCCTATAGTTTGTCTCATCATTGTTGGATATAAGTCCGAGCACTGTAGTGTCATCTGCAAACTTAACAATGAGATTGGACGCGCAGGAGGAAATACAGTCATGGGTGAAGAGAGTGTATAGCAGAGGGCTCAGAACACACCCCTGAGGGGCACCGGTGTTGACCACAAGGGTGGAAGAGGTGTTCTTACCCACTCTGACACTCTGTCTACGGTTAGTGAGGAAGTCCACAATCCAGTTGCACAGAGAGGAGTTAAGTCCCAGTTGGTGGAGTTTGGGACGGAGTTTGTATGGCCGGATGGTATTAAAAGCCGAGCTGTAGTCTACAAAGAGGAGCCGTGCATAGGTGTTCCTGTGTTCCAAGTGCTTCAGTAATGTGTGCAGCACTGTGGCGATCGCATCCTCGGTTGACCGGTTCTCCCTGTATGCAAACTGGTGCGAGTCCAGGGATGGTGGAAAAGCAGCTCTGATGTGTTTAATGACCAGTCTCTCCAGGCATTTGGCGGGAATGGGGGTGAGTGCCACAGGTCTGAAATCGTTCAGACATGTGACATTTGACTGTTTTGGGATGGGAACGATGGTTGCTGCTTTGAAACAGGATGGTACCAGTGAACAGGACAACGAGGTGTTATATATAGAGGTGAAGACGTCCGCCAGGTCCGCAGCACAGTCTTTTAGCACCCGGCCCAGCACTCCATCTGGCCCGGCCGCCTTCCTGGTGTTAATGCTCCGGAACACACGCCTCAGCTCATGAGTGCTCAGGACTGGAGCAGGATCGGTTGAGGGGAGGGGGGACAGGACAGGGTCGGTGTTCTCCCTATCAAAACGGGCATAAAAGAGATTTAGATCCTCAGCCAGAGTAGAACTGTCGGCTGAGGGTGATGGTGTTCTTCTTTTGTAGTCCGTGATAGCCCTGATGCCCTCCCAGACCTGCCTTGGGTTTGTGTTGTTCTCAAACCTGGCCTCGATACGCCTCCTGTGCTGCTGCTTGGCAGTCTTGATGCCTCTTCTCAGGTTGGCCCTGGCAGCACTGTATGCCTCCTGGTCCCCGGATTTGAAAGCGTTGTTCCTTGTTCGAATAAGTTGTTGAACTCCGTGTGTCATCCAGGGTGGATTATTAGGGAACACACGGAATCGTTTCCAAGTTGTTACATTGTCCACACAGAAAGAGATGTAGTCCAAGACAGTGGAGGTGTAACTGTCCAATGCGACACGATTGTCAGTGTCCTGCACCTTGAATGCATCCCAGTCTGTGCAGTGGAAACAGTCCTGAAGCATCGGAATAGCGTCCTGCGGCCATGTTCTCACGGTTTTGGTTGTAATCCCAGTGCTCTTGATCTTTTGTGTGTATATTGGGTGTAGCAGAAGGGAGAGATGGTCTGACAGACCCAGGTGGGGATAAGCCTGGGCTCTGTACGCATTCGCCATGTTGGTGTACACCTGGTCCAACGTTCTATCTCCTCTGGTAGCACACTTCACATTACGGTGGAAATTGTGAAGTACAGATTTCAGGTCCGCGTGGTTAAAATCCCCAGCCGCAATAAAGACACTGTCCGGGTGTGCTACCAGGCTGTTATTGATGCTGCTGCTCAATTGTGCTAACGCTAGCTTAGCATTAGCATCTGGTGGAATGTAAACAGCGCAGATGTAAACGGCAGAAAATTCCCGAGGGAGATAGAATGGACGGCACTTTAACACCAACACTTCTACCTCTGTACTGCACAGTCTTTCCGTTACCGTGACGTTCGTGCACCAAAAGTTGTTAATATAGATGCACAGTCCCCCGCCAGTCTTCTTACCCGAGTCCGCAGACCTGTCGGCTCGATAGGCGGTGCGGCCTGGTAGATCAATAGCCGCATCGGGAATGGCGCTGTCCAGCCAGGTTTCAGTGAAAATCATGCACGAACAGTTATTAAAAGTCCGTCGAGTGGCGATCTGCAGTCGTATTTCATCCAGTTTGTAACGGATTGAACGGGCGTTGGAGAGGAATATGATCGGGAGTGGTGGTTTAAACGGACTAGTCTTTAGCCGTGCCCACAGGCCTCCCCGCCTGCCTCTCTTCTGCCTCCGCTCGCAATGTCTCCTCCTGCGGCTTGCTGTTGCGGGTAGCCCCGGGGGTTGCTTAACGATCTCCGGGGGGATGAGATACTCGGATGTTAGTTGAAGATCTCCACGGCTTAGTTGTAGTAGATCATTTCTGTTGTATTGAAGTAACCCCAGACTGTGTGAAATAATACACAGTACCACCAAAAGTGCAAAAGTGTAGGAGCTCCGGGCCGCTGCGTCTGTGCGCGCCGCCATCTTAGTTTTACAGCTTTAGACTCTGAAGGGCTGTAACTTTGGTTTCTTTTGGTCAATTTGCATGATTGACACTTCTTTTTAATTGTTTGAGCCAATAGAATCACAGTAACGATGCCACGTTCACGTTACTTCAACCAATCAGACGTTCCAAGGCCAAAACCCACGTGGGCCCAGATTTACTGTATGTGACGTCTGTCCAGTCACATGTCTGTAGTTGGGTCTAAAATGGAGGTTGTTGACGGAAAACGGCTCTGATGCGGCTAGGAAGGCGTGGTAACTGCTGATAATCATGTGGCTACCGGCGAAAATAACAGAAGGGGCTTAAAGCACTTGTTGCAGGCTGCTGAGTTTGCATCTTTTGCTGTGAAGTACAGCAAGCCTTTTGACGGCGTCGCCTTGGGCATTTTTAATCTGTAGCTCTGCTCTAAAAGAACGTACGTACCTGGGCCCGCCTACTATCCTTGGAAAGGTAAAATGATTGGCTAGAATCCAAAGTGTATGACATCTCAGGAAAAAAAAAGCACAGAAATAAAGCACTGAAATATGCGCTGCTTTTCGTTCTGGTTACTACCGTTTATGTCAGAACCGGTGCCGGATACCGGTACCCATCTGTACTGTTCACAGACACAAACTACATCTTTCTTGGCTCCTACCTCAAAGCACATTGTGCGCTGTCAGTCCTGCGTGCTGCACAACAACATTCAATATTTAGTATTTACTGTTATTTACACTTAGCTAGATTAATGCAATGGTGTTGTGTTTATTGTGTTGCTCTCTTCTTTGCTTGTTTTTGATAGGTTTGTAGCTTGAACCCATTCGCTGGAACGTTGAGGACAATATAATTACACAGCAAGCAAGACACGAAGTAGGCAAAGTTCTTCATGTTACTCATGCATGAGGGAGACCTGCCTGGAGCCAAGTGTCGTTCCACCACTTGACCTCCGTCAGACTCTCAGCCAGGTTCCCCATAGCACTCCTTTTATTGTGGTTACATGAATATGCATAGGTTCATTAACGTATGACGTCTACATACAAACAAAGAGTACCGTGTGTGTGTGTGGGGGGGGGGGTCAGAGTGTAACCCCATAAATAACTTCCCTAAACCTGCTGGTCTGGAAGTCCAACAGTTCATCTAAACAAAAGGCACTTAGCCTAAAACAGATATAGCCACGTTTATCCTACCATAAAACAATAAGACAAGGTACGACCTCTCTCGTGCTCCCAGAGTGCTCTCTAATGCACACAAAGTTTGCAGACTATCAAGGATCAAACCTCTACCAATCTACAACTAATTATAAAACTCTAAGCATATATAAGTAGATATTTCTAAGCATAAATGACAATCAACAATACAAAACCTAACAGTTTTCTCTTTGCTTGTCTTCTCTTTTTTTCTTTTTTCTTCTCTGAACAGATGATCCAGGAGATTTCTTCTTTTCAAGTGCTCTTTCTCGCTTTCCCTCTTCCCCTCTGTTTTTCTTTTCCTCCCTTCTTTCTTTCTCCCTTTGCTATCCCCCAGTCATGTCTGTCCCATGTGTAAAAACTGAAAATAAAATAAAATAAATAAATAATAATAACAAAGGTTGATCAAATGGACCAATACGGCAAGGCCGCAGCACGCCATGTAATAAATACTCACAAAGAAAATGACAACTTGTATCCAAAAATCTAAAAATAAAAATAGTTTCATGCAACAGTCAAAACACTCGAATCCAGGTACACGACACCCAGGGATGGTGGACTGACCAATACCCACCAACTACAAACAATAGCAACACTTCTTGGAGTCTGACAACTTTTATCTTCATAAAGATTGCTTTACCACTAACCAGTCTCACTTCTCCCATTGTGCTGGAACTCTGAGGCACAAGACCTTGAATACCTGAGTGCATAGTCAGAGGCTAAAGCTCTCTCAAGCACCTGTTCATATGCTCATCTATCCTCATTCAACCAAATACCACAAAACAGTTTATCAGGGAGGTGGACACCTCATACACAACTGTAAGTACTATTCTTTCGCAACAGGTTAATGATAAAATGTGCTTTTTTCTCTCACTGGCTTTCTCTGGTAGAACAGAATTATGATGTGGGCAATTACGAGGTCCTTATTGTGAAGATGACATTGAAGGAGTAGAGACACTGACTTGAGGGCTAATTATTAGTCATCTGGGGAGACCGTAAGAATCTTGCCTGCCTTCGATCAGTCAAGCACCCCGAGTAACGATAAGCTGGGCAGACTTTTTTCTTTGCACGTTTCAGCTTTAACATCATTTATCATGTAGATTGTTGTGAGTCTGACTTGATGTTTGAGTCACAACTGGAAAATTCCATTGTCACCCAGGTCAGAACCATGCCATCACTTTCCATCTAAGGTATTTTTTGGTGGATTTCTCTTCAGCAGAACAAGTGGGAATACATCTCAGTCTGGACATTAACCTCCTAGGACCTGGCATTCACATATGTGGACATCACATTTTGGGTTATTTAGACCAAAATAATCAAATTTTGCTCTACAAGGACTTGATATTCACCTACGAAGACATTATACCGCTACTGTTCTATCGAAATTTTAAATCAATATCCTCATATGTGGCTCTCATTTTACTTAGAAACAAAAATTAGGTAAAAAAAAAAAATCTGGTAATTCAAATCATATCAATATCAAAGAGAAATTAAAAGTGCATGCCATGAAAGAGTTCAGGTTTTAGGAGAGTATGCATCAAAAACAGCATCTCAAGTTTGCCTCCTGCTGGCCTCCTGCATCTTTTACCAATGTCTGGAAGACAATCATCCCATATTGTTTTTGATTTTATTACTGGTCTTTCTCCCTCTTAAAGTAACACAGTTCCTATTTCAAGAGACTGAGCCGTCTGTTACCTTGGTGCAGCATAACTTCCACTGCTGTTGCCATCTTTGATGAACCACAAAAGAAGCCTTTGTGAGAACAGTGAAACAGAATAAGTAGTTGGCTGATCAGCAGCACACCCTAAATCCCTGTCGTGTTTCATTTCAGAAGATCTGGTAGTACAATATCTCATTAGAAACACAATCAAGAAAGCTGTCTCCGAACTATATCAGTCCATTTAAAACTGTTGCTGTCGAACTCAAAATTTACAATAACAGTAGAGAGTGCATAATGTTTTCCAACTAAGACCAGTTCAGTCTAGTTCATTATGTGCTCCAACCAGCCAGTCACCACCTTCCCAGGGGACTGATGGTCCACTGACAGCGTTCCTTTTTGCGGAAATAAGCGTCTTACCGCTATTGCTACTGCGATGACATTGTACTTTTATCAGGCCATTACTGGAACTGCTGTGTTTGTTATTATTATTAATGCAAATGGATTTCAGGAAATCCATTTGGCATCAGAAGTAGCAAAATTTATATATGTTATGGGTCATGTTTGTAAAATGTAAGTAATTAAAATATAAAATTAAGGTATCACAAGACATGTCAATGGAAAATTGTATTTAGTAGTCAGTATAATCTTTTAGTGATATAAGTTTGCATATGGTAGTATACTGCATGTAGTTATTTGTATTAGGAAATATTCAACCATGTATATTTAGAGGCATATAATCAATTGTGTGTGATCTCTAGCAGGCTGCAGGCTTGGCGTGCACCCCAGGAATGCACCCCCACGTCCTGGGAGAACGAGAGAGCTTGTACCTGGTTTTATTGTTTTATGGCAGGATTAACGTAGTTACGTTTGTTTTAGTCTAAGTGCTTTAACTGCTGGACTTCCTCACCCTTCTCCTGACCAAGGATGTACCTTTTATGACCCTTTGATCAGCAGGACACACACACACACACACACACACACACACACACACACACACACACACACACATACATACGTTCAATGGAGTATAAAATAAAGACCTGGGGCAGTGCTCAGCGCGAGTCACTGAGACTGCCCTTGCTAGCAAGAAGTTCTGTGTGTTTCTCTTCTCTGAGTCTTTACTGAAGAAGTGTTTTAGAATATTTTCCCTAACAAATTTGGTCCTTCGAGCCGGATAGAAAATATCAGAACTGTTATCCGTGACTCTGTTCCAGGATCCAGCACTGATTCCCGACGCCGTGGGGAGCCAGCACCGAAGCCTGTGCACAGCCCTCTTGGATGAGGAGAGAGCCCCAGGACATTAAATTTGGGTCTGGGCCGGTGTTATAATCTGGTCCACGGCGGTGGGATTCACTCCGATGATCTGAATCACCAGTGGGACGTCAGGGGTGAGAAACACTATTTTGGTATATAAGACGGCCGCAAAAGTTTAAAGAAATGTGATAAAAAAAAAGGGTTTAAGTTCGCCAAAAGACTTGTGTTTTGACCAGTTTTAAAGGTAGCTGAAATTATCTCGTGACAAATTAGGTTTAAGTTCGCCAAAAGGAACCGTGTTTTGACCAGTTTTAGAGGTAGCCGAAATTATCTTGTGACAAATTAGCGCGCAAATGTCTATGTGTGTGTATGTGTCTGGAAGTAAGTTGATTTTACAGCACAATACGCTGCTGAACTACTTCCATTTTTGTTTTCTTTGCTGAGGCTCACGTGCTGGTGACAAAGGAGAACGGTTGAGTTTCATCTCATAAAACTGATACCGCTTCACCGTTAGGGTGAAGTCGAAGGCCATATCAGTAAACCACTCTGAAGTCAAGCGTGCCAGCGACGGCCCAGCAAAATCTTTGAAAATGGGGGATAAACAAGTAAAATTAACACCTGATGAGAAATGTCTAGAAAAACAGCAAGCCGGAGCACGATTAATCCAAAAGAAAGAGAGAGGAATGCATCGTGGAAGAGCAAGAGGTAGAAGAAACAAAAGTAGACAGTAACTCAGAATAGGATAGCAGCTCAGCTGAAGAGAGCAGTTCAGACTAGGAAGAACATAATAATCCCTCACCCAGTGAAGATTAGAGATCACAGTAGTTTGAAGTAGTTTAAAAAAGGGTTGGAAACAGACCCGACTGAATAGATATAAATACAAGAGGAATAAAGTAAAATAAACAAAAGGCTAAATCACAACTTAATTTAATGCATTCAAACCAATAATAAAAAAGATAACAACCTATAAACTGGTATTAATAATGAAAGCAGATAATTCACACAAACAGAACTATGATAACTGTGATAACTGGAGTGTGCAGCATTTCCGTGAGAAGCTTTTCTGCACCTTGACTTGTGTGTAGAGTGTTCATAGCATCAGCATCATGTTTTTGTTTATTTGTTTTGTTGGGTCAAAAATAATTAAATAAACTGGTGATCATATTTATGAATCACCATGGTATCATCGGCCATGTGATTTATTTATGCAGATGAAAAAGTGAGTGTGAATGTGTTTGACGTCACAGTGTTTTTTTGCGCTGTGTAAAAGTAATTGCCTTTGATTGTGAGTGAGAGCGGTGATTCTGCAGGTCACGAGCTATTGTAACGAAAAAAGGGGAAAAAAGAGTGAAAAAGGGAAAGAATTTATATTGTAGATGAAAAAGAACAATCATAGGAAAAAGGTTTTGTGTTGATTAGCCAAAAACAACTACAATTTTATTTTCTGCTTTTAAGAAAGGACTGTTCACAAAAACACAGAGAGAGAGATGTGTGGTGATTAAGCAGTGATGATAATAATGAAAATGTTTTAGTTTGTCACTTTTAGGTGAAAAGCAGACCTGAATCAATTTTCCACATGCAGCAGTCGAAAGAAAGTTATAGTTTAACATCATTGGAAACATGCAGGCCAAGTTTCTGGCTGACTTATTTAAAGCACCATGTGTCTCTCAAACTCACAAGCAGCTCTCACTCCTCCCTGAAGACAAGGAATGCAGCTCCAAAGAGCAATAATATGACAGATAAAGAGACAGCAGCAAAAGTCCTGAGCAAAGAGTCCCAGCAAGCAGCAGCAGTGTGGACAAACAGCATCAGAGAAGAAAAGCAAACCCATCATCCTGACTGATCGGATGAATGGCACTGTGAAGCTGAAACTTCACTATGCATGTGAAGAAAACTTTTGAGGACAACTGAGGAGACTGTTTGGAGTTTGACATTTGCCACCTTTGGAGTAAAATGACAAGAAGAGACAGTGGAACACAGGACAAAGCTGAAGGAGAACTGCCGGCTGTTGGACTGTTGAAGTGGGAGAGGACAACAGAGTGAGAGGACAACAGAGTGTGTAAGTAGAACACAGAGGAATGCTGTTATTTAAATGTGGGAAATCAAAATTTGGGTTAGCAAACCTGGGGAAAACAAAACTGACTGCTTAAGTTGGAAAATTGTGAAGGAGTCTGAAACACTGCAAAAAAGAAACATATACAAACATATACAAAATCACACAGAACATGCATTAACCCTACCTATACAAACACAAAATAACTCATGAAGATTAGACAACATCTTAAGCGTGTGAGTCTGTTTATTATCTTGTCCAAATCACTTAGTGTGATGCAAAGACCAGTGGACTCATAGCACATTAGTTAAGAAATGATCAAATAATAGTAGAGAAGCATGTAGGAAAGGCAGCTTTAAGAACATGCTCTGCTGGAGATGCAGCTCCACAGACATTGATTAAACCTGCCTAATAACACAAACACCCATGCAATGAAAATCAGCTTGTTATCTTTCATCAGTGTTAAAATAGTGTCAATTTAGTAGACACTTGTTATCAAATACTGAATTTATCCAATGTAAAAAATTGACTCTCTAGTTTGCAGGACAACAATTTAACTTTTGTGGGAAAAAAGATTCTGGTTTGACCAACCAGTGATCAGACAATAAATTTAGTTGTTAATATAGTAAATTGGGAGAAGCTTCCTGCTTGATTGATGCAGCACAAGTAATTTACTGTATGAGGGAAATTGTTTTTTGTGATACTATTTTGAACATGCATTTCTGTTGTCCTGTCAACTTAGTGGGTTAATAGCTGATATGCAAATTAGTTGATCGTTCTTAGATTAAGGAAAGGTGATTGAATTCTAGCACGAGTGAATGAGATTTGTTGGAGTTGTTGTGTGTTGAGTGGAGACTCTAAAACACTGAGTTTCCTGTTTTGATGTGCGAGTGAATCCTGTATTTAGATACACAACTCTGAATACGTCAGAACAAACTTCTTTTGTGAAGTGCATGACAGCATGTCACATGTTTTATGATGAAGGGAAAAGGAAAACTGAATAAAATAGATCTGTGTGTGTGAAGAGCACAGACCTGGTGATTAAACTCATAGCTAATATGACATTAGGGTTATGCTGTGTGTTTTGCAGCTGATGGTTGGTTTGGAGTGAATCTAGCTGATGATTCTTCTTCTGTTGTGAAGTTGAGCCTGCCAATTAGTATGATGGTATGATGAACCATGCTAATGGTATGATTACCCTCCTGAGATGAGGAGCTTGTGTCATGACTTAACAAGGCCTTTTTATTTTGATACTTTCACAGTGAACTAAAAGTTTTGTTCGATAATCTCTGTTATTTTTCATTTTTCATTTTTTGAACAGCCACTGATTCTTTTTTTCTTTAAGCAGATCTGCACGTCGGGAATTAAAAGTGCTATACCACCTGTCGAGAAAACCGTTATAAGTGAGTTTCTCCACATTTAAAATGGGCTCAGGAGAAAGCTACTTATTTGGGACAATATTAGATGAGCGTCCCTGCCTAAAAAGGATTCAGCGAGGTAATCCGATCTAAAAGTTCTTCTTTTTCTTTTTCTTTTGAAATGATGTCATTTTGCTGGAAGTGGAAACTAAATGCGACGACAGGTTCCACTATCAGCAAAGAAAGAATGAATGAATAGAAATAAAAAACAAACTGACTGACTGGTAAAAGCTGACAGGACTTGACCACGACTCAAGGTTAACCTCCACCTAGACAGGACAAAAGGGTGGATGATTTTATGTGTTTTTGTTACAGGAGCAGAAAGATGACAGCAACATTCGAGGTTGCATGACGATTTAACCTTTTAAATGCCATTTTCTCTGTCTGTGAATTTACTATGTGTGTGTCATTCACTACCTTGTGTTGCTCACAGAGATTACTGTGAGAAAGAGTGTTTACACCTGCGCAGCGCTAACATTTACATTTTGATGGTTAATCATGTGTTTGATCATGTGATTTATAAGAGGATTAGAGGATTAGTTAATGTTTTTTTTACTATAGGATTTCTGGGTTTATATGTGAATGACATTCTTTCTACAGCTAGGGATGGCTAACTTTATGGTGTTTTTATGGCACCTCTGGAATGTGGATGGCCGACGCCTGCCCACCAGGATAATCAATGTGTGTTGCTAATGTTTGTTTTTTGAGACTGCATGTACAAGATTCAGCAGAAGCGGACAAGTGACATGAGACAAACAAATAAGAGATGCGGTGTTATGGAATACTTAATATGGGCTCATTTGCTGGCCACTCTTGAGCCCATAAATAATATATGAGTGGAGTGACTTTGCTTACGAGAAGTCACCGATTACCAGAGGTGGGACCAAGTCATTGTTTTGCAAGTCTCAAGTAAGTCTCAAGTCTTTATCCTCAAGTCTCAAGTCAAGTCACAAGTCTGAAATTTTGAATTTCAAGTCCTTTCGGGTCTTTAAAAAAAAAAAAAACGAAAAAAGAATGTTGCAGTTATATGCTACAGTGGGGCAAAAAAGTATTTAGTCAGCCACCGATTGTGCAAGTTCCCCCACTTAAAATGATGACAGAGGTCAGTAATTTGCACCAGAGGTACACTTCAACTGTGAGAGACAGAATGTGAAAAAAAAATCCATGAATCCACATGGTAGGATTTGTAAAGAATTTATTCGTAAATTAGGGTGGAAAATAAGTGTTTGGTCACCTCAAACATGGAAAATCTCTGGCTCTCACAGACCTGTAACGTCTTCTGTAAGAAGATTTTCTGTCCCCCACTTGTTACCTGTATGAATGGCACCTGTTTGAACTCATCATCTGTATAAAAGACACCTGTCCACAGCCTCAAACAGTCAGACTCCAAACTCCGCCATGGCCAAGACCAAAGAGCTTTCGAAGGACACCAGGAAAAGTATTGTAGACCTGCACCAGACTGGGAAGAGTGAATCTACAATAGGCAAGCAGCTTGGTGTGAAAAAAATCAACTGTGGGAGCAATCATCAGAAAATGGAAGACATACAAGACCACTGATAATCTCCCTCGATCTGGGGCTCCAAGCAAGATCTCATCCCGTGGGGTCAAAATGATCATGAGAACGGTGAGCAAAGATCCCAGAACCACACGGGGGGACCTGGTGAATGACCTGCAGAGAGCTGGGACCAAAGTAACAAAGGTCACAATCAGTAACACACTACAACGGCAGGGAATCAAATCCCGCAGTGCCAGACGTGTTCCGCTGCTGAAGCCAGTGCATGTCCAGGCCCGTCTGAAGTTTGCCAGAGAGCACATGGATGATACAGCAGAGGATTGGGAGAATGTCATGTGGTCAGATGAAACCAAAGTAGAACTTTTTGGTATAAACTCAACTCGTCGTGTTTGGAGGAAGAAGAATACTGAGTTGCATCCCAAGAACACCATACCTACTGTGAAGCATGGGGGTGGAAACATCATGCTATGGGGCTGTTTTTCTGCCAAGGGGACAGGACGACTGATCCGTGTTAAGGACAGAATGAATGGGGCCATGTATCCTGAGATTTTGAGCCAAAACCTCCTTCCATCAGTGAGAACTTTGAAGATGAAACGAGGCTGGGTCTTCCAACATGACAATGATCCAAAACACACCGCCCGGGCAACAAAGGAGAAGCATTTGAAAGTCCTGGAGTGGCCTAGCCAGTCTCCAGACCTCAACCCCATAGAAAATCTGTGGCGGGAGTTGAAAGTCCGTGTTGCTCGGCGACAGCCCCAAAACATCACTGCTCTCGAGAAGATCTGCATGGAGGAATGGGCCAAAATACCAGCTACTGTGTGTGCAAACCTGGTAAAGACCTATAGTAAACGTTTGACCTCTGTTATTGCCAACAAAAGTTATGTTACAATGTATTGAGTTGTATTTTTGTTATTGACCAAATACTTATTTTCCACCCTGATTTACGAATAAATTCTTTACAAATCCTACCATGTGAATTCATGGATTTTTATTTCACATTCTGTCTCTCACAGTTGAAGTGTACCTCTGGTGCAAATTACTGACCTCTGTCATCATTTTAAGTGGGGGAACTTGCACAATCGGTGGCTGACTAAATACTTTTTTGCCCCACTGTAATTCAGTCTCAAACTACAGCACGCACATTATCAGGCTACAACACGGTCGACAATTATTGCTTACTTAAAATGTAGGCATTATCAGTGAAATATAAATGCAGGGGGTTTCACATTACATGTGCTTCTTAATCCACTAGAAGAATACTTTATGTTGTTTTAAAATGTTGAGAACATCAGTAATAAAATACATCCATTAAATTATGTTAACATTTGGGTACAGCCATGCAGTGTAAGGCCTTCCTTTTTTTAAAAGAAAAGAAATGAAAAACCAAAGGAAGAATTCCTTAATGAGATAACTTGGGTGTATTAGTATTGTAAAAAACCAAAAATAAATAAAGTAGCTTGATCAGGAAAGCTGTCTACTAGGGATGGGTATCGAAAACCGGTTCTTGTTGAGAACCGGTTCCCACTGTTTCAATTCCTTGGAATTGTTTGCCATTTTTGCAAACGATTCCCTTATCAATTCCAATCGCCCCGAATGACGTCACCATGTTGCGGAGCATCATTTACCTGGCAGGAAACACGGCGCCTAAGCGGCTTAAACGCTCAAAAGTTTGGTTATACTTTACCAGAACGGATGAAAACAGGGCAACTTGCAATACTTGCAAAGTAGATATTTCATTTAAGGGAGGAAACACTACGAATATGCAAAAGCATTTGCTCACAAAACACGCGATGACCTTAAATGAATGTCGTGTTTTTAATTCCTCTCCGGACTCGTGAATCTCAACCCAGCAGCAGCGGTAACGTTTGCACGTCCTCTCCCGTTAATGCGGCAGGTAAATAATCAACTAACAGTGCATATCATGTTAGCGCGATCTGCCTTATTACAAAACCTGCCATTACTGTGCGCTGCATTTAGGTGACCATGATGAGAGAGACAGACAGAGTCTGGCTGCCTCAGATGCTGGCAGTTCTCGTTGCAGTCTACCGGTAGCGTCTCCTTTCAGGCCAGGATAGACGAATGCCACCGAGCAGTGACTAAGTTTGTGGTAAAAGGCTTGAACCCATTTACCACAGCAGATGATTTTCGGTAAGTGAATGTGTTTAATTGTAGGCAGGGACATTACTGGATATTCTTGTGTAATTGCTACAGAATAATTTATGTTATACTTCTATATTGCTATAGAAGAATATTTATTTTATTATTTTACATTTACAATTTTTTTCCCCGGGGACCTTGTGACACCCCATGGAAGAGCCAAAGACTGGATCTCTTAAGGATCTCTTAAGATCTCGCTGTTGGGTTTGTAAGGTCATGCTACTCCTAAATTTCTATCTTGTTCAAAGAGAAGATATACAACAAAGTTCTAAGCTAATCGACCTTTGTGTTCTCCTTTTTTTAAAAAAGAATCAATAAGAGAATCGATAAAGAATCAAATCGTTAAACAGAATCGAAAATGGAATTGGAGTCGTGAAAATCTTATCAATACCCATCCCTACTGTCTACTGGGTTTGATTTTCCATCCATCCATCAATCTTCTTCCGCCGGGTCAACAGCAGCCCAAGCAGAGAAGTGTTATGATCCCCAGGAATAGTGCCACAATAACAATAACGATGAAAGAGGCGAAGCAGCGCTACGGGAGGAAACTAGAGTCACAACTCCAACAGAGTGACTCTAGGAGCCTGTGGCGGGGACTAAGGACAATAACGGACTATAAAGCACCAACAACCGGTATGACGAACGCGGCCGTGACTCTGGCAGACGAGCTGAACACTTTCTATGCTCGCTTCGAAGCTGCAGCTAAGGACTCCAACAATGCTAGTGCTAGCGGCGCTAACGGCTGCAGACAGGAAGATACTGCCAGCACCGGAAACGTGCTCGTCATCTCCGAGCATGAAGTAAGGAGAGCCTTCAAGAGAGTGGACACCAGGAAAGCAGCAGGACCAGACGGCATCCCAGGTCGTATCCTCAGAGACTGCGCATACCAGCTAGCTCCTGTGTTCACTGAGATATTCAACATCTCTTTATCTCAGTCGGTGATCCACACATGCTTCAAAGAGTCCATCATTGTTCCTGTCCCGAAGAAACCCCATCCTTCTTCTCTCAATGACTATCGCCTTGTAGCCCTCACCTCAGTAGTGATGAAGTGTTTTGAACGCCTGGTCAGAGACTTCATCATTTCTTCACTACCAGACACACTGGACCCACTACAGTTTGCTTACCGTCCAAATCGTTCCACAGACTATGCCATCTCTCATCTCCTCCACACATCACTCACTCACTTGGACACTAGAAGGGGGAATTATGTTAAAATGCTCTTCATAGACTACAGCTCTGCATTTAATACCATAATTCCCTCCACACTCACCACCAAGCTGGAGCATCTGGGACTCAGCTCATCTACACTCAACAAAAATATAAACGCAACACCTTTGTTACTGCTCCCATTCCCCATGGGATGGACGTAGAGACCTAAAATTCATTCCAGATACACAATATAACCATCCCTCCCAAACAGTGGTCACAAATCAGTCCAAATGTGTGGTAGTGGGCACATCTGCTATATTGAGATAATCCATCCCACCTCACAGGTGTGCCACATCAGGATGCTGATCTGACATCATGAGTAGTGCACAGGTGTACCTCAGACTGCCCACAACAAAAGGCCACCCTGGAATGTGCAGTTTTGTCTCACAGCAAAATGTCACAGATGCCACAAGCAATGAGGGAGCGTGCAATTGGCATGCTGACAGCAGGAATGTCAACCAGATCTGTCGCCCGTGCATTGAATGTTCATTTCTCAACCATAAGCCGTCTCCACAGGCGTTTCAGAGAATATGGCAGCGCATCCAACCGGCCTCACAACCGCAGACCTCGTGTAACCACACCAGCCCAGGACCTCCACATCCAGCAGGTTCACCTCCAAGATCGTCTGAGACCAGCCACCCAGACAGCTGCTGGAACAATTGGTTTGCACAACCAAACAATTTTTGCACAAACTGTCAGAAACCGTCTCAGGGACGCTCAACTGCATGCCCGTCGTCCTCATCGGGGTCTTGACCTGACTCCAGCTCGTCACCGTAACAGACTTGTGTGGGCAAATGCTCACATTCGATGGCGTCTGGCACGTTGGAGAGGTGTGCGCTTCACGGATGAATCATGGTTCACATTGTTCAGGGCAGATGGCAGCTGAGAATGTCCCACTTCTTGCATGGCCAGCATACTCACCGGACATGTCACCCATTGAGCATGTTCGGGATGTGCTTGACCGGCGTATACGACAGCGTGTACCAGTTCCCACGAATATCCAACAACCTCGCACAGCCATTGAAGTGGAGTGGACCAACATTCCACAGGCCACAATTGACAATCTGATGGACTCCATGCGACGATGTGTTGCACTGCATGAGGCAAATGGTGGTCACACCAGATACTGACCGGTTCTGGGTCCCCAGACCCCCAATAGCGCAAAAAACTGCACATTCCAGGGTGGCCTTTTGTTGTGGGCAGTCTGAGGTACACCTGTGCACTACTCATGATGTCAGATCAGCATCCTGATGTGGCACACCTGTGAGGTGGGATGGATTATCTCAATATAGCAGATGTGCCCACTACCACACATTTGGACTGATTTGCGACCACTGTTTGGGAGGGATGGTTATATTGTGTATCTGGAATGAATTTTAGGTCTCTACGTCCATCCCATGGGGAATGGGAGCAGTAACAAAGGTGTTGCGTTTATATTTTTGTTGAGTGTATGTGTCAGTGGATCTCCAACTTCCTAACTGGCAGACCACAGGCAGTAAGGACATGTCTCAGCCTCCACCACTCTCAGCACTGGAGCCCCCCAAGGGTGTGTTCTGAGCCCCCTGCTGTACTCTCTGTACACACATGACTGCGTGGCCACTACCAGCTCCACCACCATCATCAAGTTTGCTGACGACACTGTCGTGGTGGGCCTGATCTCTGATAACAACGAGACGGCCTACCTGAAGGAGGAAGGAACAACCTCCTTCTAAACGTCAGTAAGACAAAGGAGCTGATAGTGGACTTCAGCACTAAGCAGGAGAGGAACTACCAGACCCCTGTCATCAACGAGTGCCCAGTGGAGAGAGTGGACAGCTTCAAATACCTCGGAGTTCACATCACGCAGGACCTGTCATGGTCCTGTCACATCAACACCGTGGTGAAAAAGGCCCGTCAGCGTCTCTACCACCTCAGACGCTTGAGAGACTTCCAACTGCCCTCCAAGGTGCTCAGGAACTTTTACTCGTGCACCATAGAGAGCATCCTGACGGGAAACATCTTAACCTGGTTCGGGAACAGCACCATGCAGGACAGACGAGCTCTACAGAGGGTTATGCGATCAGCTGAGCGCACCATCCGCTCCGAGCTCCCTGACCTGCACTCAATCTACAGCAGGCGGTGCTGGACCAAGGCCAGGAAGATCGTGAAGGACCTCAGCCATCCCAACAACAGACTGTTCTCTCTGTTGAGGTCAGGAAAGCGATTCCGCTCCCTGAAGACCAACACAGAGAGACTGAGGAGGAGCTTCTTCCCGCAGGCAATACGGTCTCTCAATAACACCACCACACAGTACTGACCCACACATATACAGTGGGGCAAAAAAGTATTTAGTCAGCCACCGATTGTGCAAGTTCCCCCACCTAAAATGATGACAGAGGTCAGTAATTTGCACCAGAGGTACACTTCAACTGTGAGAGACAGAATGTGAAAAATAAATCCATGAATCCACATGGTAGGATTTGTAAAGAATTTATTGGTAAATCAGGGTGGAAAATAAGTATTTGGTCAATAACAAAAATACAACTCAATACTTTGTAACATAACCTTTGTTGGCAATAACAGAGGTCAAACGTTTACTATAGGTCTTTACCAGGTTTGCACACACAGTAGCTGGTATTTTGGCCCATTCCTCCATGCAGATCTTCTCGAGAGCAGTGATGTTTTGGGGCTGTCGCCGAGCAACACGGACTTTCAACTCCCGCCACAGATTTTCTATGGGGTTGAGGTCTGGAGACTGGCTAGGCCACTCCAGGACTTTCAAATGCTTCTTACGGAGCCACTCCTTTGTTGCCCGGGCGGTGTGTTTTGGATCATTGTCATGTTGGAAGACCCAGCCTCGTTTCATCTTCAAAGTTCTCACTGATGGAAGGAGGTTTTGGCTCAAAATCTCAGGATACATGGCCCCATTCATTCTGTCCTTAACACGGATCAGTCGTCCTGTCCCCTTGGCAGAAAAACAGCCCCATAGCATGATGTTTCCACCCCCATGCTTCACAGTAGGTATGGTGTTCTTGGGATGCAACTCAGTATTCTTCTTCCTCCAAACACGATGAGTTGAGTTTATAGCAAAAAGTTCTACTTTGGTTTCATCTGACCACATGACATTCTCCCAATCCTCTGCTGTATCATCCATGTGCTCTGTGGCAAACTTCAGACGGGCCTGGACATGCACTGGCTTCAGCAGCGGAACACGTCTGGCACTGCGGGATTTGATTCCCTGCCGTTGTAGTGTGTTACTGATGGTGACCTTTGTTACTTTGGTCCCAGCTCTCTGCAGGTCATTCACCAGGTCCCCCCGTGTGGTTTTGGGATCTTTGCTCACCGTTCTCATGATCATTTTGACCCCACGGGATGAGATCTTGCGTGGAGCCCCAGATCGAGGGAGATTATCAGTGGTCTTGTATGTCTTCCATTTTCTGATGATTGCTCCCACAGTTGATTTTTTCACACCAAGCTGCTTGCCTATTGTAGATTCACTCTTCCCAGTCTGGTGCAGGTCTACAATACTTTTCCTGGTGTCCTTCGAAAGCTCTTTGGTCTAGGCCATGGCGGAGTTTGGAGTCTGACTGTTTGAGGCTGTGGACAGGTGTCTTTTATACAGATGATGAGTTCAAACAGGTGCCATTCATACAGGTAACGAGTGGGGGACAGAAAAGCTTCTTACAGAAGACGTTACAGGTCTGTGAGAGCCAGAGATTTTCCATGTTCGAGGTGACCAAATACTTATTTTCCACCCTAATTTACGAATAAATTCTTTACAAATCCTACCATGTGGATTCATGGATTTTTTTTTCACATTCTGTCTCTCACAGTTGAAGTGTACCTCTGGTGCAAATTACTGACTTCTGTCATCATTTTAAGTGGGGGAACTTGCACAATCGGTGGCTGACTAAATACTTTTTTGCCCCACTGTAGTTCTTACACACACACTGGACATTATGGACATTGTTATCACTTAAATCACTTTAAGCATATTTGCACTGCACAAGACATAATGTGGATTGCACAACACTGGTCACTATATTCTTCATTTCCAGTTAATACTTGTACAGCTGCTGTTATTGTGTGTGTGTAAATATATATATTTATTTATTTATATTTCTTCATACATTCTTATATAGTTCTATACTGTGTATTTTGTTGTACAGTTATTTTATTTTCAACTTTAATTCATATATTTTATCTTATTCTTTCCCAGTTAAATTTACCCTTCATTCTAATTTGTGTTGTACAGTTATTTCATTTTTAACCTTAATTTTTTATATTTTATTCCTTCCTAGTTAAATTTACACTTTAATTTTTCATGTTTATTTCCTATCTTATTCATAGCCCTTTCCTTTTTTTTCTTTAGGTCACGAGCAGTTGTCTAAGCATTTCACTGCATATCGTACTGTGTATGACTGTGTACGTGACCAATAAAAATTTGAATTTGAATTTGAAATCCCTGCAAATACAGGTAAAGTTCAGGAGCAATGAAGACAGTGCACTCAGTTTGCCTTTCAGATTGCATCTCTTATTCAAGTTTCAACAAACATGAACAGTATTAACTAGAGATGGCACGATACCACTTTTTTATGTCCGATACCGATACCGATATCATAAATTTGGATATCTGCCGATACCGATATGAATCCGATATAGTGTTTTTTAATCAACAAAACTGTTTTTTAAATATCTTGCTGCATTTTGTATAAGTTCATACTCAAGTTTAAAACAACAACTACACTAAAGCTATTCTGTTATACCTGTATGCAAAAGAGAATATTTCATAGTTCAGCAATACTGATCAATCTAATAAACTTAAACCTACACCATCCTCCCTATTCTGGTATTTTACAGAGTACTTAGCATAAATATTAAGCAACCTAACTAATAGGGTTCCAACTCCCAGCAACAACAAAAATAAATAAATAAAAAATAGGGAACCACCCCTCACGCGCCACCTCATGATGCTTAATCGACGTAATCAACCTTAATTTGATGCAGTGTGAAAAAAAATGCACAGAAATCAATTCTTTTTCAAGAAATATTAAATAGATTCAACAGCTTTCTTCAACAAAATTGCAGACTGCACAGATAGTACCTTCCCAAAGGAAAAAGTACTATAGCTTACTAGGGTATATTAGACTTAATAGTTACTATATACAGTAATTGACTTCTATTCATTTTACATCAAATTAAAACTTTGGGTGTCAGATAATTAATTATTAAAAACAAGACATTTTAAATGAGAATAAGAAAGAAAAGTTTGTCTTTGTGCCCCCTTTTCCCTGTTAATGCCCTATCGGCCCCCCTGGCTAAACTTTGCTAGATCCGCCCCTGCACAGCTACCAGCGTCAGCTACGTAGAAAAAGATCCTCGAGTAGAAAGTAATATTAAATAAATTCTAACAACAGCTGATCAAGCTTAAATGTGCTGCTGTTGTTCAGCTGCTGGTTTCCTCTTTCTGGTGCAAAGTGGGCCAAAAGCAAACAAGAGACACGGACTCGCGACAGAAAAGCCGATCAGCTGATCGTTAAGCAGTTTCATGATTGAAGTAGCAGCAAGAAGAGGCAGTCGCTCCATATATCGCTTGTTAAGCTTAACGCAGGAATTCTTTACAAACATTCAGAGATGGACTTACACGCTTGCTTTACTTCTCTCGGGGATTACTTTGTCGGAGATGAAATGCCGGGTAGCTAGCGAAGCTCCACATGCTATCCAGACCACCGACAGGTCCCGCATGCCACAGCCGCTCTATCACGTGATGCATACTGCTCAGACGTGCTAACGTTCTGAGGTGAGTTACGGCGTGTTGCAAGTTTTGTGAGGTGCTTTCGTGATATTTAATGGATCGGATTACATTTTTAATTTTTCTCTGATATCCGATCCAGTAATTTAGGTCAGTATCGGACCGATACCGATACGTAATATCGGATCGGTCCATCTCTAGTATTAACAATATCCATCTGTGCATTACTCTTTCAGTCCCAGTGTCCTTACAGTTTAAATCTGTCCATTTACCCAAGTCACAGGCAGAAAAATAAATGGATTCACACACTACACTTTCAACCATTTTACATGTACTTCATGTGATCTCAAAGTGCAAGCAAAACAAATGTCACATTCAATCTTGCTTAAGCGATTAAAGGTCACTGTAAGTCTACCGTGAACAGACAGCAATATTCAACTGTATTTAAAGGAAACCACACTCTTATCTGGTTGAAATTACAGTGGACAACTGTACCTGTTCTGAATGCTGAAATTGAGCAAAAATAAACACTCATCATTTACAGCACACTGGAGATGAAACTTACTTATGGAAAACATGGGCAACTTCCTTCTATTTCACGTCATTAACACACATATTAAACAGCTTCATACTTTTCAAACCTCAATTATACTTAAGCAATAAAACATCTGTGTATCAAAAACTTTATATAAAATAGTAAAGTGTGTGGAAGTGCCAACCTGCATAATGAAAAGAAAATTATTCTACATGCATGACCTTCCTGCAAGACAATGCTCTGGGGCATATGGCCCACAATACAAAAACATTACTGTTACATTTCTGCTTGCGCATCCTGACCCCGCTGTCTGAGACTGATGTGGGTCCACGAGTGGCTGCTTGTAAGTGTTACAAATACAGTCATACTTCTTTACAACTTAACATGGAGATGAACCCTTACTATGTAACAGACAGTGGTAGTATTTTTTACCAAGTACTAACCTGCAAATACACATACAGTTCAGGAGGAATGAAGACAGTGCACTATTCAGATAGTGGGCGGAAGTCCATCTATCGCCTTAGGCACTCCACCCAGTCTGGGTTTGATTTTCATTTTTAAAAAAATATTATTTGAGAAACGCAGGAAATCATGGGTTCTAACGCAAAATTTAAATGGCTGCAGTCTGGCCCATTAGAGGGGGAGGTCTAGGCACTCATGCTGGCGAAAGTGGTTCAGGAACAGTTTGTGGATGGCCTGCCCACGGAAAACGGTGCGTTGGGTAGCGATTCCCTCCGAGAATCCTTATCGTGGTGGAGGGGTTTGTGTGTCCCAGGGATCCCAGGGGCTATGTTGTCTGGGGGCTTTTGCCCCCTGGTAGGGTCTCCCATGGCAAATTGGTCCTGAGTGAGGGAGCAGACAAAGAGCGATTCAGAAGACCCTTATGAAGAAGACATCGAGGGAACAGTTTACCCTGCCCGGGATAGGGTTACCGGGGCCCCGTCCTGGAGCCAGGCCCGGGGAGGGTGCCCGAGGGCGAGCGTCTGGGGCCCGGCCGAGCACAGCCCGAAAAGGGGACATGGGCCCATCCTCGCTGATCTGAACCCGAGCGGTGTTTTGTTATTGGACTTCTGTGCAAATCACAGTTTGGCCATAACGAACACCTTGTTTGAACATAAAAGTGTCCATAAGTGCATGTGGCACCAGGACGCTCTAGGCCGCAGGTTGATGATCAATTTTGTAATCGTATCACCAGACCTGCAACCATATGTTCTGGACACTCGGGTAAAGAGAGGAGCTGAGCTGTCAACTGATCACCACCTGGTGGTGAGTTGGATCAGGTGCCGAGGGAGGACGCTGGACAGACCCGTGCACCTAAACGCGTAGTGAGGGTGTGCTGGGAAAATCTAGCAGAGACCCCAGTCTGCAAGATCTTCAACGCACACCTCTGGCAGAGCTTCAACACCATTCTGAGGAAGACTGGGGACATTGAGTCCGAATGGACCATGTTCAGCGTCTCCATTGCCAAAGCTGCTGCATTGAGCTGCGGCCGCAAGGTGGTTGGTGCCTGCCGTGGTGGTAATCCCCGAACCAAATGGTGGACACCAGAGGTGAAGGGAGCCAACAGGCTGAAGAAGGAGTCCTATCGGGCTTGGTTAGCCTGTGGGACTCCGGGGGCAGCCGACAGGTATCGACAGGCCAAGCGGAATGCAGCTCGGGCAGTGGCTGAAGCAAAAACTCAGGGGTGGGAGGAGTTCGGAGAGGCAATGGAAAAAGACTTTCGGACTGCCTCGAAGAGATTCTGGCAAACCGTCAGGCGTCTCAGGAGGGGAAAACGGTGCTCTACCTGCACTGTGTATAGTGCTGGCGGAGCGCTGCTGACTTCAACTGAGAAAATTGTCACGAGGTGGAAGGAATACTTCGAGGACCTCCTTAATCCCACTGACACGTCTTCCGAGGAGGAAGCAGAGTCTGGGGATGAGGGGAAGGACCCGCCAATTTCCGGAGGCGAGGTCATTGAGGCAGTTAAATATCTCCCTGGTGGCAGAGCCCCTGGACTGGCAGACCGGGGTGGTGGTCCCCATCTTTAAGAAGGGAGACTGGAGGGTGTGTTCCAACTACAGGGGGATCACACTCCTCAGCCTCCCCGGGAAAGTCTATGCCAGGGTGCTGGAAAGGAGAGTTCATCCGCTAGTTGAACCTCGGATACCAGAGGAACAATGCGGTTTTCGTCCTGATCGCGGAACACTGGACCATCTCTTCATCCTCTCAAGGATACTTGAGGGTGCATTGGAGTTTGCCCAACCACTCTACATGTGTTTTGTGGACTTGGAGAAGGCATTCGACCGTGTCCCTCGGGGTGTCCTGTGGGAGGTGCTGTGGGAGTATGGGGTGTCTGGCCCATTTCTACGGGCCATTCGATCCCTATACAACCGTTGCAAGAGCTTGGTTCGCATTGCTGGCAATAAGTTGGACTCGTTCCCGGTGGGTGATGGGCTCCGCCAGGGCTGCCCTTTGTCACCGATTCTGTTCATAAATTTTATGGACAGGATTTCTAGGCACAGCCCAGTGGCGGAGGGCTTTCACTTCGGTGGCCTCAGAATTTCATCTCTTCTTTTCGCGGATGATGTGGTTCTGTTGGCTTCATCGGGTGAAGGCCTCCAGCTCGCACTGGAACGGTTCGCAGCCGAGTGTGAAGCAGCGGGAATGAGGATCAGCACCTCCAAATCTGAGGCCATGGTTCTCAGCCAGAAAAGGGTGGAGTGCCCACTCCGGGTCGGGGATGAGTTCCTGCCAAAAGTGGAGGAGTTCAAGTATCTCGGGGTATTGTTCACGAGTGATGGGAGAAGGGAGCTGGAGATCGACAGACGGATTGGTGCTGCGGCTGCAGTGATGCGGATGCTGCACCGGTCCGTCGTGGTGAAGAGAGAGCTGAGTGTAAAAGCGAAGCTCTCAATTTACCGGTCGATCTACGTCCCTACCCTCACCTATGGCCACGAGCTGTGGGTAGTGACTGAAAGAATGAGATCGCAGATACGAGTGGCGGGAATGAGCTTCCTCTGAAGGGTGGCTCGCCTCTCCTTTAAAGATAGGGTGAGAAGTTTGGCCATCCGGGAGGGGCTCAGAGTAGAGCCGCTGCTCCTCCACATCGAAAGGAGGAAATCCTCATCAGCACAATCACATCCACCTGTCCCTCCAACCTCGCTGGCACCGGCCCTTGAGCTCACTGCACCACCCCTGCAGCTGAGCCACGGATCATCCTCCGCCACAATCATATAGTGCCCCTTCAAATTTAAGGGCAAAATGCATAAAGGTTGCAGTTAGCTTGCGCCTGTCACAATAAATAAATCATTTTCTGTTAGCGGCGCGCTACATCGCTGCGGCACGTGCACTGCATAGAAAATAAACTGGACTGTTTAAAGACTACTACAACACTCCCGTAAAGAAATAGGACAATACTGTGTTCGTATTTTTACTGAAACATGGCTACACAGCTAGACGGGCTAGCCAGCTACCGCATCGACAGAGACCCCTTATCATCATGTAAGATGCCTGTCAGTTGACTGTGTGTTTACATCAATAACAGTGGTGTAGGAATGCAGCGATTTGTTTCTGTGCATTGGTCACAACTTGTGGAGGTTTTAGCAGTCAGATGTAGACCATTTTATATCCCAAAAGAGTTTACTGTGGTGATCATCGTTGCTGTTTATGTCTCATCTAGTGCTAGCACTAATGCTAATACTAGTGGAGTACTCAATGAACTCCACAAGATTATTAGTGATCTGCAAACAGCCCACCCTGACGGCTTCTTCATTATCTCTGGGGATTTTAATAATGTCACACAATTTGGGTAAATTAGTTCTACCCAAATTTCATCTGAAAATTGACTTTGGAACAAAAGGAGATAACATGTTACACCTTGTTTATGGAAACATCCAGGAACGGACAATCGGAATACATCTCCATACTTCTCACCCCAGTCAACAGACCCATCAACAAACAGATCAGACCAGCCTTGAGAGAGGTGAGAACATAGCCAGAGGGGGCCATACCTGATCTGCAACACCAGATGTTTAGAGAAGCTGCTACATAAACAGACACTGTGGACCTTGAGGAGAACACAATCTCAACACAAGCTACATCAGCAAGTGCACTGAGGATGCCACTGTCTCAAAGACCGCCATCACCCGTGCAATTCATAAACCCTGGTTTTCTACAAAGCTACGCAACCTGATTAAAATCAGAGACTCTGCCTTTAAGTCCAACAATAGGGAAGCTTACACTACAGCCAGAGCAGACCTATCATGGGCCATCAAAGTGGCAAAGCAGGAGTATGCAGAAAAGATCAACACACACTTCATAAGTTTAAAGAACACTCGGCGCATGTGGCAGGGCATTCAAACAATGACTGGCTACAAGCCAACACCTCCAGCATGCAGCAGTGATCCCTCCTTGCCAGATGAACGGAATGACTTCTTTGCATGTTTTGAGGCAGAGAACAAAGTGCCAGGACGGAAGATGCCCCCCAAGTACTCTGTCTGTCCAGAGCAGACGTCAGGAATACACTTTACAGAATAAATCCGCGAAAGGCTGCAGGACCTGACAATATACCTGGCAGGGTGCTTCAGGAATGTGCTGACCAGCTCGCAGGGATCTTCACAGACATCTTAAATACATCACTGAGCTCAGCTGTGGTACCTGCATTCCTCAAAACCAAGAAAATCATCCCATTGCCAAAGAAGTCTACTGTGACCTGCCTCAATGACTACCGGCCATCATCACAAAGTGCTTTGAAAGGCTGGTATTGATGGCACATGAAAACCACTGAGTCTGGACCTGGTACAGTTTGCTTACCACCCAAACCGCTCCACAGATGATGCCATCTGGTCTGCTTTTCACCTTTCTCTCTCCCATCTCGACAAAAAGGACACTTATGTCAGAATGTTGTTTATTGACTTCAGCTCAGCATTCAAGAAAGTCATTCCTCAGAACCTGATAAAGAAGTTGAACCTACCATGAATAAACACCACTCTCTTGGACTTCCTATCTGATAGGCCTCAGTCTGTCTTCATAGGAAATAACACTTTCAAAGTCCTCTGACTGAGTACAGGCTCGCCGCAGGGCTGTGTACTCTGTCCACTACTGTTTACCCTGCTAACACATGACTGTACTGCACAGTACAGCCCAAATCACATAATCAAGTTTGCAGATGACACATCAGTGTTGGGTCTCATCACCAACAATGATGAGTCTGAATACAGAGAGGAGGTGGACTGGTGTCAGAATAACAACCTCTCTCTACATGACCATCTCTTTAGTCTTCTGACTAAAGAGATTGTTGCTAACTTCAGGAAGAGCTCAACGGCCCACACCCCATCAACGAATCTGCTCTTGAGATGGTCACCAATGTGAAGTTCCTCGGTGTGCACATATCAGATGACCTCTCCTGAAACCTGAACACCACCACCATCATGAAGAAAGCCCAACATCTTCACTTTCTTCCGAAGCTGAAGAAGGCCAGTCGCCCTCCTCCCCTCCTCATATCATTTTACCAGGTAACCATTGAGAGCGTCCTCTGCTGCTAAATCACTATTTGGTACGGGTACTCCACTTTTGCAGAAAAGACGTCTCTGCAGTGAATAGTGAGGACAGCAGAGAGGATCATTGGAGGCCCTGTCCCACCCATCTCCCACCTCTACGACAAACACATCATCCGACGTGCAAACAGCATAGTGAAGGACACTTTCCACCCCTCACATACACTGTTCTCCCTTTTTCCATCTGGCAGACGGTTTCGCACCATCAAAACCGCAACGGCCAAACAAAGCTTTTCCCCCAAGCAGTCAGAGCACTGACTCTGGAGCGGAGTCTCCGGTGATACACCCACGGAAGATTTTCCAGTGGTGCAGTCTCCTGATGACACCCTACGACCTACCTTTGACCAAGTGATAGTAATTGATATTCACCTGGCACACCCTGAAACCATGTGGACCTACCCACGCTTTGTATAATAGAATGATAGGCTTTATAGAATGAGTCGTGACAGTCGCACAGAGGAGACACACGACAAGTTTCCTGGCGGCCTAAAAGCCACCAGGAAATGATTTTCCAGGCGGCTCATTATAACCCCATGGCAGCACATATGAGATAAAACTCTAGAGCGAATAATGGCCTGATTTTATTTGCTGGGCAACCGAGTACAGGAGTATACTGATTCCAATATACACCAATGGTGCGTCCTGCCCGGACTGTCAGCTGCTTAATCAGAATCAGAATACTTTATTCATCCCGAGGGAAATTAGGGTTACAGCAGGCAGCACGCTAATGGCGCATGCGCCATGCCAGAGGCACCATTGCAATTAACGGAAGTCCTATTCAAGCGCATTGGCAAGGCCATTTTGCCGGAGTGTCATGGTCCTGAGTCTGTGATAAATGTTTTTGGTTGTTATTATCTTGTGTTTAAGGTTAATTCCTGTTGTCATGTTCTTTGGGGTTGGTTGGGTGTGGCGGAGGTGTGGTCCGGGGCGCGGCTGCAGGGGAGGAGTGGTGCAGTGAGCTCAACGGGGCGGTGCTGGAGATGCCGGTGAGAACAGCTGATGGCGATTTGGACTGATGATGGTTTCCTTCCCTTTTTATAGTGAGACGGAGAGGAGCGGAGGAAGAGGGAAATCAGCTGGGACCGACAGCTGTCAGACTGTGTTCAGTCATAATCCAGGGAAAACTATAAATAAATGTGGAATCTGGTGATAAAGACCTGTGTGTGTGTGTACCTGTGTGTAGTGCATTTCACATTGGGTTTTGGTTATATTTTGAGCTCCTTCTGCTCTGTGTCTCTGTGCCTGCCCTGGTCCCATGTCTCTGTATTTCCCCTGAGTCTGTGTTTGTAAATTGAGTCTGTGCATTTCCTGTTTTACTTTGAAGGTCAGTGTCTCAGGTTAATGTATTCTGTTTTGCTTCCCTCGATCTCCTCAGGTTTGAATACTCCCAGCCGTGCTCCCCCTGTGTCTCATTTCCTTGCTACTGCCTTTTATATTTACGCCCTGTGTTCTTTGTGTTTAGCGTTGCGTTGTCAGTGTCTCATCCCTGGAGCTGTGTGATCTTCCCTTTGTTTCCTCATCTCTCAGTTTACCATTCACCAATTTAGTGTAATATTCTGTATCGCTGTTAAGCCTGCAATAAAGCAGTGATTTTTGAGTTTAGTTCTGTTTCCGTGAGTCTGCACTTGGGTTCATTTCCTTCCTGCACATAGAAATTCCATGACACGGAGTGCATGTAGCTATCGCTTTGTATTAGCTCTGTTGGATTATGCAACGTGACACCCGGAAGCAGTACTACTGCAAACCAGTTCTGCAAAGAGTGTGGCACAGACGCTGTTTCAGGTTGTCTCCCGAGTTGGCATTCCAAAAGAGATACCAACTGAACATTGCACGTTTTTCATGTCTTGCCCACTAAATGAAGTGTATGAATTATTCGGTATTAAATCTATTAGGACCAGCATCTACCACCCTCAGACTGAGGGGATGGTGAAGCGGCTGAATAAAAATTCGAAGTCCATAATTCATAAGTTCATTTACAAGGATGAACGCAATTTGGATTTCTGATTAGACCCTTTGTTGTTCACAGTGCCCCAGGCCTCCACACGATTTTCTCCCTTTGAACTGCTGTTTGGCAGGAAGCTGAACTGAGAGGAAGGTCCAAGCCTGGCAAAAAATGAGATTCAGTACGTCATGGACCTGAGAGGAAAGCTACACACACCGGGTAGGTTATCATGAGAGTATCAGCTTCAGGCCCAGAAAAGTCAACAGCAGAGGGGCTAGACTCAGGTAATTTTCACCGGGAGACAAAGTCCTTGTGTTACTCCCTACTTCAAGAGGAAAGTTACTCGTCTGGTGGCTAGGGCCCTTCGTGGTCACATGGCGGGTGGGTGGTGTTGACTATGAGGTGGTACAGTCAGACAGGGGAGGAGTCAAACAGGTATATTACCTCAACTTCCTTAAAACATGGAGAGGGGTTGAAACCGCTTCTCTGGTGAGCCTGGTGAAGCAGAGAGATGAGCAGCGAAATTCCACCATTCCACCACCACCATCTCACACAGACTCAGAGAGCAGATGTTCCTGCTACGCAACAGCATTTTGCGGATGTGTTCTTCCCCATGCCTGGCCATACAATGCTCATAGAGCACCATTTTGAAATGCAACCTGGCATGATGGTGCATTCACGGCCCTATAGGTTACCAGAACATAAGCAGCAAATTCTTCAGAAGGAATTGGCTAAAATGCTGAGAACGGGAGTAATAGAAGAGTCGCATAGCACAAGATGTAGCCCAATAATTCTGGTCATAAAGAAAGGGTGAGGGTCGCAGATGCCAACAGACTTAATAAACTGATCCGTAAGGCCAGCAATGTTGTGGGGATGGAGCTGGACTCCCTCAAGGTGGTGTCGGAGAGGCGGATGCTGTCCAAGATAAAGACAATGTTGGATAACACCTCCCACCCACTCCATGACATGTTGGTCAGTCACAGGAGCTCGTTCAGTGAGAGACTGAGATTACCGAAAAGCACCACTGAACGACACAGGAAATCATTCCTGCCTGTGGCCATCTCCCTGTACAACGCATCCACTTAACACACTGTTTGCTGCTACAGCTACACATGTTTCTTTTCCAAATATTTATTTATAAGTGACTTATGTATGTATGTATGTATGTATATATATGTATATATTGTACTATTCTTAGTTAGCGTATTGTCTGTCTTGTCTTAATGTTGGTTTAAAATGGAGCACTGTAACAAAAAATAATTTCCCCCAGGGATCAATAAAGTATTCTGATTCAGATTCTGATTCTGAAGATGGGTCTACATGGTTCTGTGTTGACTATTGCAAAGTGAACGAAGTGTCACAGTTTGATCCCTACCCCATGCCCCGGATTGATGAGCTCCTGGACCGGTTAGGCACAGCCCGATTTTTGACGACACTGCATTTAACCAAGGCCTACTGCCAGATTCCCTTGTCTGTGGAGTCCAAGGAAAAGATTGCTGTGGGCAGTCGATTCCTTGTGCTGTTATCTCCTGGGGCACTCATTCGCTCTTTGCTCAGACCACACCCTGGTGCAGTGGTTCCACCCATGAAGATGCCAATGCCTGGATCACCTGGTGGTATTTGGCTTTACAGCCAATTTAAGGCGACACAGCTACAAGATGTCTCCATTTCAACTTGGGTTAAAAATTCAGACTTCAAACTACATACCAGTTTTTAAATTACACGTAAAACCAGAATTATGATAAAAAATACACACAATGTTTTTTTCTGGACAAAACAGTGGTGTTTACAGCGGGAAGAAATGACAAAAACTGTGTTTTCCAAAGACAACGTTGGCAAACACTTCCTGCTTGTGTTACAGGCCTTCGATGGGGTCTGTTTTTAAACTGTTTTTTTAACAGAAAAGCAGAGACAGGAGACATCAGTTGCGTTCGGGCCGCAGGCTCTTCCTCGTCTGGTTTATTAACAGAATTTAACAACGTCCTTTTCTTTTCATTTAGACACACACATTTCTCTTTTAACAACACAAACATTCAATTAGGTCCATAGCTCAAACCCTTTTGGTTACCTTGCACTCTCGCAAGAATAAACTTACAAAATAATCATTGTATATGAGTGTCCTTATTTACAATAAATCTGTAACCAATTCTACTGCATTTCAGCATCAAAAACATTTCTATGCAGCACCACTAACACTGCAATTAACCCGCTTATATACCATTATACATTTCTTATACTTTAACAGATTCAACAATATATTACATTTGTAACCAATAAACAAAAATATTCTTCCATTGCTCACAAACAGTTCACAATCATCCACAAACAGCATACATCAGACTATTTACATTTGACACATAAGAACTGGGTAGGTCCTAATCAACTGTAACTTCCAATAATGTCAGGATAAAAGAAGCGTCTTGAGAGCTGCGTTTGTCACAAAATAAAACAGGTAATAAGACCAGCTGCCTATTTAGACTACGAGTGAAATGGCGGCTGCCATTACAAATGGCGGTATAGTTAGCTTTCTCTCAATCGGTGAAAACACACTCTCTCACAACATTTGCGGTCTTTAAACTAAGGCAGAAAAAGGTTTCTTTGGTTTATATGCACATTGCAGTGAGCAAACTTGAACTACTGACCAGTTTTTTTAACAGAAAAGCAGAGACAGGAGACATCAGCTGCGTTCGGTCTGCAGGCTCTTCCTCGTCTGAGGCAGAGACGCGTTGCAACGGCCTATCGCACTCACCACTATCTCCCCCTTGTGGCAATGCCACGCAATTATATTGTCCATAACTCTAAATGAAAAGTCCAATACCACCATAAAATCAGGTCTTTTACATCAAAACAATTCACAAAAAAATTACAATTGTGACCATACACTTGTGGGCGTCACACACTCCCCAACAAAAAGAAAATGGCTCCTGACATTTAACCTCTTACCCTTTAAAACTCATTATACTCATTACTCAAACAACTCAAATCACATCCCCTTCCCACATACCCACATTCCTTGTGTACTAACATGTATAGATTGGGCAGTTATAATATACAGGGAAGGTGCCTGGATGTGCACAGTGAGATGTTGGAATGCGATATGGCACTAGGGGGAAGTAAGGTAACAGGGGATATGGTGGCATGGTGTAGTGTGTTGTTTTGTGACTCGTGCACTTCAGCACAACTGACTGATGGATGCACCCGGAGAGAGGGCTGGCCAAGGGTGTCATATGTGAAATGTGTAACAGGCCGTCGTTCTCCATTAGACCTTCTTAGAACTGATTCATTAGTCGGCGGGGTCACGTTAGGTGTATACTGTGCCCTTTCTGAAAGCGGCAGTCCAACTTCTCCTTCGTCGACTGTGAAAGGCACTTCAGTGACTCCTGATTCCTGTACCCTCTCATGTTCCTCCTCTCCCATGTCGTTGTCAAGTTCAGTGCTTTGGTGTCCACCATCTTGTTCCATTCCTTGTTCCCTCAATTCATCTGTTGCTTCTGTTGGCTGAGGTGCTCCACAGTTGACCACTCTGCTGAACTCAGCTGTTCCTCTTGAAGGTCCAACAGTATGGTTACAGGTATGTAGTGCATCCTCTTTGTTCCCACTTCTCAAATCATACCTCAACTCATAATACATTGAACTCTCATCCTCATCGGAGCTTGTGTCAGACTGGGGTTGAAACTCTGTCTCTCCTTGAGCTGGTTTTGGTTTCTTTTTCTTGATGGCGGATGGCCCGTCCCCCTTATCTACAGCAGGCAAGTCCACAGGAAGCTCATTGACAAGATGCAATAGATTGCGATGTAGAACACGCACTTTCTTCCCCTTTGCCTCTGAGGTCACTCTGTACACTGGGCTGTCATTGATCTGTTCCTTCACCACATAAATGGTGTTCTCCCAGTAGGACCTTAACTTGCCAGGACCACCCCTCTCAGTCAGATTCCGCACTAGTACTCTGTCTCCAGGTTGGAGTACCACTCCTTTCAAGTGTCGGTCATAGTGTTTCTTCCCACGATCACTTGACTTTTGGCTGTTTCCAGATGCAATCCTGTAAGCTTCAGTCATTCGTTCTTTCCATTTCTCAGCATAACCTCTTGCAGTTTGTGGCTCTCCATCAGTAACCACCTTGAACAGGAGGTCTACTGGCATTCGTGGATGTCAACCAAAAAGCAGAAAGAATGGTGAGTAACCCATTGCTTCATGGCGCGTGCAATTGTACGCATGAACCATCTGTGGGAGATACTCTCTCCATCTTTCTTTTTTTTCTTCACCCAGGGTCCTCAGCATCTGCAAGATGGTACGATTAAAGCGTTCAGCTGGGTTGCCCTGAGGATGGTACGGAGTTGTTCGAGAGTGCCCCACATTGCTCAACTGTTGTAGAGTCCGGAAAAGCTTGTTCTCGAACTCCCGCCCCTGATCATGGTGCAGCCTTAAAGGGTAGCCAAATCTGGGGATATAATCACTGAAAATCCTTTCAGCTGCAGTTTTGCCACTCTTGTTGCGGGTTGGATAGGCCTGGGCATACCTAGTAAAGTGGTCTACCACAACTAGGATATACTGATATCCGCCCCTGCTTGGCTCTAAGTGGAGGTAATCGACTGAAACCAATTCCATTGGTGAGCTTGTGGTAATGTTGGACATGGGAGCTCGGACCGGTTTCTTCTGTTTGATGCACGGACACTGCCGGGTGACATAGGCTTCGATGTCTCGCCTCATGTATGGCCAGTAGAACCGTTGCCTCGCCAGGCTGAGAACTCTTTCTACCCCGACATCCCCCATGTCATCATGCAAATGTTTCAGGACCAGGGATTTGAAGCTAGCTGGTAAGACTAGTTGGCGCTTTTCTGCAGTCTTACGATACAGAACTCCGTCTTCTAAGCTCAGCTTTGTCCACTCATGCATCATTTTCCTTGCAGGACCTCTCACATTCCGTCTCATGTCATCTGTCAGCTTTTGATCTGAGTCTTTCATTTTCATGATCTCACCTATCGCAGGGTCTGCTCTTTGAGCCCTTTGTAGTTCATCCAAATTGATAGGCGTGACCATTTCTTGGATTACTGGTCCAAGCTGGTCACCTTGCGCTAAAGCCAGAGCAGCGATCCATGCGACATCTCCATGCTTGCCTGCTCCACATCCCTCCCAAGTAGTGGCAACAGCTTCTTTGGAGAGCTCTTTTGTACATTCAGTGACGTATCTGTCAATGTCAAGGGGACTCCTCGACAGGGTGTCTGCGTCAACATTTACTTTGCCAGGTCTGTACCTTATATCAAACCTGAAATCTGATAGCTCTCCCACCCATCTGAACCCAACCGCATTCAACTTGGCGGTACTCACGAGATAAGTTAAGGGATTGTTGTCTGTGTAGATGGTAAAATACGGGGCATAGAACAAGTAATCCCTGAACTTCTCGCAGACAGCCCACTTGAGGGCGAGAAACTCAAGCTTGCCCGAGTGGAGTCTGTAATTCTTTTCAGCTGGTGTCAGTGTTCGGGAGCCGTATCCAATCACTCTTAGCTTCCCATTCTGATGTTGGTAGAGAACGGCCCCAAGGCCTTTATCAGATGCGTCTGTATGAAGGATGAAGGGAAGCTCAAAATCCTGGTAGGCAAGTACAGGGGGGTTTACCAACATATCAATCAACTTACACAGGGCACCCTGGTGCTTCTCTGCCCACTCAACTGGTGTTTTGGATGGTAACTGTGCACCTTTCCCCTTCTGTCCTGTAACCTTCCCCAGAAGATGCTCCTCTTTGGTTTTCTTGGGTTGCAAAAGCTCATAGATGGGTTTTGCTATTCTTGAGAAATCCTGGATATGTGAGCGATAGTAACTCAGGAACCCAGCAATCCTCCTCACACCTCCCACTGTGGCAGGTGTCTCCTTTTTCAGGGCGTACACTGCCTCGAGATCTTTTGGATCAATGCGTACTCCTTCAGCTGACACTAAACGCCCAACATACCTCACTTCTCTTTTAAATAGGTCACATTTTGTCGGCCGGAGTTTGACTCCGTAGTTCTTCAGGGCTCTCAAGACTTTCCTCAGCCCTTCCACATGTTCCTCAAAAGTCTTGGCGTAGCACAAGATGTCATCCTAGTATGGGATGCAGCACTCATCCCGAAGGGGAGCCAGCATTTCTTCCATACTGCGTTGGAATGCAGCAGGTGCGTTGGTAAGACCGAAGGGAATTCGCACCCATTCATAAAGGCCCCAGGGGGTGATGAATGCAGTCAGATGATGGGATCCTTCTGCTATAAAGCCCTGGTGATAGGCTTTTCCCTGGTCCAAAATGGAGAACCAGTTGTACCCTCCCAAGGTGTCAATGAGGTCCTGGATTCTTGGTAATGGGTGGCAATCAGGTACTGTGCGCTGGTTCAGGAGACGGTAGTCGATACAGAGCCTTAGGGAGCCATCCTTTTTCCGCACGCAAACTATTGTAAGGGGATCTAGACTTTACAATCCATCCTCTTGCTAAGAGGTCCTCAATATACTCTTTAACCTCCTTATAGAGGGGTTTTGGAATTGAGGCGTACGATTTCTGAATTGGGGTTGTGTCTTTGAGTGTTATTGTCATTTCCAAGCTGGGAATGCACCCCATGTCATTTTCATCACGTGCAAAAGCCCCTGACTCTTCCCTTAACATTTTTTTGGCAACAGTTTGTTGGTCTAAAGCGCTATATAAATACAGGCCATTTACCATTTACAGTTTGTTGGTCTTCAGTCAGGTGGCTAACATCAACAGGTGGATCCCATTCCTGTGTTGCTTGATCTTCACTGCACTGCTGGGGTATTTGAGATACATCAGGGTCGACATCTTGAGTCACTTTGGGCTCACCGAGGTTTGGTAAGTCAGTTTGTATGACTCCTGCTATTGGTTCAATAGTTCCAAGGGCTGCTCCGCCGGTGAGGGTCACATCGTGCTTAGTGTGGTTGCCAATAGGTACTTTGACATATGGGACTCTGGCATCACAAACTGTGAGGAGGCTGTTGCCAACATCAAGCTGTTGCAGTTGTGGGTTGCTCTCAGTTGGTTCAAAGAGCACGAGGGGGTTGGACATGTCAACTGTAGAGGAGACTTTACACTTAACATACTTAACTTGACCAGCTGGGATTACTACATCATACAGGCCCACTTTTAGGACACTCTGGCTGACCACGTTATCACTGGTAAGCTTGGTCTGGATGAAGTTGGCTAGTGCCGTCGCTGTGTCATCCTGGAGGTTCATTGCGCTGCGCAGGAGGCTCACAATGGTGGGTATGAGGTTTGTACTAGCATTTGGACCCAGTATCAGCTGTTCAATTACATTGAAACCAATCAGGGGGCAGTCCATGGGCACACTGCTTACTAAAAAGGGGACTTGTACAGTCAAGTTTGGGTCACTATTCTCTGGGAGACTCACCATCACGCCCACCCAGCCGTCGTAGGGTAATGGCTGGCCATTAACACCAAGCACACTAAGAGCCTTATCTCCAATAAGTTCTGTCAGTGGCCGGAGTTTGTGGTCAGAGAGGTAGGTTTTTGCCCACTGGCGATCAATGAGACTCACTTGTGCACCTGTGTCCAATAAACAGTCCACTGCAAAGCTATGAATGTAACCCTTGATTTTACATTTTTTTCCAACAAGCTGTGCCACTCTCTCACTTGCCCCTGTGTCTGCATTTTTCGTTGGAAGGGTCGCCCAACTACTTCTGACATGAGCAAACTCTTCTGAGCACATACCTCGTGATTTTGGGTCTGGCTGTCCACTGGTTCTGGGCGTGTGTGTATCAGCAGGAGGCCAACTAGAGCTTCTGGGTTGGCTTCGTTTGAGACATCCCACTGCCCTGTGACCTGTCTCCCCACAGATAAAACAATGAGTGCATGAAGTAGCCCCACTTTCAATACACTTGGGACAGCCGTACTGTTTTGCAGTTTGTCTGGGCTTCTGCTTTGGGTGTGCACACTGACAAGTGGGTTCACGAGCCTGACTGGCTGTGAGAGACTCCACCACTTTGGTCAGGGTTTCCACCTTTGCAGCCAGCTCTTCTATGACTTTATTCTTACTCTTAAATTTACAGTCAGTCATTTCAGTGTCTTTAGCAGGTTCAAGTTGAGCAGTATGAGCATGTGTTATCTTTTGTAGAGTGGAATATCCCAGTCTTCGCCGTCGCTCACTCTCTTCACTTGACACTTTGTTCACTTGCCTTATCAAGGCTTCATCTGACACACTGTAGTCTGATAGTAGTGGCTTGAGTTCATTACGAATGTCACTATATTTTGGTAGAAGACCTTGATGAATGGTGCGTAGAAACACATTTTGGATCGTACGTGTCTCATATGCAACGTCCATGTTATCCTGCCTGGATGCAAACACGACTTTCTGCTTCAGTCCAATCATCCTGTAGAGGAACTGTTGTGGAGTTTCATGGTCATGTTGCTTAGTGCTCAACAATTCGTGAAATAACTCACTCCCACTCTTCTCACTCAGGTGTGAACGTAGTAAGCTTTTGAGTTCAATGAGGGTCAAGTCATCTTTACTGATCAACATGTCCTTAAACTGTCCAGGCTTGATAATACGGAGCACACCTTGAATGATCTCTCCCTCTGTGTGCTTCACCTTGAGCCCCTCCTCAATCTGCTTACACAGTCCATGGTAGCTAATGTAAGATGCAATGTCCCCAACCTGACCACCATGTACTTTAAACTCTCTGCGTTGCAAAAATGGCAGGTCTCTTAGGGAAACCATGTGATCAGGCTTAGATTGTCGCATGTCTGTGGTGGAGTGGCTGTTTGTCACGCTCTCAGCTCGAGGCTGGAGTGACTGTGTAATAGTGGGGGTGAGTGTGTCTTGTGTTGCAGATGTCACTTGTAAATCTGCTAACTTTTTACCAAGTGCCTCGTAGTTAGCCTTTAGCATTTCATACTCTGTTATTTGTGGATTAACAGACTCAAGAGGCAATATAGCTGAGGTAAGTACATCACTCTGTTCAGGGTGCTTAAGTGTTGTGAGAGTAACAACATTTTCCTCTGAGACCACAGGGTGAGATACTTCAGCGGTACGACTATTAATGAGATGAATAATAGCATCTTTCAACAACAGTAGGTGTGAAAACCCCTGATCCTCTAAGTCAAGCAATGTCTTACAGCGCAGATAAGCACAAACATAATCAAAACAACTTTCCTCATCACCACGTCTTACACTTGCGGGGTCCACATCAGGTACTGGTGTGATGTTTGTAGCAATCTGGAAGAGTTCCTCTGCTGTCAGTGCATAAAGACTCTTTCTGATCTGCCAAGCCAGTTCTTTTCTTTCACTGTCCTCCATTGTGTGTCCTTTGGCTAGCAACTCCTCACAGTGCAGTCAGCTCAAACACATTTGTAACCAATAAACAAAAATATTCTTCCATTGCTCACAAACAGTTCACAATCATCCACAAACAGCATACATCAGACTATTTACATTTGACACATAAGAACTGGGTAGGTCCTAATCAACTGTAACTTCCAATAATGTCAGGATAAAAGAAGCGTCTTGAGAGCTGCGTTTGTCACAAAATAAAACAGGTAATAAGACCAGCTGCCTATTTAGACTACGAGTGAAATGGCGGCTGCCATTACAAATGGCGGTATAGTTAGCTTTCTCTCAATCGGTGAAAACACACTCTCTCACAACATTCGCGGTCTTTAAACTAAGGCAGAAAAAGGTTTCTTTGGTTTATATGTACATTGCAGTGAGCAAACTTGAACTACTGACCAGTCTTTTTGACAGAAAAGCAGAGACAGGAGACATCAGTTGCGTTCGGTCTGCAGGCTCTTCCTCGTCTGAGGCAGAGACGTATTGCAACGGCCTATCGCACTCACCACTATCTCCCCCTTGTGGCAATGCCACGCAATTACATTGTCCATAACTCTAAATGAAAAGTCCAATACCACCATAAAATCAGGTCTTTTACATCAAAACAATTCACAAAAAAATTACAATTGTGACCATACACTTGTGGGCGTCACACTTGCAAGTGAAAAAAGAAAAGAAAAAACACCCCTTCCCTATTGGTGTTAAAGTGTACCATGTCAACCAATCAAAAAATGATATGGCAACATGTGGCACTTGGTTGTTTAGGGAGAAGAGGAAGTTTTAGGAGTGACACCCATTAGAAAAAGCAGGTGAGAAAGAAAGAAAGAGAGAGAGCGATTTTTCACATGTGAGACATTAGTGACATTTAGCGTATTTGGAGGCAATCCGGTTGTTCAGTCTGACGTCACTAGCCGTGTCTGGGCCTAAACTCCACTGCAGGTCCATATATCAAACGATCACTATGGCATTACTGAGAGTTGAAAAACTGTCTAAAGTCTTTCATCTTTAATAAAATGATCAGCGTTCTGCTCTACCAGGTGTAACAATTGAGTTTTGCATCCAGGCATCCATGAAAATGGAATTTATGACATTTAACAGAGTTAGAAGTTAGCAGGAAGTTAGCTCGCTAGCTTCTCTCTAAATACAATATAGCATGTCCTGACTGCGGGGTTTTGGAAACAAATGAAAACGTACAGCTCTGTTATCACTTCCAACATAAATGAAGACAGAAAGCTAAACAGCAGTGACGTTTGTAGGGTTACTGAAGTTTGGCTAGCTGGTTTATATAATGATGTGCTACGAGTGGAAAAAAATAAAAGTTAACGTGAGTGTTCTCGGTGGTCAGGAACAAATGTAATCGCATGGCAGGATGCTGTAAAAGGACCAAACTTCAGCCAGGAGAACAATTGAGATAATCCATCCACAATACGAGGTTAGTCATTCATATACTGCTGCATGGGCTGGGCTGTAGTTACATCCTAAGGTTTTAAAAACTGAGCTTAAATAAATATTTCCGGTTCACGCGCATCAAAATATGATATTTTGACACGCTATGGATTTTTCTTGGACACGCGTTGAGGCGTGAATGTGCACGCGTCAAATTAGGGGCGTTTGGGGTGTTTTGTTCGCGTCCATAGCGTTCGGTGTGAACACACCATAAGGTTTTAAAAACTGAGCTTAAATAAATGATTAGCGGTAATAAAAGCCGAGGGAGGTCAACAGTGATCACTGACTGTTTTAGGAGCTTTTTGAGATTAAATAGAAGAAAATACATAACATTAAACATGTTAACAACACAAAAGCCATATTAAACGCAGACTACTTTAGGCCCGGAAGTAGGATTCGTCACGTCATCACTTAACAATCGGATAGTTAGTGTGTTGTGTAGTCATTGTTTTGTTTTGTGTGTCAGTTACTCTAGTGAATGCTCAAAAGAAGCCAGCAAAGGCAGATTCCAGTGTAAATGCTGTCCCCACATGGAAAACTGGACTGATACACCTCGTTTGTCAGACCAGCAAGGTTTAGGCCTGTGGTGTTCTCCTCTGTCTTATAGTGGACACAAACTATTTTTTTGAGTTGAATGAATAATTTGTGTGCCTTCTTATTTAATGCAAAACACCTGATTGTTCTGTAAATAGTTTTAAATGGTTTTATAAAAAACGCCTGAGGCCTTGGCTGCATTTTTAGGTAAATAATATCATATAACTTTGTTGTTTGCAAAAGTTGTGCATAATTTTTAGAAATGTATTATTTCTATTTGCATTTCAAGTTATGACAATGATTTGTTAAACATGGTTGTGGTTTTTACAGTAAAAAAAAATAAAACTTTTTCTACTTGGATTTTAAATTTTTTGTCTGAATTTTGATCAATTGTGCTGAAATATAGTATGTCAAAATGAAAAAAACAACTCCAATTCAGATATTTGAGATTGTGCTGAAAATAATGACACCAAACAAGGCAAGATAAACCGTTTTTAAAGGTGAAATATAGAGGTAAAAATCAAAAGTAATCAAAAACGGCCAATTATACCCTGTACCCCACAGGGTTAAGTTCAAGGTGGTCCATAGGGCCATGGTCGTGGCCTATTTCCTACAGCAGGGAACAAATGACTCTCTCCTTTTATATAATGACGGAGGAGGTTTTTTAATTCAGCTATTTAAAATTCATGCCTATGAATATTTAAATACTTGTTGAAAAATCAAGATGTAGCCACTACAAACATGTGATTTATAGAATATGATGCTGAACATGAGGCATAAATAAACAATTTAAAATGAAATCAAGTCTATATCCCATATTTAACACTGATGGGGAAAATCTTTCTGCAGAACATTTATTTGTACTTTTGATATTTCATGCACAATTTTTTAGTAATACAGTTTTATGTCTAGTGAGATGTTTTAATTTTGGTTCATTGCTTCTTTTCCTAAATGAAAGGTTTGGAATGTTTGTCCACCATCTGTCATTGTCGGTTAAGAATAATAAATTTTTGGCAATACAGTAGATATTCATTTAAGCATATTAGTAGTAATATTTTACAATTCTTCAGCCAGGAAGGAGCACAAAAAGGTGAAGATGTTTATGTAGAGTACAGACAGACAGAACAATCTGATCCATTTTATGTTGCTAAATTGGCAAATAGTGGAGGAAGTTGTCTTTGTTTGTGCATGTATTGGGGTGGAAAGGTAGCAATTGTCTGTGAATGCCTTTCTGTAAAGGACACCATATGCCACTGTGATACACATTGTAGAATACAACGACAATACAAGGACTGGATTCAAAATGATGGCAACCCCCCCCCCCCCCCCCAAAAAAAAGGAAAAAAAAAACCAAATGAAAAAGATCCTCTGACTAACTTCAAGTATAAAATTTGTCTTTTTTTTAAAGAGCTGTCAACAATCCTCCTGTAGTAACAACTCCTTAACAATTGGTGGCAGTCATGTGCTTCTGAAGTTCCAGGGGCAAGCCTTCATTACAATAAGAGCATTCTGATGATGCTCCAAACTCATGTACAGATGCGCACAAATACATGCATTCATAATGCATGCTTAACATGCATGCTTAAATACCACCACACAGCAAGTACGATTTTGGCTGTTCTACAGCTCTTCAAGCTATATGGTTCTATAGAATTCATTTATAACCCAACCTACCCTGGCTTTTGCCAAAATCTTAGCCTCTCCAGCTGGCTATATCAAAGCATCCATGACACTGCAGAGATTTAGAGGATTGTGGGCAAAGAGATGGGCACAGGATTCATTGAAGGAGGAAGATTATTTCCTTTTTTTTTTTTTTTTTTTGCCTGTCCCATTTGGTTCTTTTGCCATCAGAATTATTGTCTAAAGGCGAGGAAAGATGCCCAATGGATTTACTTTACCAAATTGACCATCCCAGCCTTGCCATAATGGTCTATTTGATTCACCTTTTATTGTTTATTTTTATTTTTTTTTACTTTCACTTGCTAGATACGGGACAGACTTGAATGAGGAAAAGAAAAGGGAGAAAGGAAGAGAGGGAAAAAACAGCGGTGAAGAGGGATGGGGATAAAGGGCAAAAAAACAAAAGCCAACTAAATAAGCAGACAAAAAAATACATATATCAATCACCTGGATCACCTGTTGAGAAAGAAAAAAGAAAACAAGCAGAAGATAACGAGAGCATTAGAATAAACAACATCACGATGATATATGGGAATATGACAGTAAATACTAAATATTAAACATTATTGTGCAGCACGTAAGATCGACAGCGCACAGTGTGCTTTGAGGTAGGAGCCAAAAAGGGTGTAGTTTGTGTGTGTGAGAACCCGTGTGTACACCTGTGAGCATGGACGCGCTTGTTTTTAAAAGGTTCCTTCATGTAATGATCTGCTAGAGGGTGTGGGGAGCCACAGCCCCGTCCTCCAGGGCATGAAGCAGGTATGGAGGAGATCAAGACTCCAGACATCTAGAGGCCCCCAGAACACAAGAGACCAAGGAAGACCAGCAGAGGGGCAGCCGCACCACTATCCCAGAAAGAGCTGACGAGAGTCCCAGATGACTCAGCAGCTGCAGAGCAGAAGCCAGGGGGGGTTTCAGTGACGTGCCCGTGAGCTCCGCCGGCAGCCGGCAGCCAGCTGCGCCAGAGTGACCGAGCCCCAGGCCGAGAGGCTGAGGGCACCCCACCCCCGAAGTGGCCCGAGCAAGCCCCAGGCTCCAGGCCCCGATAACCAGTCACCAAGGAGTGAGCCGGTGTGTACCTGGACGCCCATCCCCGGACACAAAGAGCCACCAACGGACTGATGTCTGAGGGCGTCTGCCACTGGCAGGGGAAGTGGTGGGGGGAGATAGGCCTCCACACCTTAGAGGTCCTGAGATGTCCCTAGAGAGGTGCCGTCTGAAACGAGACCTGACAAACAGGCACACACAGATACAAACATCCATTCCCACCCTCATGTTCTTATATGGAAATACTCAACACTCAACCAACGTGGAGACAGACATAGAGAGACACTGTAAACACAATCACACTCCCCAAGCGTACTCTAAGCCCCGGGTCTAGGTACCCTTGCCCCTGGAGGGGGAAACTGCACCCAGACCCAGGTGGTGTTACCCTTTTCCCTGGGGTGGGGAGAAGCAGACCGCCCGACCCCGCAGCAGCAGGGAGGCCCCACACTCCAGACCCCAGTCGGACGGCAAACTCCTCCTCCTGGCCCCCCACTCCAGCAGGTCGCATAGAACAGGGGTGTGAGAAGACTCCAAACCTCCCTCCACCCTCCCTCATATGTAGTGTTGATGCATGTGTGTTCTAAGGTGCATTTAAAACCCAGGAGGGCATGGAGCTACCTGCCAGAGAGCAGCAGGTAAGCGCATAGCCCCTCCTGATAGCCCTCAATGTCTACATGTATTTAAAATTGAGAGGTGGGCAACGACGCCAGGTGTGAGGTGTACACCCTGATGGTCTTTCGGAGTCCGTGTAGCGTGCCCACCCCCAAGACCCTATATGTATGTGTTATGAGAGTGTGAGTAATGTGAATGTCTAAGTTGTGAGGTAAAATTGAGGCACAAGAAGCCAGAAGGGGACAGAAGGGGGGATGCCTCCCCTGCACCCTGGTGACACACCTTTACCCCAAGGCCCTGCATGTGTGGATGATTGTGGTGGAGCGGGAAGAGGGAGGCAGCTGGAGATGGGGAGGGAAGGAAGGGAGGGGCAAGTGACCCCTCCTTTCCGCCCAGAATGAGATCTTCCTCCACCTCTCTTGTATCTCCCCCTCCTGCAGATTGAGTTCCTGAAGAGAGGAGAGCTCCTGCAACAACCTCCCCCACCAGTTGAAGAGCCCCCCAGGTGGCTCGATGCACTGGCGGCACCCTGCAGCAGGGCCGGGCCCCCATACACTCACCCGCCCACAACCCCAGCAACATACCCACCAGGACCCAAGCCCCTGAGGGCCCCAGCCCAGAGACGGAGCGCCCCCAGAACCTCCATCCTGGATCCCCTCCGCCCGCCCTGGCCTGGTGCTTTGTGCTTTTCTGTTTAGGGCTGTCGGGAGTCAGCCCTTAGAGGGGGGGGGGGGGGGGGGTACTGTCACAGTTCTGGGTCAGTTGGACCCAGTATTTTGAGTTTATTACGTTTTGGTTTAATTTTGCATCATGGATTGTTTTCTTGTTCTCTTGTTGTGGTTGTGATGATTATTATTTGAGGTTCATGTTTCTGTTATCCATGTTTTAGGAATTGTGGTTTCATGTATAGTTCAGTTCCATGTGTCATTTTCTGTCTCTGTGTTGAGTCCGTGTCTCTGAGTTGTGATTCATGTTTCCTGTTTTATTGTGAAAGTCTTTGTCTTATGTTAGTGTGTGCAGTATCCCCATGTCTCGTTAGCCCTGATCTCTCCCAGCTGTGTCTCCCTCCTGTTGCCGAGTCCCCTATTACTACCCTGTGTATATAAGCCCTGTGTTTTCCCATGCTCGGTGTCGCGTCGTACCCTCAGATCCTGCCTGTGTTCCAGGTAGTGTTTTCATGTTTAGTTTCTATTTTGTTGGTGCCAGCAACGCCCTAAGCCTGTCCCTACCCCCACACCAATCACAACAGCGAAGGTGGGACCAAACTATGACACCCCACCCCCACTAGGTGATGGAGCTAATCAAAGGAGCCCAGAGGAATTGATCATATGTGGTGGCAGAGGCTGTATCAAGACTAATGTAATCTAATAGATAATTTCTATATTGGTTAGAATTAAGCTTATTTTTATTTTTCCAGTTCATGAGGACTGTTTTCTTGGCTATGCATAGGGCAGTGAAAACCATACGGGCTATATTCTTTTCTGTAGTAAAATTATCTAAGCTGCCCAACAAACACACTAAAGGGGAAGTTGGAATGTTACATTTCAGACACTTTGATAAGTCTTCACATGTCTCGCGCCAAAACTTCTGAACTGGTGGACAGAACAAAAGAGCCTGGTGTTTTGGTTTGACAGTGTGAGCAGTTGTTGGTAGACGTAAAGCCCATCTTGAACATCTGATGACCTGTATAGTGCACTCTATGTAGTATTTTGTATTGAATTAATTGAAGACTGGGATTTCTAATTAGATGAAAGCAAATCTGAGACCAGAAGTTTTGGTCTAAGTTAACTGATAAATCCGCTTCCCATTTCGCAATAGGAAGTGATATTGATTCATCTGTTGTAGAAAGCATTCTGTATGTTTTGGAAAATAATTTGGGGGTTTTACGAGTAAGAAATTGAACCACACTTGGTGGTGTTTGTAGTTCAACTTGACCCAGTTTAAATTTCTTTTTTACTATGGATTTAATTTGTTGATATTCTATAAATCTTTTCTTGTTGATCCCATATTGTGTAACTAGTCCGTCAAATGAAATAAATTCTGTTCCTTCTGGTATATGTTCTAAATATTTGATTCCTTTACCACTCCAATCTGAAAAGTTTATCATATTATTTTTTTGTAATATGTCAGGGTTGTTCCAGATAGGTGTACGTTTGCATGGGATTAATGAAGACTCAATTTTAGAAACTCCCACCATGCTGTCAGAGAAGAGCTGATGCTGATGCTTTTGAAGCATTCATGTCGTTGGATGTTTGAGCTGATAAATGGCAGATCTGAAATCTCTAGATTATTGCAAAGTGCTTGTTCTACATCTAGCCAAGGTTCATCTAAGAGGGTATGTTTTAGCCATCCTGAGATAAACTGAAGCCTGTTGGCTAAGAAGTAGTGCTGAAAGTTTGGCAGTTCTAGTCCTCCTTTATCCTTGGTCTTTTGTAGTGTTTTTAAGCTTATACGTGGGGGTTTATTTTTCCAAAGGAATTTGGACATACATGAATCTAGAAATCTGAACCAATCTTGTGGCGGTTTAGTTGGGATCATTGAGAATACATAATTTATTTTTGGTAAGACCATCATTTTTATAGCAGCAATCCTTCCCATGAGTGATATGGGTAGACATAAGCGGTAGCAAATGGATGGATGGTGTTAAAAACGTGTTAAAAACGGGATTAAAAGTATAAATAAATATTGATTAAAAACAAAGTTAATCATAATAAATACTGATAAAAAGCATGTAAACATAAGTTTAATTAATATGTACATATGTATATGTAATGTATAAATGGTGTGGGGGCAGGACTTAGTCCTGTAGAGTGTGTTTGTCAGATCCACTGAGCGACCAATCATTGGCTGGTCTGACCCTCCCCCAGTCTGTGCGCTGCTGAGACACCTGTGTGTGCCTTCGTGTGCCAGTCAGATACGCCAGAGACACAGACGGTGAAAGATCAGTTTACCCGTGCGGCGAAGAAGCTAGCTGGATAGTGAAAGTCCTTTTTTCGGCGAGAATAATAAGAGTGATACTGTATTCCAGAGGCCGTGAGCCAACGTGAGCACTGTGAAGCCCCGTGTAGCATTTGTTCCTTCGCATGGTCAGGTTTTTTCCCTTTGCTTATTTGGATTGGATTGGTTTTGAGGACCTGAGAAGAATCGAGGATCCCTTTTCCAGTACTGGATGGCGAGCCCAGCCCAAAGAGCCGGATGAACTGGTAGATTGTAACCCGACTGGTTACAAACACACTGAGTGACTATTGAACATTGAGACTGATATTGACTTTAAAAAAGCCACAAAAGACAATATATCCTTGAGTCGACTATTTGTGGGGTTTATTTTATTTTGTTTTCAAGAAGAGCGCTCTACTTTTGTTAAATGTGAACAACTTTAATAATTGCTAATAAATGCAATTGTGTTTTCTACACCTACTGTGTACAAGTCCTCTGTTGTCATACACCCTTGGCTCCTACGAATCTAGAACCTGTCTGATCTGGTCCATATTTCCCTTCTGTCCTCGTACTGTGGTTAAAGGTAACTATACTGCCGTACTACAGGCAAAGAAGGCAAGAAGTAGCACTAACAGGTCTAGTATTGCACCACCAGTGTTACAGAAGGACTGTAGATTTTGACCAGTTAATTGAGTAATCTGATATTCTTGCAAAAGAGTTTATCAATGTAATTACACCAGAGAGATTGGTTTGAGTTTTGGAGAAAAAGTAACACATCATCCGCATAAAGGCTGATTTTATGTTCCATGTTCTTGCATTTTATGCCCTTAATTACTGAATTCTGTCTAAGTGCTGCTGCTAGTGTTGCAATAAAAATTGCAAACAGTGAAGGGGAGAGTGGGAATCCCTGCCTGGTCATTTGTTCTGACACAAGCTGTTGGGGAATTATATAATATTTATAACCAGTTAATGACATGTATGAGTAGTCTATCATTAAGTAATCTATGTGTATTTGTTGATGAATGCCTACCGTTTATGAAACCAGTTTGGTCAGGATGAATTAAGAGGGGGGTTATTTTCTCCAGTCTCTTTGAGAGAGCTTTGCAGATTATTTTAAGGTCTATATTTATAAGGGATATTGGACAATAGCTTGAGGGATATACAGGGTCTTTGCCTGGTTTTAGCAGGAGATTAATGTTTGCAGAATTCATATTTGATGGAAGTCTGCCCTTTTCTTTGATTTCCAACAACGTTCTGTAGAAAACTGGTGCTAGAATCGTCCAGAATTCTTTGTAGAATTCTGCAGGTTTTATTTTATTCTCTGCCGATAATAAATAATATCTTAATAAAAATGACCACAAAAACATTTCAAGTGAAAAATAAGCACTTCTGTTAAATTATTGCAGTCTCCACATTGTAATTTAACAAAATATCACTGAACTATTGGCACTGTCTTGAGCTTTCGGAATAATAAATAAACACTTCTGTTTGGAATAAAATAAATACAAATTAGGTTTGAGAATAAAATAAACTTTTAAATTGTTGCAGAGTATATATATTGTAAACAAACAAACAAAATAACGAAAGTATTTGGCATTGACGAACGAACTCCCCATCTGCCCGTGGATCATCAGTCCACTGTGCCATTAAACCAAGGACTGACATCGCGCACACACTGCTTGTTTTTACCTCTTTAGAAAGTTTTGGCACCATCATCTCCCTGATGTGTGGGCGGCTGGGAATTTCATATCGCAGCTTGAGTATGCTGAGAAGAATCCTATGTTTTCCACGACTGGCATTGGCTGGTCATCCAGAGCGATAAAATGAGTCAGAGCCTCTGTTATTATAACTGCCCGTGGATTTTCTCTTGACATTTTTCATCGCTTTTCCAAAAACTGAGTTAAAGTTGGCTGTTCTGGTCCACACTGCTGACATTTTGTTTAGCCTAGCTACAGCAGCCTCCAGTTTCTCTTTTTTTATCTGGAGCTGCCAGTCTGACTCGTCTAACCCTGTGCCTGTTTAGCGCGGGATGTCCCCCTAGTGGCCAATCAAAAAAACTACAACAAAAATGGCAAGCCACCATCTGATTAATGAAATAAGTTCGTATCGTTTCATGGTATCGGTTAACTTTTACGAGTATGAGTACACACACATTTGACAATATTGAAGTCCACTCTTTTTTAAAATATTTAATAAAGTCTTCATCTTTAAGTAGTGATGTATTAAATCTCCAGTTTTTACTTGGCGTAGTATTATTCTTGTGCATTAGTGTTAAAGATACAGGAGCATGATTGTTAGGGCTGGGTATCGTCACTGATTTCTAGAATCGATTCAATTCCGATTCACAAGGTCCCGAATCGATTCGATCCACGATTCGATTTAATTCGATTTAATTCGATTCGATTCGATTTGAATTTGGGAAATTTTGACAGTCAGAAATCTTATAATTCAGATCAGGACATTTACATATTTTTGTATCTATAAAAAGGAAGCTGACACTTTCGAGACTTTATCAAAGGTGTGAGTGTCACAGCAGATGCCTTTGTGTCAAAGTAGCTGAAGATAAAACACAGAAAAACATGAAGGTGATTTTTCCTGGCCTGGGATTTTATAAAAAATATTCTGCAGTACATCAAAAACGAAAGAAAACCATTAATCAACATATGAACGTTACCTCTGAAGTTACAGAGGTTTTATTAGAGACACGGCTAACCGTTTTGCATTTTGCATGATTTTAAAAAGTTTAAATTTGTTCAATATTGAACGGCAGAAATTAGGTTTTCTTTTCGGAAGTATGTAAAACGAAAAAAAAACAGTAGACTTGTGCGTAACAAGCAAGCGAATAATGCAGAAAACAGACAGACAGGGAGAGAGAGAGAGAGCTGTGTATAAAGTGTGATTTTTATCATGGTGGAAGCAAAACAGGAAAAGTCAGAGGGAATTCATGACGATGTTTATGTGAAGCGTAGTTTGGATCTTCTTTTGCTGCTGGTTTGGTCAGTATTGTTTGGAGAGACATCAAACTAACAGTTTTAGAATCAGCGCAAAAAGGGCATAAACACACAGCGCGGACCCGCGGATCAGAATCAGCGAGCTGTCGGCTTTCAGCCCCGACCGTCAGCTGAGAAAGGCAACATCTCACTGATTCTGATCCGCGGGTCCGCGCTGTGTGTTTATGTCTTTGTGCAGAATCCGTCTAACTGCTCTGATTTACTGTCTTAGCTGTTTGGTGGTTGTTGAAATTTTGTGATCTTTCACCTGAGATTCTGGCATTTCGGGCAAAATAAATTTATATTAAAAAATCGATTCAGGATTTTAATGAATCGATTTTACATTATCCAAGCCAGAATCGATTTTAATCGATAAATCAATTATAAAAACCCACCCCTAATGATCGCTGACAGCTATAGGGTGAATCTCAGTGTCTGAAATGTCGCTCAGCAGTGAGATGCTGACCAAAAAATAATCCAGACGAGAGTAGTAGAGTGATGGACATGTGAGAAAAAAGTATATTCCTTACTGGTGGGGTGAAAGGAGCGCCATGCATCGCAAAGACCAAAGTCGCTCATATACTGTTTGATTATATTTGTGGATTGCCAAGTACGCTGAGTTCCTGCTGTATTGAGACTATCCATTTCTTCATTTAGTCCAAGGTTGAGGTTGCCTCCAAGAACAAGTGTGCCATCTACAGTGGGGCAAAAAAGTATTTAGTCAGCCACCGATTGTGCAAGTTCCCCCACCTAAAATGATGACATAGGTCAGTAATTTGCACCAGAGGTACACTTCAACTGTGAGAGACAGAATGTGAAAAAAAAATCCATGAATCCACATGGTAGGATTTGTAAAGAATTTATTCGTAAATCAGGGTGGAAAATAAGTATTTGGTCAATAACAAAAATACAACTCAGTACTTTGTAACATAACCTTTGTTGGCAATAACAGAGGTCAAACGTTTACTATAGGTCTTTACCAGGTTTGCACACACAGTAGCTGGTATTTTGGCCCATTCCTCCATGCAGATCTTCTCGAGAGCAGTGATGTTTTGGGGCTGTCACCAAGCAACACGGACTTTCAACTCCCGCCACAGATTTTCTATGGGGTTGAGGTCTGGAGACTGGCTAGGCCACTCCAGGACTTTCAAATGCTTCTTACGGAGCCACTCCTTTGTTGCCCGGGCGGTGTGTTTTGGATCATTGTCATGTTGGAAGACCCAGCCTCGTTTCATCTTCAAAGTTCTCACTGATGGAAGGAGGTTTTGGCTCAAAATCTCACGATACATGGTCCCATTCATTCTGCCCTTAACACGGATCAGTCGTCCTGTCCCCTTGGCAGAAAAACAGCCCCATAGCATGATGTTTCCACCCCCATGCTTCACAGTAGGTATGGTGTTCTTGGGATGCAACTCAGTATTCTTCTTCCTCCAAACACGACGAGTTGAGTTTATACCAAAAAGTTCTACTTTGGTTTCATCTGACCACATGACATTCTCCCAATCCTCTGCTGTATCATCCATGTGCTCTCTGGCAAACTTCAGACGGGCCTGGACATGCACTGACTTCAGCAGCGGAACACGTCTGGCACTGCGGGATTTGATTCCCTGCCGTTGTAGTGTGTTACTGATGGTGACCTTTGTTACTTTGGTCCCAGCTCTCTGCAGGTCATTCACCAGGTCCCCCCGTGTGGTTCTGGGATCTTTGCTCACCGTTCTCATGATCATTTTGACCCCACGGGATGAGATCTTGCGTGGAGCCCCAGATCGAGGGAGATTATCAGTGGTCTTGTATGTCTTCCATTTTCTGATGATTGCTCCCACAGTTGATTTTTTCACACCAAGCTGCTTGCCTATTGTAGATTCACTCTTCCCAGTCTGGTGCAGGTCTACAATACTTTTCCTGGTGTCCTTCGAAAGCTCTTTGGTCTTGGTCATGGCAGAGTTTGGAGTCTGACTGTTTGAGGCCGTGGACAGGTGTCTTTTATACAGATGATGAGTTCAAACAGGTGCCATTCATACAGGTAACGAGTGGGGGACAGAAAAGCTTCTTACAGAAGACGTTACAGGTCTGTGAGAGCCAGAGATTTTCCTTGTTTGAGGTGACCAAATACTTATTTTCCACCCTAATTTACGAATAAATTCTTTACAAATCCTACCATGTGAATTCATGGATTTTTTTTTCACATTCTGTCTCTCACAGTTGAAGTGTACCTCTGGTGCAAATTACTGACCTCTGTCATCATTTTAAGTGGGGGAACTTGCACAATCGGTGGCTGACTAAATACTTTTTTGCCCCACTGTAAGTGTTCAGAGAGTGCACTGAAAAAAACGGGAAAGAATGAGGGATCATCAACAGTTGGACCATATACACTTACAATACATAGCTTTTTATCAAGTATAGATAGTTTAATGATTAAGAATCTGCCCTCTGGATCTATAACTGTATCGAGTACTGTGAAATTAATATTTTTATGTATTAGAATTGCTACTCCCTGTAGTCTCCGCGTCTTCTCCAGCGTCTTCTGGAATACCAGAAAATACCAGATTATCACGCATGCTACGAGCTTGTAGATCAATAACTGTTTCTTTTATTTTCTTATTTTCTCTATTTAGCTGGGTAACATTGTCTGTGAGACATTTCACAGACTCCCTTAGCGTGGCATTTTCAACCTACTGCTGGCTGAACTCCAGGGATTCTCGCAAGGATTTAAATTCCCGGTGAAGAATCTCCACCAAGGACAGTCTTGCATCGAAACTGGACAATCGTTGGTCGATTGACTCCAGTATGTCGACAATATCTTTGCTGGCTGGCGATGTTGTGCCGGGGGAATCTGCCAGGCGAAGTCTTTTCGACGACGGTGTCTCAGATTTGGCCGGGGAAGCTGCACTCTGAGCCTTCTTCATCACGAGATCCTGGAAGCACTGATCAATGTAATCTTGGAGAGCCTCTAAACTCTCCCCGTTGTTCTCCAGGGTGTTGGAGATGATTTAGACAAATGTTGTTAGTTATAAGACAATTGATAAGTGTATTTGGTAATACTGAAGCTTAAAGGAATTTGTTCAAATCTAAACTACCATTCGCTTTCATTTTCCGCCAAAATCTCCGGCGTCTGACATCAGTTACAACATGAGTCGCTTACCTTGTCCGTCACTTTCGTCACTTACCTCAGAAGATTATTTCTAATTGGAGGAGGAATTGGTATCCTCCTTAACCCATAGTGTTCCATCTTCACCCTGCAAACACTTTGAGGAACTGTTTAAGAGAAGAAATCGCCATGATGACACTGCAGTGACCTGTTTTTATATCCACTTTGCACTGTTAAAGAAAGGACACATTTAAGTGTCACACATAGCCACAAAAATTGAGATGTCAATAGGCAGGATGGATGAGAATCGGTGCCCTTTTATTAGTAGACAAAAAGAGTTTACCTCTACTTTAGTGGGACATAAATCTTTGACATTTTTAAACTGTTCCCCAGTATCCATTATATCAAGGCCATTGTAGCAAAGGGTTAGGGTTAATGAAATTTGATCATTCAAATCATCCGTCAGAGAGGCTGTACTCAAATCATAAATCTTTTAGTTGTATCAACAAAGACCACTTTTCTATACCCTAAGCTTTGAGGGCAGCAAACAGGGGAATGACATGAACCTTGGTCTTCCAGTTTGAATTTACCATAACGCACTTTCAACTTTTAGGAAAAATTATATCAGTCAAAGGAGCTTGCAAAGACAAGCGTCTGGACTTCTTTAAGTTGCTTGAAGATGTTTCACCTCTCATCCGAGAAGCTTCTTCAGTTCTAAGGTCAAATGGTGGGGAGTCCCAGATTTAAACCTAGTGGGAGTATACCCCCAAAGAGGGACAAAAGGACCCCCTGATGATCCTCTAATCAAGTCAAGTCAAGTCAGACAGAAAACACTAAACTAGCTAACTAAGAGGCCTAGTTAGCTGGCTAGCAGAGACAAGACAGACTGACCTAACATAAATTACAACATAAATTAACAAAGAAAAAACTAACTATCTAAGGAAGACTTTTTTTTTTGTTATCAGACAGCAGACAACAAAGTGCACGTGCAAATGTGCAAACAAGAGCAGCAAAGTGACAGAATGATAGAAAAACACAACGTAACATAATAATAAGGTTTTGTGATGATGAGTTGAGGTAGTGGAGGGACAGTAAACATTCCTTAGTGTAGCAGCAAAAATTAGGAAGTACAGAAGTTAGTGCAAAAAGTCCAGTCCAGTATTGTGCAAAAGAGCATTTACAGGTTGGTGTGTACGATGGTTTGGTGGTGTAGGTCAGTGTGTTTGCGCTTGTGTTGATTAGTCAGTCCAGTCTCAATGTTTTGAGGTAGTTGAGTTAACCTGAGTGATAATGTGTGTGTGTGTGTGTGTGTGTGTGTGTGTGTGTGTGTGTGTGCGTGTTTATCAGTCAGTCCCTTTTTGCTGAGGAGACGTGCCTCATTCATTCATTCAACATGCCTCATTCATCCATTCATACAAGCACTTTTTCTTAAGTGCTTTCTAGCTAAGGTTAACACGTTCATATGCCAGTGGATGCATTGCAGAAGAGCATTTACAGGTTGGTGTGTACGATGGTTTGGTGGTGTAGGTCAGTGTGTTTGCGCTTGTGTTGATTAGTCAGTCCAGTCTCAATGTTTTGAGGTAGTTGAGTTAACCTGAGTGATAATGTTTGTGTGTGTGTGTGTGTGTGTGTGTGTGTGTGTGTGTGTGTGTGTGCGTGTTTATCAGTCAGTCTCTTTTTGCTGAGGAGACGAGCCTCATTCATTCATTCAACATGCCTCATTCATCCATTCATACAAGCACTTTTTCTAAAGTGCTTTCTAGCTAAGGTTAACACATTCATATGCCAGTGGATGCATTGCAGAATAATGTGGGGTTAGTATCTTACCCAAAGATATTTTGCATGCAGGTGGGAGCAGCCAAGGATCAAACACCAGCCTTCCAGTGAATAGGTGACCTGCTCTAACTCCTGAGCTACATTAAACTAAGAAACAAGTAGAGACTAGTAGATTAATAAAAAATGAAACTGATAAAACTCTTGTGGTCTCATTGAAAATTATGTAAACTAGAGCATATATTCTTATTCCCAAAATGCAGCAACAGTCATTAAAGCCAGGTTGTCTCCAACCCATGTCTTGTCCAGGTTGCAATGGATGGTCAGTTAATTTGGACTGACTCTGACCAACATCAATTAATGTTGACCTGAATCTGGTATAAATAAGCCATTTGATATAGGTCCAAAGATTTTCTCCTTCTTGTCCTAATATGAATTTTACCTCACATGATTAACAACTTAGTATCATCAAACTTTAATTTACATGCTTATCTAAGACAGATAACAATCAGTTTCAGAATGAGAGTGGGGGGTGTTTTGTTTGTGTTGTTAACAAAAGTCAGGGAGACATGAAAGAACTGGATAGGAACTACTGTCCATGATGCATGATCTGAATTATAATATTTCTGACTGTCTGAGGCAAAATTTCCCCGATCCAAATCGAATCAAATCAAATTGAATCGAATCGTGGATCGAATCGATTCGGGACCTTGTGAATCGAATCGATTCTAGAAATCAGTGACGATACCCAGCCCTAGTTTGAACTTGCCCATTCGATGTTTTACTGGATTTTCTGTAGCAATCGCCTAGAACATGTTTTTTTTGTTGTAATGATGGTCCTGTCATCCATGTAGGGTGTACACCTCACCCCTGGCGTCGTTGCCCACCTCTCAATTTTGAATACACGTAGACATTGAGGGCTAGCAGGAGGGACTATGCGCTTACCTGCTGCTCTCTGGCAGGTAGCTCCATGCCCTCCTGGGTTTTAATTGCACCTTAGAACACACATGTATCAACACTACAATGAGCGGGTGGAGGGAGGTTTGGAGTCTTCTCTCACCCCCGTTCTCTGCGGCCTGCTGGAGTGGGGGGCTAGGAGGAGTTGGTCGTCCAACTGCGGTCTGGATGTGGGGCCTCCCTGCTGCTGCGGAGTCGGGGCGGTCTGCCTCTCCCCACCACAGGGAAAAGGGTAACACCACCTGGGTCTGGGTGCAGTTCCCCCCTCCAGGGGCAAGGGTACCTAGACCCGGGGCTTAGAGTACGCTTGGGGAGTGTGATTGTGTGTACAGCGTCTCTTTATGTCTGTCTCCACGTTGGTTGAGTGTGGAGTAAGTGCATATGAGAGCATGAGGGTGGGAATGGATGTTTGTATCTGTGTGTGCCTGTATGTCTGTGTCTATATGTCAGGTTGGGTATCAGACGCCACCTCTCTGGGGACATCTCAGGCCCTCCAAGGTTTGGAGGCCTATCTCCACCCACCACCACTTCCCCTGCCAGTGGCGGACTCCCTCAGGTGTCGGTGCGTTGGTGGTTCTTTGTGTCTGGGGGTGGGCGTCCGGGTACACACCGGCTCACTCCTTGGCGGCCGCTTATCGGGGCCTGGAGCCTGGGGCTCGCTCGGGCCACTTCGGAGGTGGGGTGCCCCCGGCCTCTCGGCCTGGGGCTCGGTCACTCAGGCACAGCTGGCTGCCGGCGGAGCTCACGGGCGCGTCACTGCAACTCTCCCTGGCTTCTGCTCCGCGGCTGCTGAGTGAGCCCTCATCTGGGACTCTCGTCAGCTCTTACTGGGACAGTGGCGCGGCTGCCCCTCTGTTGGTCTTCCTTGGTCTCTTGTGTTCTGGGGTGTCTGGAGTTTTGATCTCCTCCATACCTGCTTCATACCCTGGAGGACGGGGCTGTGGCTCCCCACACTCCCTAGCAGATCGTTACATGGAGAAACCTTTGGAATGCAAGCATGCTGATCCACACAGGTATGCACACGGGTGTACACACGGGTATTCACAGACGCGGACTACAGCTTTCTTGGCTGCTGCCTCAAAGCACATTGTGCGCTGTCTATCTTGCGTGCTGCACAATAGCGTTTATTATTTAGTATCTACTGTTATCTACTGCTAGCTAGTTTATTGCGATGGTGCCATTTTTTTTATTATGTTTGCTTTCTCTTCTGTTTTGTTTCTCCATACAGGTGACCAAGGTGTTTTTTTGTTTTTGTTTTTTTTTTGTTTTTTTTTTCTTTCTTCCCCCCCTTCTCACCGTCTCTTCTCCCCTTTGGTTTTCTTTCTCTCCCTCTCTTTCTTTCATTCTTTCTCCCTGTCCTATCCCCCAGTCATGTCTGTCCCGTTTGTAGCAACTGAAAATAAAATAAATTCATAATTATAATAAGGGTCAATCAAATGGACCAATAAGGCCATGATGATCCACTTGGTAAAATAAATCCGCTTGGCATCTTTCTTGGCCTTAAGACAACAATTCTGATGGCTAAAGATCCAAACGGGACACACAAAAAAAAAAAAAAAAAAAGGAAGTGGAAAATGTGCAGCCTGCCATAACTCCAATTCCCAGGTGCTGCCAGGCTGTGGTGGTGTTCTCAGCTGTCACACAAAACTGTAAATCCTGAAAGTAGGTCTTGACCAGTCCTGTGATGTGGTTTGGTACACTGAAATAGTTGAAGGCCATCCCCAAGATGTCATGCGGAACTGACCCAAAGGTGTTGGCAAGGTCTAAAAAGACCACATGAAGGTCTCTTCGTTCTTTCTCCTCAGTTTGAATCTGGTGCCAGATGATGCTGGCATGCTCCAGACATCCCCATGCCGATCCCAGATGCTGGCCTTCTGTACTGATGTGTCAACATAGTTATTTCTTTGCAAGAAAGAGGGCCAAGACACTGAAGAAGATCTTTCCCCCTGCGTTCAGCAGGCTGATCTGGCGAAACTGGCTAATAGATGAGTTCTTTTCCTTAGGGATCAGAATATCTCCTGCTCTTCGCCAAGCCTTTGGAATCACTCATTTCTGTTGTAGGGCAGAAATCCCTCCCTTTCTGTCTCATAGGCCCTCCTCCACTGTTTCCTCAGTTGTATTGCAACTGGCGACCATGGCTCAGGGGGTTGGGAAGCGTATCTGTAACCGGAAGGTCGCCGGTTCGATCCCTGGGCTCTCTGTCCTGGTCGTTGTGTCCTTGGGCAAGACACTTTACCCTACTTGCCTACTGGTGTTGGCCAGAGGGGCCGATGGCGCGATATGGCAGCCTCGCTTCTGTCAGTCTGCCCCAGGCCAGCTGTGGCTACAACCGTAGCTTGCCTCCACCAGTGTATGAATGTGAGAGTGAATGAATAGTGGCATTGTAAAGCGCTTTGGGTGCCTTGAAAAGCGCTATATAAATCCAATCCATTATTATTATTATTCTCTCTTTCACTAATCTGTCAATTTCCTGCTTTCTCCTTTAACTGGTTTAAAGGGTCTTTCTGCTGTCTCTGAGTCTTGCTTTTTACCCCAAACCTCTCGGCACCATAGCTGTAGATGATGGTTCCCAGGTTCTCCAACTTCCTTTCAATCTGACCCTTTTGTTGATCTAGTATAAGAACCAGTTCCGAGTCAGTGGTTTCCCACTCTCTTTTCTCGCTGGGCCTGGGCCACAGAATCTGATCTTTCCGTTGATTGAGTTCCAATCTGGAGACTATGAGAAGGTCTGTACGTCACTGAACTTCATTCAGGGTGCTGATACCCTGAGGACTATGGGGGTTCTCCCTTAACACAGAAGAATGAGTTTTTGCGCATGGAGGTAGATGTTCCAAATGTGACACACAGTTTAAGAGCCAACAACACACTCGGCACGGCCTTGACTATGTTTCTGTTCAGACAGAAGTTTTTTTTCTTCTGTTTGTTTGTTTCTTGTATGTTTATATTTTTGGGTTTGGAGATGTACTGTTCCCCGCCTCTCGCCCAATGACACCTGGAACAGCTGGGATGTACTGTTTTGCAACAATGCTTTTTGATTCCACAGTTACAGCATTTGCTAAGTCCTGCCCACCTTTGGCAAGCAAACCTTTTAATTTCTTACCTGTGTAATGTGCAGAAACAGTTGTAGAGTTGTAGAGAGTATTGTATGTATCAAAGAAGTCACTGAACGCTTGCTTAGCTGACAACACGTGGACAACAACATGATGTAATTGAAGGTTCGGTGCACATATGGTACCTCACAGCCAAGTTTGTCTTGCAAGAGCTGCTGGACACTGCCATGCCTTCCAGATATCATGGAGGCTCCATCCTATACTTGACTTAAAATCCTGGTCAGGCTCAGGCCTGCCTTTGTCACTTCAGACAGAATAATATCAGTAATGGACTGCGCATCACTTGAGGTTGCGGTGGCTATTACAAGTAGTCGTTCCATTATTTCCACTGTTTCTTCAGTGACAAAATGAATAACTAAGGAAATTTGGGCCAAATGGGGGTCTTTCCTTATGTTGAAGTCAACTACAGATAGGAAAAGTCTGCTCCCCACTTCTGACATGTCATCAAAAGCATCTAATTTTCCCCTTACAGGCAACTGATTTGAAATAGCAATTTTTTTGGAGCTGATCTGAATGAACTAGTGCAGAGATTTGTTTCTCTTTCTCTACACACTGCTTCTTGTCTTTCCACAAACTAAAACAGGCCAAATATTCCTTAAAAGTCTTGTGTCTGTTATGTCCCTTATTGGTTTCTATTTTGTGTTTCAACTCTGTGAATCCTCTGGTAGTGAAAGCTGGATCACATTTTGACTAAAAAAGAAGCATCCCTCTTGATGGAATATTCAAGTCAGTCTCCATTATGATGCCATGCATACATAAATAACTTCTTAGTTGTACTCAAGAGATGAGAGGGATATTTCTCAAGTCAGACTTGCACAAGTCCATCCATTCCTAAATCATCTGGAAAAATGTCTGTGTCCATTAGCTTCCTAACCCCACTAGCACTCGTGTCATCCAGGATGCTAATGCTACCTTCATTGCTGCAGCTGAGCTGGTTCTCAGGGTTAGGTGCAGTAATTGCAGCATTATTGTTAGCTGAATCATTAACCTGGCCTTGCCGTTACTGCTGTAGTTTATTCCTGACATGGACGATCCTAACCACTTTTTGATATCTATTTTATATACTGAGCAATACACTTTGTACACATTGCATTTAGCATCTGAGCTAGCCTTCCCTACCACATTAGTTCCACCCACTTGACACCGCTACCTAACTATAAGGTCACCGTGTAACAAAATTGAAAGGATGATCAAATTTTAATTGGCTACAGAAAGGTTAGCCCTATAGCTGTAAATGTATTTCACATTTCTTTTGTCAGTTAGGGCTTTAAATTGAGGAGGGAAAGTAAGATAATTGAACAGGCCTGGCCCATCCATACCGCCGACGCTGACTTCTAAGCAGCATGTACTGTAGATAAAGCATTTGACAATATTGTCAAATATGGCGTGTTGGGGGAGCAGCTTGTTCGTAGTTAGAAGCGGTGAATGGAGCACGACCGAAGAAGCGGGGAGACCCCCGGGCAGTAGCAAGTCAGCCAGAGGAAGATCTGTTGGGCTTACCAGATGGAGCCTCACACCCCCACCCACTGAGAAGCTGTCGGAGCTGCCAAGGGATGCTACAGGCTCCAAGACCACGAGCGGCCAGCCAGCCTCCACTGATGGTGATGTCTGGGAGCGGCACACCCTTATTGCTGGCAGCTAAGGGGGACAACGCCAACTGCCTCCTGGACCAAGTGCAGCCGGCGCTGCCATCAGAGGCTCCTGTCGCGGGGAGCATGAAGCTGCCACGCTATAATGGGGAGGCACATCCAGAGACCTACCTTATCCAGGTACAGCTGGCTGCTCAGCTAAACGGAGGGTCAACGGAAGAGACAACTGTCCAAGTAGCTCTCGCCTTGGAAGGCAGGGCCCTGCAGATCCTCACAGATCTTCAGCCAGAAGAGGGTTTAAGTTGGCCTGCTGTCGCCAGAGCAATGTAGAGTAGGTTTGGCCTCCGTACCCATGTATATGATGCCCGAGATAAACTTGCCAGCCACCCACAGAGACAAGAGGAGACTCTGGGTGCCTATACTGCAGATCTTCGTCTTCATGTATGAAGAGGGTACCCTGCTTTTGATGTTGCAGCACAGGAAGAGTTTGCTCTCCAGGCTTTTGTTTGGGGTCTCCAGCCAAAACAACTACAAGAGCACATCCGTCTGCATGCACCAGAAACCCTGGAAGCAGCTCTAACTGAGGAAAGAGTGGAGCATGTGCTCAGCTCAGGTGCATGCAGCCCTGGCACAAGTCACAGGTGCATGCAGTCCTCATCCTTGGCTGCAAAGATGTCGGCAAACAAGTCAAGCAACTCCCGCAGCTGCCGTTGCTGATCAGCCTGGAGGGCCTCACAGCTCCTCTGGTATAGGTCCTCGACAGCTTGCTTGGTCTCAGTGGAAAGTTACCGTACTGCTGGTGAAGAAGGGGCTCCTTCCACCATCAGTGGCAACAGGCCCTCAGGCTTGCTTATGCTGGCTGAAAAAGTGGAGGCAGGCAGCGGGACTTCCTTGGTGGTGTGGAGCTTCACAGTCTCCGTGCCCAGGTAAAGGATTGCTCTGGACACGTCTACTGTGGCCTCCCATTTGGCCAGCAGGTCCAGACCAATGATGCATTGGTCCTGGATGCTGGCTAGCCAGAACTGGTGGTCCACAGTGCAGTTAGCAACAGTCACCAGGAGGGATCTTTCTCCCTTACCTCTTGCTCGCTCCCCCGTGACTGTGGTGATCTGGAACTGAGTAGGCTGCCAACCCTGCAGGGTGGGCACGATTTAGGCAATAATACTGCTTTGTTGAAGCCACAATCTTTTCATAACCATATGATTGTATATCTGTGTCTGAGTACGTGTGTGTGTATCCTGTATCAACTGAAGAGAGAGTGTCCTTTCACCCAGTTTTAAGCAAACGTCAACAGTCCTCCAGTCGACGCAGGTGACCTTGAAGGATGTGGACAGAGAGTCAAAATACATTCCCATAATCAGTGAGAAGAATTGGTTGTTCCATCCGGCTTCGGCCTTGAAGCCGTCCAGATGGCGACAGGGTGGCCGAAAGAGTTAATAGTTGTTTGGTTTAGGGTTAGTGCCAACAGACTGAATGTAATTTCGCAACTGATCCCCAAGTGGGTCCCCAGGTCTATCCAATTCCCTTTGCAGAGCCATGAACTTCTCCAAGATCTTATCAATATTGCGTTCAATAAGCACAGTTTGAGTACTCATGGGTCTTTCCAGCCTTGTGAGGTTTTGAACAGCTGTGACCACTTTTTTGACAAGACACAAATGAAGTCTAATGAGATGACCTATGATGAAAACATGCTGGACCTTTGTATGAAATATAATATGAACCTACAACTGATACATTCGTTAGGTACGAGATTTAGTTTCTTTTGGTTTATTGGCTAATGCCTCAGCTGGGGCCATCAGTACCAGGGAGGGCTCCAGCCCGTACCAAGGAAAGTGTGGACCCAGGGCTGTACAGGTGGTGCCGGCAAGGTCACAGTCCAGATACAGTCCCCAAGTCTGGCCCAGCCGGCCAACCCGCCAGTGTGATTCGGAGGACAAATTGGTGGTGGGGGGCAGTTCCTCCGTTGTGCCACCCCGCCTTAATTTAACGGCAGCTGGGGTGCCAGGCTTCATGGGCTCCGTGCTGGACAGTAGCATGCGATGTGGCCTGGTTCTCTGCATTGATGGCAGTTTTCCCAGGATTTGGCCACCTGCTCGTCTATTCTCTCGCCAAGATCGCCAGGGTGGTGTGATGGTGGTTTGGTTGGCCATCTCTTCCTGGTCACTCCTTTCGTAGTCCGTTTGACGCACTCTGTGCCAACCTCACAAGCCAGAAAGGCATCCTCTATTGCCGCTGGCAGGCTCCCGTGAGTCAACATGAGGTTTTTCAGCTCTTGGTACCTCAACAGTTGTGGTCCAGGGTCCTCCAGCTGGTCCATGGTGCGGCGGGGGCAGGACACTTTAGAGTTACCAAGACTGTCCATCGGTGCGATGCCTGCATAGCTCAGAAAGGACCTTCCCAATGCTCTCATGCCCCCTTGCAACAGTATCAGGTGGGGGCTCCGGGTTGGAGTGGACATCCTGGGACCCTTGCCCACCACTGACCAGGGGAACCGCTATGTCCTGGTTGCGATGGACTACTTCACCAAGTGGCCTGAAGCCCACGCAGTCCCCGACCACAGGTGACTGCGTGGGCTGCGTGTTACCAGACACTCAGCGGTGGTAACAGCTGAGTGTTACCACCGCTGAGTGTCTGGTCAACGACATGTTCTGCTGGTTCAGGGTACCAGAGGAACTGCACAGCAACCAGGGCTGGAATTTTGAGGCTGCGGTGTTCAAGGAGGTCTGTCAGCGGCTGCGTATCAGGAAGACCCGGACAATGCCGACAATGCCACTGCACCCCCAAAGCGATGGGTTGGTGGAATGCTTCAACCACACCCTTGCCACCCAGCTTGCTAACCTGACCTCCCGCCAGCAGCACAACTGGGATCAACACCTTAGTGAAGTGATCAACAATCTCTGCCATGAAGAAAATGAACTTTGGAGCTGCTCCATCCACCACTGTTTGTTTTACACAGACAACAATCTGTGGCAGAGCTACAGAAGTAAGGCTACATCAAAATATACAGATGAACTGTTAACTTAGTCTGATATCTGACTGGTTAAATTAAACAGCTTCGTGAAGGCTGACGGCAGTCATCCTATTTTACATTGAAGTAATGCCTGCAGCAAAGAGGGGTGAGTCTAAAGGGGGGGGCGTGGACCATGTTTATTTCAAGGCTTTCATAACATTTTTCAGATTGAAAGTAAAATATTATATGTGTTAATCAATTTGAATATTTTATTATATGTAATATTTTAAAAGATAAAAATAGGTATTTTTCACAAGCCAATAAAAATGTACATGGGCCTGTAAAACTCTGGAGCTACTGACCTGAAGGTTGTTGTTTATCTGACTTTCACCTTTGACTGTAATTGAGATTATTTATATATTTTTGCAGTTAAGAAAATGTTTTCACGTGAATGCAATCAAAGGCCTCAGATGATCTTTTTGAACAGATGTTGTTGCAGTTAAAGGTTCAAATATAATTTCTAAAATGCAAACCAATGACAAGTTCATTTTGAAAGAGTTAGGTGACATTTGTGATACTATGATGATTCACAAGTCAGTGTTAAGTGGTTCAAAAAAAAAAGGAGTGGCCTGAAAATGGATGAAAAAGCTACATGTTTAAAGACAAACACTGAAAGACCTTCAGAGAGCCAATGAAACGAATGCGCAAGACCAGAAAAATTATAGTAAAGTGTGGCTTCTTGCAAGCAAAATCTAAATAATTGAGAGGTGTGAGTTGAATTTGTATGGTTGGAGCCTTTTGGAGCCTTTCAGTGAAGTCATCTTTTATAAATAATATGGCCTGCCGTATGAGAAAATTGTGCTTCAGTTTTGATAAGCAGTTACAGTATACTGTATGTGTCTCTTCCTTGTAATCATTCATTTTTTTTAAAGCAGTTTGCTTCTATCACCATCATTAAATTTGTGGCTTTGAATGCATTTTATTAATACACATTAAATAGTTGTCTGCTGCTCCTCCTGTTTTTGCTGGGGTTTGCTTTTTAATATTGCAGGGTCATATTAAAGAGAACGATTTAGGCAATAATACTGCTTTGTTGAAGCCACAATCTTTTCATAACCATATGATTGTATATCTGTGTCTGAGTACGTGTGTGTGTATCCTGTATCAGCTGAAGAGAGAGTGTCCTTTCACCCAGTTTTAAGCAAACGTCAACAGTCCTCCAGTCGACGCAGGTGACCTTGAAGGATGTGGACAGAGAGTCAAAATACATTCCCATAATCAGTGAGAAGAATTGGTTGTTCCATCCAGCTTCGGCCTTGAAGCCGTCCAGATGGCGACGGGGTGGCCGAAAGTGGTCTCTTTCAAACCACAGAGCGTGCATGTACTTCACCCCCAAACAAATTCCTTACATATTTACAAAGACCCTGTTCCCCCTCTGGCCTTAAACTCCATTATTTTTCAAAAAGGAAGTGTGAAACAGAAATGAATATGTAGAAAGTTACAGATGTTTGCTTCCTTCTTCATGAACACTTGGAGACAAAGGAGGAGAATGAAATCAGGAGAGTCAAGCAAAGCAGGGGAATGGTGGGGGATGAGGGGGAGAAGGTTACAGCAGTGGGAGATGATTAGCATTTTGCTACAGGGACTCTCTTGCTTTTCTTACCCAGTGTTGTGGTTACCCTTTGAAAAGAGTGCATATGCTTTGTTATTCATGAGTTTGTTTCAGGGAAACAAGCTTTAATGTGAAGTTTTAAGAAATAAATATTAGCATTGATGCTGTATGGTCATGGGAATGGGCTCCAGGTTATGTTGTGTATGAGAGAGGCGTTTAAAAAACACTCACACACCAGGGTCCACAGTTTAAAAGTATTTAATAAACTCTGCTCTAGCACTGGCTTTCACTGATGAAAATCAATATTATACTTCTTGCCATTTCTTTATTGCTGTATAAATTAAAGCTAATGCTGTGGTTAGAGCCCAGCACTATGAACTAATAGACTGAAGACATGAAGACAAGAGTGGTACTGTTCTAAACTGTTTTACAACGGCAAAATATTTACAATACATTCCCAATTTGCACTGGGGACCAACCTCGTGATGTTGGCCAGTTGCCGGTGGGTTTCTTAAACAAAGTTACTATGGCACAGTTGTGGAGAAATTGCATTTTCCTGTGAACATATACTAAAATAAAAAAGATTTGTGGACTACTGGGTACATACTCTGCCTGTTTAGTAATCCATCCATGGGTTTAATTTACCAAAATAAACCAAAACCTTTAAAGATTAAGTTTCAAGTTACTTGTCTATGAAATCTAGTCCCATTTGTAGATTAGAAAAATGAAATATTACACAGAAACAGATGAGCACAACAATGATAAAAAAACAAAATCACAAAATGGCACAAGTTAATATCAGTTCTGTATGAGTGGAGTTTGACTCTTCAAAAATAATGGCAAGTAGTGTCCTATTGACCCTGACCCACATCCACCCATCCGCATTAAGGGGACGGCTGTGGAGCGTGTGAGCAGCTTCAAGTTCCTGGGAGTCCACATCTCTGAGGATCTCACCTGGACGACCAACTGCTCCAAGCTGGTCAAGAAGGCTCACCAGCGCCTCTTCTTCTTGAGGACTCTGAGGAAGAACCACCTGTCCTCAGACATCCTGGTGAACTTCTATCGCTGCACCATCGAGAGCATCCTGACCAACTGTATAACAGTCTGGTACGGGAACTGCTCTGCCTCGGACCGGAAGGCGTTGCAGAGGGTCGTGAAAACTGCCCAGCGCATTGCCGGAGCACCACTTCCTGCCATAAAAGACATCTACAGGAAGTGGTGTCTGAAAAGGGCGGGGAAAATCATCAAAGACCCCAGTCACCCATCGCATGGACTCTTCACCCTCCTGCCCTCTGGGAGGCGCTACAGGAGCCTCCGGACTAAGACCACCAGGTACCGGAACAGCTTCTTCCCCACAGCTGTCAGACTCCTGAACTCTGCCTCCTGACATCTGACCCACGTTAAACTCATGGACTGAACATACACACACCCACAATGGACAACTGTACCCTCAAACACACAATAATAACATGGACTGAACCACCACTCACAACCACTAGCACTTTATATAGCCTCTGTAGAAACTATCTACACCCTCACTTATCTTAACTGCACTACTGTATAGCTCTGTGTAAATAATCATTCTGTACATTCGATAATCTTTAATCCTACAACTGTTTACAACTTGCATAGTTCCCATTTCTGTATAGCTGTATATCTCAGATTCTGTAAAGTTATTTATTTCATATTCTGTATAGTTTTTCATATTTATATCCTGTTCATATCCTGTACATAGCTTGTACTCACTACAGCCTGTACATACTTATAGTTATAGAATATTCACAACATACTTCATACCGTGTACATTATAACATACCATAATAGACCCATTTCTGTAATATACTCACATATCTATATTATTGCTAATATATATTGTAATATATCTATATCACTAAAGCACTTCTGGATGGATGCAAACTGCATTTCGTTGCCCTGTACCTGTGCATGTGCAATGACAATAAAGTTGAATTCTATTCTATTCTATTCTATTCTATTATCTATCTGTATATTCATGGCCCTTGGGGGAAACTGTCCACATATTTTTCTTTGATAAAAGGCAGACAAACTCGGAGCAGTATTGTGTCTTACTAGAGATAAAAATGTCACAGTGGAGACAAATTGACACTGTCGAGTCCTTCATGCTTCCAACACTGCAAGAAATCTTTCATTTATGTTGAGAAATAGAGTGATCACACTGATTTCATTTCAACAAAAGCAGATCACATTTGGGGGTGAAAATTTGGATTCCCCTTTGCATTGCTTGTGCATATTTTGCTTCTCTTCTTGTTCAGTGTGCTCTGCTGAGAAGCAGCCTTTGGAAAAACACTGTTGCTGAATGAGCCACCAGAGAATATCTCTCAAGTTAATGCCAGCACTGCTCTATCACGTTTTTGTCCACACATGACCAGCTGCATTTGTCAATATGTGCCATCAAAGCTGGCACTACTTCATTGTTTCTACGCTGACATTTTGATAGACTAGTGTTATTTGCTTGCAGGGTTTAATATAAGCATTGATTTTTTTTCACCTTCCCTACCTGAAATCTATTACTTACTTTAGGGTCAAAGGTCAAATAAGGAAGTTCTGTTCATGACTGGTAAACAGAATAAAAACTAAATAAGTAAATGTGTAAATGTGATCTTCCTATGTGTTGGATGATTGTTTCTTAGCAAATGTATGTGTGTGTGTGTGTGTGTGTGTGTGTGTGTGTGTGTGTGTGTGTGTGTGTGTGTGTGTGTGTGTGTGTGTGTGTGTTTTGTATGCGTGCTTCACCCTCTATAGTTTCTCTGTTTTAACCCTCTCAGGCTCAAATTAAACTTTTTGTTGCTAATGCACAACCAAGTCCTGCAGTGGTACTTCTGAGTAAAAAAAAAACTCATAAAATATGTATGTGGGGTAATCAGGTTGTTAGTTGCAAATCGGCAAATCGGCAACGCCTGCCTTGAGAGGGTTAACTCAGGTACTGGTTATTCTCACTGGGATTGGCAGTTTAATTAACTTCATATCTCTGCATGCTGCTGGAGAAGTTACCTCTCTGTGCACAAGAGACAGCATTTGTGTGTGTGGAAACTATGAGCAACAAACCTGTTACTTGAAGGCTTCCTGAAGCTGTGACAATTTCTGATTTCAGATCACATACTGATCAAGACATTTTTAGGTACATATTGTCACCAGACTTCACTGCTGATAGCTAATTTAATTTTCAGGTGAATATGGTTTGAAATTAACTAATTACTACTCTAATCTCTAATCTTTACTCCAGGGTCCTCTCACTTGGGGGAGCCTCTCTTCCCCAACCTAAAGGGAGCATTCCAGTGTTTTTTGGCAGAGAACTGTGTTACTTTGAGGTGCTGACTGGGCAGCAAACCACTTCAATGCATGCATGCATACTGAAGGTCACTCTGTGATGAAGCCATGCATACTGAATTATGTCATAGTAATTTTAATCAATCTATAATCAGGACTAATGATCGTCCTATTTTAAAGATCTGCCTAAATTTTCACATCAAAGTGAATTAAGTTAGTGCACATACAGTCACAATTTAGAAATAAAAAAATTCACTGTAGACATTTTGTCAGTAGATTATTTCAGGAAAATTAATTATTTCTCCACACTGAGCATTTTGGAAACTTCTAATTAAGGTTGCCAGAAAAATTTGAAAGTTAAATATCCACCTTGGAACCAACAGCAGAATAAAATAAATCCTTCACTGCTCACACTAACGCCATGGATAAAAACATCAAGTTTACCAGGGAAGACACAAAGGATAACTGTTTGCCTTTCCTGGACTGCACTGCGCACACTGAAGAGAATGGCAACCTCAACATTGAAGTTTACCGGAAGCCCACACACACGGACCAGTACCTCCTCTTTGACTCCCATCACACTCTGGAACACAAATTTGTAAGTCCTGAGTAATCAGGACCCTACATCACCGGGCAGAGAATGTTCCCTCTAAACCTGAAGGAAAAAAGAAGGAACACACACAGGTAAAGGAAGCACTCAAAACATGCGGTTATCCTAATTGGGCGTTTATAAAGTCAGCAAAGATGCACAGAAAAGAAGATCAGACACCAGCGAGGGAGGATAAGAAAGACAGACGCAACAACACTGTCATCCCCTATGTAGCCTGTGTATCAGAGAAGCTCAGGAGACTTTTCTCCAAGTACAACATCCCAGTGTACTTCAGACCCAGCAACACACTCAGACAGAAACTGGTTCACCCGAAAGACAAAACTCCAAAACACAAACTTCACCGATTCTTGAGATAAGGGACAAAACATGTCTGCCAGATAAAACCCAATTTTGTGGTTAAAAATATGCATACAAGTGTTAACCCAAATGCCTAAAAGACAAACCAAGGCAATGTTTATACAACAAAAGTATGATTTTGCATTTTTTATACATATAAATTTTTTTTAAATGGTACATTACCAGTACCTTAAAAATCCATTGTCCAGAAGCAGGTGTGATAATATTAAAATTCAGGGAAAAAAATAAAAGTAATGTAAAATTAAACATCATGGCTCTCGTCACTAAGTTTTTAAGTCAATACCTTATATAATATCAAAATATACAATTAAAAATTTATTTTTACATATTTTTTAAGTGATTAAAATTGTGTCCAGAGTTTTTGTCAGCACCGTCAGATTTTTTAAAAGTACAAACAAATCAGGAATTATTGTGGGTAGCTTACAGTCTGAGGACCCCTTTACCACTTCCTGTTTGATACACATGCCATAAGGTCACTGCTGTGATATATATTTCATTTATGGCATACCTTTCTGATAAAACTCTGTGTCACAGCTATAGTGCGTCAACACCAAAGTCAATGTAATCCAAGATTTAATTTTTGTTTTTTGTATAAAGAGCTTAATTTAGGTAGATTGTAGAGGCCATAAGCAAACGATGAAAAACAAGATGGCTTCTGTCAGAAAAACATGTGTTATGAGCGAAAGTAGGGTATTTTGTCAACACCATCAGATGTCAACACCATCAGGATTTTTGTCTGACGGTGTTGACAAATGTCACAAAAGTGTCCTATTAATCAATTATATTAAGTAATTTTTTTTTTACTAATATTTCAGTCATATTACTTCTTGTGTATTTTACTGATATTTCTGCTTTACAGATGTGTCAAATATTATCTTGAATCTCATTGTTTATGTATACTTTATTAATCCTGTAGGAAAATGCTTAGTCCTCTGCATTTAACCCATTCACTCAGTGATGCAGTGGGCAGCTACCAATCCAGGATAGCCGCCGTTCGTTGGATTTGAATGCCCAACCTTTCGATCATGTGGCATCTACTGAGCTAGCTGTGCCCCGAGAGCTGTTCTTTAAGTGATGATGTATGAATCCTGCTTCCGGGCCCAAACTACTCTGTGTTTATTAAGCCTGTTGTGCTGTTAAAATGTTTTAATGCTTTTTATCTTGTTCTATTACATCTGAACAAGCACCTAAAAACAGTCAGTGATCACTGTCAGCCTAACCAACGGGAACCCTCACGTTAACCTTTATCAAGTGGAAAAAAGTTAGCATTCATCCTCCAGCTTCACTGTGTTTATGTTATGCTAACACAGCTGTGTCGCTAGCAATCATGTACCACATCACTATATACCAGCTAGCCCAACTTGAGTAACCCTACAGACAGTGGCGGTCCTAGCCTGTTTGGCACCCCGGGCAAACACTCCCTCTGGCGTCCCCTTCCCCACACACACACACACACACACAAAACATATTAAGTATTGTACATTAACATAAAACTGTTGTACACACACACGAAGAGAGAGAGAGTATGCATAGTATGCAAACGGCTACCAAACAGCCATCATAATTCAATTCATCCATCCATCCATTCGCTTCCGCTTATCCTTTTCAGGGTCGCGGGGGGCGCTGGAGCCTATCCCAGCTGTCATAGGGCGAGAGGCGGGGTACACCCTGGACAGGTCGCCAGCCTGTCACAGGGCTAACACACAGGGACAGACAATGCATGTCTTTGGACGGTGGGAGGAAGCCGGAGGAGTACCCGGAGGGAACCCACGCAAACACGGGGAGAACATGCAAACTCCACACATGGAGTTGAATTGAACTCAGGACCTTCTTGCTGTGCGGCAACAGTGCTAACCACCGTGCCACCGTGCTGCCCGTAATTCAATTCAATTCAATTCAATTCAATTCAATTTTATTTATATAGCGCCAAATCACAACAAAAGTTGTCTCAAGGCGCTTCATAGATACGATTCGTCATACAATGAGAACAGGACAAATCAACAATTGACAATGACTAATTAATATTAAAATCTGTAACATATTGTATTGTTTGGAGTTTAGTCTGTTACTGTTACTATTTTTACCATTTCTTCTTGGACCAACCCACATAACCCACATAATATCCTTGGGGATTAATAAAGTATTCTGATTCTGATTGTTTTAGGATGACCTGCCATTATCCAATGACACATCTGCTTACCTGCATCTTTTACTCGTTTCTCCTCCTCTTCTCCTCTTTTTTCTAAACTGAGGACCTGAACTTTTCTTGTCCATCTTCCATTGGTTTTAATTTTGCTCTCCAGTATGAACACCCATCCCTCAACCCGAGGATCACCACAACATAACCTAATAGACCTACACCTTAGTTCACAGAATTACGTTGTCTAGGGTGCATTTCTGAGATTTCACACAACCCAGGATTCAAATCATGAATACATAATGGTGTTAGGATGCCTGGGTCGTTGACCCAGGGTTTTTGAGTTTATGATATTATTTATATTTTCTAGTTTTTGGTTTCTTTGAGTTCTGTCTTATGGTTTATGTCTCTGTCTTCTTTAGTTGCTCTGTCTCCCCTATCACCTGCATCCCCTTGTCTAGTTCGCGTCTATGTGTATCCTTAGTTCCTATATCCCCGTGTCCAGTCAGTGTTTGTGTCTGCCCTGGTCCCACGTCTCTGTTCCCTCTGTAGTGCCTACATGTGAGGCTGTGTCTTTGTTCAGTCTGTGTTATGTGTTTCCTGTTTTACTTTGAAGGTCTCTGTCTTTTCTCAGTGTGTTCAGTTTACGCTTCTTTGGTCTCGTCAGTTCTGATTTGTCCCAGCTGTGTTTCCCTCCTGTTACTCATTCCCTGATTGCTCCCTCTGTGTATTTAAGCCCTGTGTTTCTCTGTGTCCGTGTCGTGATCTACCGTTTTCTTAGCTGTGTGTTCTGTCATTTCTCCAGTTTAAGTTTGTTTTGAGTTTTTTCAGTTATGTTATATTTTTGAGTACCTAATTAAAGCCTTTTTGAGTTCACGTCCGTCTCCGGAGTCTGCACCTTGGGTCCTATTCCTGCCTGCACACAGCCACACCTAACAGAAGATCACGACCAGAACATGGACCCAGCAGACTCCGTGTGGTATCAGCGACCCGCAGTTTCTGCCTTCCTCAAGGAGATCGTGAGGGAGGAAGCTGAGCATGCCCAGGAGCTCCAGTCACCCTTCTATGGGTCACGTTTGGCTTTGGGAGGGCCCCGCAGCCTCCAAATGGCTACGGCCGAGCCAGTGTCTATGCCTCGGGCGATCAGGTTGAGCACATGCTCCTTCTCTCCAGTCGCTACACCTCCGCCTTCACCCCTGGATTACCAGTCCGACAAGAGAGTTAAGCGGCGGAGGAAGAGAGATTATGTGACACCGGACGTTAGACTCACTCCGCTGCAGTCCTTCGCTCTGTTTTTGGGTCTGCCACGTTCTGAGCTTCACAAACTCTCTGCTTCCTCATCGCAGCCCGGTCCTTTGGAGGATTCGCAGCCCAGTTCGCCACCTCCCACTTCCCGGAGGAGGCGACGCTCACACCGTCACCACTCTTTTTCTGCGGAGCAACTCCCGGTGGTGAGTTGTGATTGCTGTCGTTCCTCGGAGCTGGAAACTAACAATCATATGAACACTGCTAAGACTGAGACTATTAAGACTGTTAGACGTGGTGGTGGTAGGAAGTTAAAAAACGTTTTAGAAGAGTCTGTGTTTGCTGAGCCTGCTCCTTCACACCATTGTGTTCCTGCTCCCAGGGCAGCTCAGGCCCAGCATTCCCCTGCACCTGTTTCAGTGCTTCAGGTGAGGGAGGCTGAGGTCCAGCTGGTCCCTGCTCAGGTGTCTAGGCTGGCTGAGCCTCTGCCTGTCGCTGCACCCGTACCAGCTCCTCGGGTGGGGACTGCAGCTGCCCAGCCGTTGACTGTGCCTGTCCCGGCTCCCAGGGTGAGGATGACCGGGAACCAGTTAGCTCCTGCACCCGTACCTTCTCCTCGGGTGGGAGTGGCTGGTGTCCGGCAGGTACTTGCACCTGTTTCTGACCTCGCTGGAGGCTCAGGTGAGCCCGTCCAGCAGGTTTCTGTAGGATCCGTAGGCTCAGACAACCTAGTCCAACCATCTGCTAATCCACCACCTCACCCGCCATTGCTGCCATCGTTACAACAGTCAATACAACTTAAACTTCTCTCCATAGCTCAGACATTAGCTCACCTATCGGCTCAGTCACCTGCTCAGTTACCGCCTCAGTTGTTTGCTCAGTCATCTGTCTCCGCTGGAGGGTCCGAGGGGCCCGTTCAGCCACCCGTCTCCGCTGGAGGTCCGAGGGGCCCGTTCAGCCACCCGTCTCCGCTGGAGGGTCCGAGGAACCGCTTCAGCCACCCGTCTCCGCTGGAGGGTCCGAGGAACCGCTTCAGCCACCCGTCTCCGCTGGAGGGTCCGAGGAACCGCTTCAGCCACCCGTCTCCGCTGGAGGGTCCGAGGAATCGCTTCAGCCGTCTCTTCCTGCTGGAGGGCCCGAGGAGCCTGTTCAGCCTTCTGCCACGTCAGCGGGAGGGCCCGAGGAGCCTGTTCAGCCTTCTGCCACGTCAGCTGGAGGGCCCGAGGAGCCTGTTCAGCCTTCTGCCACGTCAGCTGGAGGGCCTGAGGAGCCTGTTCAGCCGCCATTAGCCTCTGCCTCTGCTACGCCTGGTCCAGCTTCTGCTTCTGCTACGCCTGGTCCGGCTTCGGCCTCAGCTTCTGCAGTTCCGCCTGGTCCTGCCTCCGAGTCTGCAGCTCCGCCTGGTCCGGCCCCGGCCTCTGCAGCTCCGCCTGGTCCGGCCCCGGCCTCTGCAGCTCCGCCTGGTCCAGCTTCGGCCTCAGCCTGGGCTTCGCCTGGTCCGGCCTCAGCCTCTGCAGCTCCGCCTGGTCCAGTCTCCGAGTGTTCAGCTTCGTCTGCTCCTGAGGTCTCCATGCTGTCTGTTCCTGCACGTCTTGCCCGGCCTGCACGTCTTGCCCGGCCTGCACGTCTTGCCCGGCCTGCACGTCTTGCCCGGCCTGCACATCCTGTCCGGCCTGCTCGTCCTGCACGTTCTGTCCGGCCGATGACTGGACGTCGTTGCCGTCATGGACAGCCCCCTGAACTACGCCGCCGTCGGTTCCTCCCGCCCGGCCGACCTCCTGACCTGCTCCGCCGCCGTCGGTTCCTCCCGCCCGGCCGGCCTCCTGATCTGCTCCGTCGCCACCGGTGCCTTCCACCTGGCTGGCCTCCTGAACTGTTTTCTGGGCTCTTGGACCATCAGCCTCCGGGCCGCCCCCCTGAACTGCCCGGGTTTGGACTGTTGTGCTGTCAGCCTCCGGGTCGGCCCCCTGAACTTTTTGTGAACTGTTTTTCCTGGCCGTCTGCGCCTGTCGTGAGCCTGTTTTTTGTTCTGTTGCTTTCCGGGCTCCGTTGTTTGTTCTTTTTTTGTTTCTGGCTCCTTGTTTGGTTTTGTTTCGAGCCCTCCATCCTGTTTCCCCCGCCGCCCACCCTGGTTCGGTTGTTTTGTTTTTTTTTTGGTTTTGATATTTTGGTTTGGGCTGTCTGGAAGCCAGCCCTTAAGGGGGGGGTACTGTTAGGATGCCTGGGTCGTTGACCCAGGGTTTTTGAGTTTATGATATTATTTATATTTTCTAGTTTTTGGTTTCTTTGAGTTCTGTCTTATGGTTTATGTCTCTGTCTTCTTTAGTTGCTCTGTCTCCCCTATCACCTGCATCCCCTTGTCTAGTTCGCGTCTATGTGTATCCTTAGTTCCTATATCCCCGTGTCCAGTCAGTGTTTGTGTCTGCCCTGGTCCCACGTCTCTGTTCCCTCTGTAGTGCCTACATGTGAGGCTGTGTCTTTGTTCAGTCTGTGTTATGTGTTTCCTGTTTTACTTTGAAGGTCTCTGTCTTTTCTCAGTGTGTTCAGTTTACGCTTCTTTGGTCTCGTCAGTTCTGATTTGTCCCAGCTGTGTTTCCCTCCTGTTACTCATTCCCTGATTTCTCCCTCTGTGTATTTAAGCCCTGTGTTTCTCTGTGTCCGTGTCGTGATCTACCGTTTTCTTAGCTGTGTGTTCTGTCATTTCTCCAGTTTAAGTTTGTTTTGAGTTTTTTCAGTTATGTTATATTTTTGAGTACCTAATTAAAGCCTTTTTGTTCACGTCCGTCTCCGGAGTCTGCACCTTGGGTCCTATTCCTGCCTGCACACAGCCACACCTAACAAATGGGCTTGGATTTACAACATTATGAATGAAATGTGCTCTATTTGGAAGCAGCCACCCCCTCCCCTTTCCACGGGTTGTGTGTGAGACTTTAAATCATCAAACTGTAAATTTAAACATTTACATTTTTATTGATCCGTTTACCCCTAGTCCTAAAGTGTATATTTATTTTCTTACTCTTCTTATATTTATTGTTTGTTTACTTGCACTGCTGTAACTGGAGCCTCATCGTCTCGTCTCTCTATATACAATAAAGTTTACTTTGACTTCAGCAAGTGCACCGAGGGATCTTCCGCTCACTTTTCGCGTATAGAATTTCGAAAAAACATCAGTGCAAATTATGAGTCTGTATCATAATGTCCGCTGTTTTCGTGTTTGTTTTTATTTTGTTTTATTTTGCGAGTTGGTTATTAGATGCTGCTCCAGCCGGTCAGAGAATTATTTACTTGCTCCCAGCAAATGGGCGATAGAAAACCGATCGGTGCGTATGTCATTCCCAATATGCGCTGACTGACGCGATGCCCGTGATGTCGCCCCCCACCACGATGCCGCCCCGGGCAACCGCCTATGTCGCCCATATCTAAAACCGCTACTGCCTACAGAAGTCACTGCTGTTTAGTTTTCTGTCTTAATTTATGTTGGAAGTGGTAGCAGAGCTGGCGTATCATGTTTAGGTGGAAACAAGCAATCTAACTTCTAACTCTGTTAAATGTCATATATTCTGTTTTCATGGATGCCTGGATGTTACACCTGGTAAAGCAGCCGCACTGATCATTTTATTAAAGATGAAAGAATTTAGACAGTTTGTAACTCTCAGTGATGCCACAGAGTTCCTTTGACTTTGGGATCTGAAGGGGAGTTTGGACCTGGAAATGGCTAATGACATCAGAGTTAATGGCCGGATAGCATTTCTATTGCTTAATGCATAATTGTGCTGTGAATATTCATCCTTAATCTGTAAAAAAGCATAAGGTTCAGAAAAATTATAGTAATTACAAAATGGTACATTTCAGGCTAGAATAGCAAAGGGGAACCTGTCAGTAGAGCAACGAAGGAGAAGGAACAGGGATGATCAAAAAAGAAGGAGAGAAAAAATTAACAGCCAGCCTGAGTTGAAGAAAGAGTTTCTCATAAAGGGAAAGATATAGAGTGAAAGAGGGAAAAATAAAGAACATCAGTTATCTGAAAGAAAGAGAAAAAAAAGCAGAAGAGAAGGTTTTGGAAACAAGCACAGAGAGACAAAAGGAGAGAAATTACAGCGGGGTCTTAACACACAACCACAGAGAATCAAGGAGTAGTAGGCAGCTACTTGCTGGTGAACTATTAAGATGTAGAACTTGACATGTGCAAAAACAGAATTGTTATGATGTGTCTTGTGATATTACAAAGGTTGTTAAGGTTTAATGGTCATTTTGAAAGAAATAATATCTTGTTTTCTACCAGAGTGTCACCACCGTCAGTTTATTTTTCTCTTTTGGAGAACCATATAGTTTCCTTCCTTTATCTTCCAATAAAAATACGTAATTTTCTTAATAAATGTGTAATTTGCATGCTGCTTAATATGACTGTTTCTTATACAGATTAAATACAAGCTTCTGAAAATATGTATGACTGTAACTCTAATAATAAAAAGCCAAAACAATCTTACTTTTAAATAATAATAATAATAATGGATTGGATTTATATAGCGCTTTTCAAGGCACCCAAAGCGCTTTACAATACCACTATTCATTCACTCTCACATTCATACACTGGTGGAGGCAAGCTACAGTTGTAGCCACAGCTGCCCTGGGGCAAATGTGGTATAATTACTTTGAAAACACATGTGCATAAACAATAGAATAGAGAAGCTGCTAATAGTCAAAAGAGCTGAAACAACTTAATTTAAAATATATATTTTTGCATTTCTTTGTGTCTGACGGTGTTGACAAAAACCTTGCACTTCTCCAGGAAAAACACAAATTATTAAAAAATGTTACACCTGGAGGATAAGTGCTTAATCTCAGTGTCTGTAGACACAGTAAGAAATCCTTTTGTTTTAACTTGAGAGCCATTTTATACAAAGAGAGAAATCTGAGAGGTCATGTCAGCCACTAGTACTGTAGGCACTTTCACCTGGGGTCACCCATATTTGTGGGCCAGAAATGCAGGTTAGACTGACAGTAGCTTTTCTCATCCCTTCTTTTATTTCAGCTTTGATGGTGAGAAGAGAAATGCAGCCTTTGAGACATCAATGGGGGACAGAAAAATCCATGGCAGGTCACCTATTGGGATTTCAGATGTGGTGCAGTGACTAAAGCTCCCACTCTCCCACCACCCAGAGAGAAGAAAAATCATGACCATTGACAACTTGCAGGTCTTTCATAATGGTGAACATTGTCTAGACACACATTGTTAAAGTGATCAGGATACTAGGAGCCACACCAGATGGTCTAAAGGGAAAAGATACAAACAAACATAAAGCAGGATATTCAGATGAGAAACAATATATAAAATTGTATTTAACAGAACATGTTACACCTCATAAATGCAATGAAAGGACATAGCAAATCTATGCTGAAATACGTTTTAAGAGGTATCTATCATAAAACTTATTTAATGCTCTTATGCAGTGTGTTCAGGTTTTATTTCTTCTGGGAGAGAAGAACTGCACTGTTCAGTGTTTGTTACATTTGATTCAGGTGTGCCTGCATACTGCAAACTATCATACTGCACAGAGCACAGAAACTTGACTTTTTGGACCATAATAATGTCATTGTAGTTATTTATGGCCTATATTCAATCTTTTGCAATTTCACCAATCTTGTGAAAGATGAGCAGCAAACCTTCACCCAATCAGAATTCCAATTAGCTTATTTAACAAAACTGCTATCAACATTTTGAAAGCATAAAAATATCATTATTTGCTGGGAGATTTGTCCAAGGCAACAAAAAGCAATTTACCATTTATTTACCCACTGTATATGTGATTGTTTTATTTGCTTGAATGACAAAAAGGGTCCCACTGTAACAATTATTTTAATATATATGGATGGATAAGTGGCATGTCCCTATTTTAGTGTAATTACTTGTGGAAATGTGCATTTATTTTAATTCGAGGCACTGTCCGGCAAATCACTTTTACAATACTTTTTCTTTGCATACGATAATCTACAGCATGTAGGCAGGACATTTTCTAAGAGTGGAGGATTGTAGGTATTTACTGCTCCAGTTCTTTGATTTAACAACTCTAAGAGTCCAAGCTCCAAGATGTTGTATATTATTATTATTATTTATGACATTTATGATTGTGGTGTAAAATGTACAAGTAAAAATTGTGTCCTATTGTGTCCTATTTTTGGTATTTCTCACTAGGCACACATGGAATCTCAGGGGAAATGGGGAAAGTTGATCAACCTCAGACGGTCAACTTTCCCCATTTATTAAAGCCATTAACCACAGTCCACTGCATCAGCTGATGGAGGTATGTGTTGGTTCAACGAATGACAAATTCCCTCAAAAAGATTTAATGGATATTGTGTGGTAAATAATTATTTGTTCCCATTTTGAATTTGTACATTTGCTTACTTACAAAGACATGACACAGATCTTCTCGTCGCTGGATGATTATACTACAGACGTTAGTGATTCTCCCAGCTTCCGTGAATCTGTGCTTTAGTATTTTCGTGATTCGTGAGTGACTTCTTTTTCCTGTGCCACAGTTTTCCTTCCTGGACCTGTGACCTCCCTGCAGTGCACGCATGTGTGAGGCTGGGCGTGAAGATGAGAGCGAGTGTGAGAGAGCTTCCCCTTGGTCCCTTGGAGCCTGGATTTCCCCCTCACTGTATATATTGTGCACCAGTGTTGTAAATTAACTGTGTTTGGAGACGTCAACCTGCTCTGCTCTTGAGTCTCTACTCTCAGTTGTGACATGACCGGTCTCTAATTTTTATGGTAGTTTCATTTTAATAGAGAAAGACAGAATATCTGAACGAAATAGGAAAAGAAAAAAATGACTTTGTACTTTGTGGAGCAGCACTTGTTGGCATGCAAATTGCTACTGTAACACATTTCTTGTAGTTACCAATTTACCAAGTTTGTGCAAATCTCAGGAAGGAATTTAGCCAACTTCTTTATAAAAACCTTCACCAAACCATTCATTCCAAAGACTTCTTGAGCAAGAAGAAGCTACATTTGCAGACCCGTCTAAATGATTAAGAAGGCAAATTATTCCAATCTACCATTATTACTAATGGTAGTCTTGGTCACTGTGGTCCCAACTGGCTTCAGCAAGCTCCTTCTGTGTAGGTTTTCATTATCACCCTCACTCATGAGCTGAGATCTTGAATGGGACTCCAGACTAAGGGCGACAGTTGTCACCTTCTCACAAAGCTTCTTGCTGACATACTTTGACAGGTCTTTGGTCTTTAATATGGTTGGAGAGAGGTTGGAATGCAATAAATTGATTCAGTGGATGGATGGGCTTTAAACACATGCACAGTTGAAAATCAGTATCTGTAATTGATTGACTGATTAATTGATTGTGTTACGTGGGCACACATCCAGTGTGTGAGAGCCAGAATTCTGCCAGGGCTGTAGGGTATCAAATACTCTATTTTATTCGATGACATGCAAATAATTTTTCAACTTTCATGGAATGTGTTTTTATTTTTTCTCTGGATTTTTGGTTGATATTCTGTCACTCTCTGTTAAAATGAAATTACCCCCAAAATTAGAGACTGTTCATTTCTTTGTGAGCCAAGTTCAGCAGGGGATCAAATAATTATTTCCCACACTGTATACACCAATTTCACAGTGGCTAATGAAACACTGCTCACTGAACCTCAGTTTTTTTAAGAATTAAAAAAGGGAAGAAAGCCAGTTAATAGCATTGATTTGGAAAAGAATAGCTGTTTGTTGCTGTTGATGAAAATATGAAAAACATGCTGGTAACTATACAGTATCGCTGGGATGATTTATTTAAAATTTACGGTGGTGAATCACCCCTGTGTGTCCAGCATGACCTTTTGTTGCACAGGTTTGAAGTTGCCAGGATACACTTTCTGTTGTGGTTACAAAGAAAGAACAACATCCAATCCTTATATCTCTCTCCCACACATTCGCAAAGCATCTCTTCAGTTCAGTATTTTGCAGTAAAAGCTGTTGAATTCTCCAGCCCATCTCTCCATCAAATCTTCTTTGTTCTGAGGGTGAAAAGGAGCTATTTTTGTTCATCTAGAAAACTTTTTAGCACCAGTTACAGCAATACTTGCTGCACCTTGTTTGATCACCCTTTTCTATGATTGCATACTACAACTACTGTTAAAAAAAGGAAAGCCAAAGGAAGGAGACAATAACTCTACAATAAGGACTATAGTATATATATATATATGTCTCTATGTATTTGAGGCAATTATCACTGATTATCTATACATTTCTCAAAAATCTATTATACATCCCTATTATACATACATTTAACTGAAGTGCACATGGATATCGCTTAGTTAGGTATAGCTTAGTTCGAGTGGATTATGCAACGCGATATCTCAAGTGCAGTGTGCAGCACAGCTGCACACAATTTCTATAAATAGTGTGGCGCAGGCGCTGTTTCTGTCACGGTCTGGCTGGCAGACCGTGGGGATGTGGGGAAAGGAGGACCCAAAACGCAGACTCTGCGATGCAAACAGTGCTCTTTATTTACAGTGAAAAGGCTGTAAATAGCAACGGGGAGTTATTACTCCCCGTTGCTCCCTCGAACCCCGTGTGCGTGCTTCCCTCCGATATCTGTGCTCGTGCTCCCCGCTGTTGTGTTTCCGCACCCCCGTGCGTGCTGCCTCTCCGGACCACTCCTCCTCCTGTAGGGAAACCAGAGACGCAGCCGTCAACACTAACCCTCGGTGGGCATATACGCACAGCACAGACCTAAGCTAACACACACTGACTTGGTAAGATAACTCAATGATCCCGCGCCGGTGGGAGCTCCAACTCTCTCCTAAGTAGCTCCCCCGATGAGCCCTGATCAACAAAAGGTGTGGCATGAACTTCAGGTGTGGCCAGTCCTTCCGCAGGGCCACACCCCTCAGGCCTGCAGGTGGCTGAGCTCCATCCTCCAGCCACACCCGCAGACATACACACCCATACCCTGCCTATACATATGAGTGGAACACAGACTAACACAGCACAGTGCAGAAAAACACACACATCACCAAAATAATAATAATAATAACAATAACATCAACAGTCAAAACTGCTCACGGACCCCGAGTCCTCCAGAGCTGGGTCCGTGACAGTTTCAGGTCATCTCCCAAGTCAGTATCACGAAAGAGATACTGACTGACATGTTATGTCTTGCACAGGGATCTGTATGAATTATTTGGCATTAAATCTATTTGGATTTTCAGATGGAGCCTGGTGTGACGGTGGAGTCCAAGGAAAAGACAGCCTTCTCCACTCCGTATGGTTTGTGCCAATTTGTCACACTTCCGTTCGTCTTGTTTGAAGCCTGTGCCACTTTCCAGTGCCTCATGAACTGGGTGCTGCGGCCGCTCACTGCATATGCTGCCACCTACCTGGAGGATGTGGTCATCCACAATAACATGTGCATGTGCAGCGGATGGCCGCGGTCGTGGAATGCCTGAGGCAGGTGAGGCTCACGGCCAACCCAAAGAAGTCTGCAGTTAGGCTACGTTCACACTGCAGGCGAAAGCGCATCAAATCCGCAATAAACAGCAATAAGGATCATTATTAGGTTATTTACATTATTATGTAAATAACAAAATAACTTAAAGCAAAAATTGGGAAACGTGAAGTCCGAAGTCTTTATATTAAGGGCCATCTGTCAAACAATACTGTTTGCTCTGGGTCTAAACAGAGCGCGTTGTGTGTGACATCTTCTTTTGCGCATGCGGGCCGCTTTGAGCGTTCACACTAGAGCGCGTTTGCTGTCGCATTTTATTTGTAGTGTGAACGAGCAGACAAAAAAATCGGATTTGATCAAAAAATCGGAATTGAGTATTAAGACCTGCAGTGTGAACGTAGCCTTAGATGGAGAGAGGTATGGTATCTGGAGTACCACTTGGGGGGTGGTACAGGTGTGTGCACAGGCCACCATTGTTTCGTGCCCGCGCCCCAAGTAAGAAGTAGGTTTGGCCAGATGTGGCCCCGGCAGGGCCTCCTGGTGGGGGTATATGGCGGAGGGTGTTCATTGTTCTGATGTTAGCACTCAAACTGCTGTAGACATCATTCATTCATAATGCCTATATTCTAATGGCCCTGCTTCACCTCAGGTTGGATTTCTCCTCTTATTATTTGATAGTAGTGATGCTAATTCATTTTGAATTATCCCAGAGAATTCCTCACTTTCTCCTGTGCCACCTCACCTTCTGCCACTCACTTCTTGTCAGGCCCTCATCTCTAGAACAAGCTGTCTTTTAATTGCTTCATATTTTTCAATTTTCTTTAATGAAAATGACAATTCTGGGCAATGGGAGGAAATTATATTTGAGCAATAAATGGCTGACTCTTAAGACCTGCCCCTATCTCCAGCTCACTCCCCTACTGCTGTCCACTCTACACAAAGCCTCTGATGGAGCATCTGCAAAGATGGATTTAGCATCAGTGATAATTTTCCTAATTAAACCACACAATATTAAATTAGGAGCTGGTGTAGTTTAATTAGAGTTTCTTCTTCTCCTCTCTCTCCTCCCCCTGCTCCACTTCTCTTTCAGTCTCTCACTCTCATCTTGATAAGGTATGAGTTGGGCATGGGGGATTGCAGAGTCATCTGTTGAAAGAAGGGAATATCTCTGTAATGAATGTTGACCAAATGTGTTCACAGTTTCGTCCCGTTGTCTCTTCATTCCTCCTTGATGTCTCTGTCACCGCTGTAGAGCCAAAAGCTTTTATCTCAGAAACAGGGCATTTCAGGGGGTTAACAACAAAGCCAAGATCAGTTTAATCCTTTAGAAATTGTGCTGCATGTTTACAAAAAAGAAATAAATAATAACAACATACTAATGAATGATTGTTTACATACCACAAAATAACAGCTCAGCTATTCTCAAACTTGAGGATTCAAAACACAGACAAACATGTTTAGGTTAAGTAAATTACTACACAACTGAAGCTGTAAAACAACTTTTCAATATATATACATGTGTTTCACAAGGTTTCCCTGTTAGAACCATAATGTCTGTTTCTTTCACCCTCTAGCTGATAGTGGTACAAACTCAAGAGGCTACAAAGTATTTTAAAGTGGAAGTTTATTGCCTTTTATTGAGTGTGTGTTTGCTTCATGCAAAAAAAAAAGTTTTGATTGTGAATTGTACATGTGACTACATACTGCGCACTGGCTATATCTACTTAATGAATAATAAACTGTTCTGCATGTTCAAATAAAAATACAAAAGCACTTTGTTCATGTCCATTTTTGGACTTCACAAGGAACTGAAATTGATTACGTGTGTAATTGAGTGTTGAATATGGCCCCAAACGTATAGATCTTCTCTAGGTTTTCAATATATATACAATGATAAAGACAACTTAGTTTTTGTTTAGTTTTCCTCTAAACTCAATAATCATTTAAAAGGTCATCCCCTAGATCTTCCCACTACCTTTGGGATTCTTTTGTTTCCTACTCCTACAGTAAGTTGCAAAGTTTTCTTCGTCCATTTTAAATCTTTTAAACTGAAATTAAAGAACAAAGGTTGACTAACCTCTGAAGCCCATTTCACCATTTCTATAAAAACAGATCTGCTCAACAACTTATGATCACTGTCATATATTTGCAGAATCCAGGCAAAACGGAATGTCAGAAGAAAATTGTATATAGCTTCATGAAATGTGTTCTTTTATTGATCACTAAGCAAATGTCTACGTGACTTTTGACATGAACGCTTGTGTGATAAACAACTAATAGCTTCCTCTTTCTCTAAGAACATGCAGACTTAGAAAAGGGGAACCTCAGCTCTGAGTTCTTAGAATAACTCTGTTATCTTTGTACACACACACACACAGACACAAGCTTGTATAAATAAAGAACGCAGACAGTGATACAGCGCAAGTCTGGAGTACGAGCGCTCTATGACCATCCTCGCGAGTAAAGACAACTGCAGTGTTTGTGTTTTCTAACTCAGGTGTCTCAGCTGAAGAACTGCGGGGTGATTTTTAGAAATCCCCAGTCACGGAATCTGCAACAGTCCCTTTTTCCCTGTTTAAGATTCAAGGCGACTTGTCTGTGTAACCTAAATAAAGGTATACATTACAATACTATTTCCTTACTATTCAGTTTTTTGTAGCTCCAGTGTCTAATGGCTACTTTCTAGTTCTAGTTCTAGCAATTTGTAAATTGCTTATTTGTTTCTTAATAAGTAATTTGGAAATTTCAAAAGTAAGTTTTCTAACATTTTGCTTTCCTCAAATCCCCACAATTCACAGTGCTAACTGCTAATTATCTGCAAGCCATTGGCTTCTATACCTAGCACAATGTGCTTTAGAGCCCTTTCCCTGGAAAACAGCTCCCTGTTTAATTTTTTAAAAACTGGAATGCCAAAAATAATTAGTTTAAACTTTCTTTAAAAGCAGAGGGTGCTATGGTTCCTAGTTGCCATCAGTGACAACGCTTCTTTGTTTTGTTCTCTTTTCTCCCCCTTCAGTCTTTCCCTGTTTGCGTGTTTGCATTTGTTCGCCAGTGCTTGGCTAGTCTATTTACCTGTTTCTTCTGGTTTCCTGGTTGGACCCTGGTTGTAATCCTACCCTGCAACCTTTTGGGTAGCCTGATGTGCACCTCCTGAGAAATGTAGGAACATCAGCTCGATGCATACCACAATGACTTAAATGCCAAGGAAAGTTGCGGTGTAGGGATAAAAGGACTTTGCAGTTATTACGTAAGTTAGGACATAGATGTCCTGCTAAGTCTAAATCAAGATTTAGCTGTCCCAGGTTTCTGCATGTTCTTTGTTCACCTCTGCACCACATCGATTTCTCAGGTGGTGCTCCATCATGTCACTGTGACAAATATTCATTATTATGTCATTGTGACAGTGACATCATGATTAGACTTAGGAAAAAACAAATGGATCACCTATAGCAGCAACCTCTGGAGCTGAAAAATAACTGCCTACCATCAGTTGTTCTGGTAGCCAATTGAGTCTGACTCCAAAAGTGAGTCAATACAAAGGTTTCCATGCTAAGTAGTCTGACACGCGTTGGAACTTTTTCGATGCTACGTGTCACTGTATAGTGATGTTATACACGTACCTGTGTATCTCAGCATCCTCATCGATTGGCTAACGCCTGTGTGCCGCTGATCTGCTATCTAGCAGCCAAACAGCTGTTAGCTCAGCCTGGCTAAAGGCATTTCAGTAGGCAACGATGACATCAAACAAACCTAATGGGAGTATATTGAGCAATCTAAGACCACTGACTAGCATCAACAGCACTATTTTCTCCATACCTTCCCAACAGAACATCTGTCAGTGCCTGAATGGCTGTTAACAACATCAGTAATAACGCACTACTAAACCATGATATCATTAGTAACAGGAACATTGACTTTGTTTGCCTAGCAGAGATTATGATTGTCAAAAGAGTAGATACTCAGATATTAATCAATACTAAAAATTTATCACAAATAAAGATACTACTTTGCAGCAGTATCAATACCAACAGTGCTGTCTTTGCCCCATCCAGCTGACACACAACTTCACACAGCACCCACCGCAGCACACAGCTCATCCCTCCCCAGCTAAAGTAGTGAATGTTCATTGCGCTGAACGACTCCTTAGGAATGATTTTAAAAAGGTAAGTAAAGCTCCTGTTTCAACAGCATTGACGTAATAAACAGTTATCATAACCTAGTTAGCTTACCATAAGCTAGCTTAACATTAACGTAAGCTTTTTAAATATTTGCCATCTGTTTTAATAAAAATAATGGATAGCACACTGTATTTAGATATTAATAATTACTATTTAATTAATAATTGTTAATTATTCCATGCTGAATGAGTCGTGAATGGAATATTAAACCATAACAGAGTAGATTACCTTCAGATGGAGAACTGGCTATTGCGGGCTGTGCTGAGCAGCGGCGAAACCATATCTGAACTGAGCAGTGAGTTTTGAGTGTGAAGAACTAATCTGAGAAATCAAAGAGTGAACTCTTGAGCAGAGCAGACAAAGAATATGGCCTAAAGAGAGAGCTGAGGAAGTGACAAGCTGCAGGCTGAGGTGAAACAGTGTGAATGGTGGATCAGAGAGAGGCTGCTGTAATAAGATAATAAACTTTAACTTTTCTGCTTTTACAATAATTGATTAAAATGTGTTCTCAAATTTTTTTTATTTCCCCTTCCATAAATATCACACTTTATGCAAAGATGTTGTATTTTTCCATAACACTTCTAATGGTTAGAGGTTAGGTATTGTAAAACTTCTCCATAGTATTAAAAATTATATCAAGTTTCAAGTAATTTCCTGGGTATCAGTACTGAGTTTGAGATACTTGTCAACAGTGGTGGAGCGGGGGGGGGGGGGGGGGGGGGGGTGGCTTACTGGGCTTAAGCCCGGGTTGTTTTTTCAGAAGCCCGGGGTCTTTTGGAGTGTAATTTTTTCATAGTTAGCTGCCTGGCTGACAACTGTATGAAACAAAAAACTACACACAATATTCGAAGCACATAGTGCACACTGTGGGAATTTATGACTGTGCGTAAATCCCCCCCAATATTGGTATGATCCGAGCTCAGACACTAAGCGACTGAGCGAGGGGGAGCTGCTGCCTGCGAGTGCGGTGTTGGAGAAGCGCAGACAGAGGAGAACTGAAGTTTTACCAGGTACCAAAGCAAATCATTTGTACTGTACAAATAATGTAAATATGACGGTGTATCACGAAAGATTGATGTCAAACTGATCACTTGACCCATATTACATTACTTGCTCTTCAAGCCTAACAACAACAATGCTGTTTCTTTAGAGAGTCTTAGCTTACATGTATGTTTATTTCATATATTCAGGTGTTACCCTCCACGGCTAAATAAATCGGTTTCAGTAATGTACTGATATACAAGAATGGACATAAGGGGCTTTCTTCAAAGAAAAAACTCTGGTAGTATTTTATATATTATGCTTTGTATGTTGTTCAGTATATTTCTATGCAAAACAAGAGGAATTTCAACACACAGCAGTATATTCACAGTTTAAACCAGATATTTACATCCACTCTATGGAAAACACAAGAACATTTTTTTACTGTACAACATCAATTTAGAGTAAACTTGTTTTGTTTTGGATAAATAAATATTGAAATATCTTTTGAATTAGTTAAATGTCAGAATAAAGAGAGACAGAGCTGTCTATTTTTATCACTTTCATCAAATTTAGGAGTACATATACACTAAGTTTATTAATTATTAATTATTAAGTTAATCAATAAGAAAACTCCAGACGATTCCATTCTGAGCTTAAGACGTTTCTGATAGGTTAGTAGAGTCCATCTGAGTAAACTGTTGGCACACCTCTGGATGCATATAAGGCACCCCCAAAACACAGAGTGTCAGGCGTTGTGTGGAGGCGAGGAAGAAGGAACCCAAACGCAGGACTGGCAGGTAGGTGAAGGTTTATTATAGGGAGTGGGTGAACGGACACTGACTGGCTAGACAACTGAACGGCTGACTGAACTGAGGGAACACACGGGAAGGACAACGTAACATCAATGACACAACAGTGAATGAATAGAAACAGAGGGCTTAAATACACAGACTGGTGAGGATGATAATGAAAGAACGGTGAGTACCCAGCTGAACATAATCTGACTAATGATACGTGGGAATAACTGGAACACAATACGCAGGCGGTATGCTGGCACAGAAAACAGATGTGAAAATAAACTGAAGATGACAAAACGGAAAACACTGGGTCAACGACCCAGGAACCCTGACAGTACCCCCCCCCCTTCAAAGGCCGGCACCCGACGGCCAAAAGAAAAAAAACAGAACAGGGCGGGCGGAGGGGGCCCAGGACGGAGGGACGGAATCCACATAGAGACAGTTCAGGTGGGCGGCCGCGAGGAAGACGGCGGCGGCCACTGAGCAGGTCCGGTGGGCGGACCAGGCGAAGCAGAGGCCGAGTCCGAGGCCGGACCAGGCGAGGCAGAAGCAGAGGCCAGACCAGGCGAGGCAGTAGCAGAGGCCGGACCAGGCGACGTTGAAGCGGATGGGGAGGCTGGACCAGGCGAGGATGAAGCTGAAGCAGAAGCAGACGCTGGACCAGGCGAAGCCGAAGCAGAAGCCGAGGCTGGACCAGGCGAAGCCGCGGCTGAGTCTGATGCCGGACCAGGCGAGGCAGCGGCTGAGTCTGATGCAGGGCCAGTAGGCGCGGAAGCCTCTGGCTGGAGACAGGCAGGGCCAGTAGGCGCGGAAGCCTCTGGCTGGAGACAGGCAGGGCCAGCGGGTGTGGAAACCCCTGGCTGAGGAGCGGCCGGGCCAGCGGGTGCGGAAACCCCTGGCTGAGGAGCAGGAGAGCTCACAGCTGGCTCTGGGTGCTGTGGCTGCAGGTCCGGGAACTGAACAGGATGGTAGACGGGCGACTGGGAGACAGGAGGCGACTGGACTACAGACTGAGCAGGAGCAGACTGGACTGACTGGACTACAGACTGGACCAGAGCAGACTGGACTACGGACTGGACTGACTGGACAGGGGCAGACTGGACTGACTGGGCTACAAACTGGACAGGGGCAGACTGGACTGACTGGACAGGAGGAGACTGGAGGACAGGAGAGGGAACTGACTGGAGTGGAAGCTGAACAGCAGGTGAGGGAACTGACTGGAGTGGAAGCTGAACAGCAGGTGAGGGAACCGGCTGGAGTGGAAGCTGAACAGCAGGTGAGGGAACTGGCTGGAGTGAGGAGACTAATGGATAAACAGAGGTCGGTGAGGCTAATGGTTGAGCTGAGGTTGGTACAGCTGATGGCTGAGCTATAGACTGAGCTAATGCGGGAGATAAAGCTACAGCCTGAGCTAGTAAGGCTGGTGCCTGAGCAGGGGACACTTCAGCTAATCTAACTAGGGATGGTGCGAGGGCGTGAAAGGCTGGGTCAGGAGGTGGATGGAGTGGTGACGTAGCAGGTGAACTGGTTAGCTCTTCCGTGCCTCCAGAGTGTGAGGGCACTGGCTGGAGAGCCTCAGCTGCGTCTCTAGGGGGGTCAGGCCGGACCCTGGCTGCCCTCAGCCTAGGCGCTGGGACAGGCACGGGAGGTGGCTGGACACCAGTCACCCCCACCTGAGAAACAGAAGCGGGTGTGGAGGTAGACTGGGTCGCAGCTGCCCTCCTCCTGGGACCTGGCACTGGTGTGGGCGTAGACTGGGCCCCCGTGCTGGTGGGAAATGGCTGAATAATGGGTGTGGAAATAGTGACGGCGTGTGTGTTACTGGCAGGTTTATTGGAGATTGTCCTGGTTTTCCTGCCACCACTATTTACAGTCTTTGGGAGAGCAGAGCAGAACAAATCTTCCCAGTCCACAGAATCCTCCAGGAGGGAAACATCCCACGAATCAGAGATGGGGTTATTGTGCGTTTTGAGTGAATAATCAGATGGTGAGTGCAAAAAAAAGTCACTGGAGCTCACCATCGGGAGTGGCTGAAAGTAGTCCGTTTTATGGCGGCGTGTGCGCCGCTTTCTCTGGGAAGAGGAAGCGGCCGGGGTAAACAGCAGAGCTTCTGGCACGGTAGCCTCCGTTGAGCCGAGGTGGGAGGCGTAGCCGTTGTGCCGTGGCGATGGTGGAGGTCTGGTGAATGAAGCGGCGGGTGTGTGAGCGTGGAGCGGAGTGGCGAGAGAGGGAGCGGCCGAAGCTTGGCCTGTAACGCCCACTCTCCGCGGCGAATGCTCCGATGCAGGTGAGACAGCAGGTGGAGGACCGCGGCGTCTCCGAGGCCCGCCCAGAGCCAGACGAGTCCCCTCAAAGACGTGCTCCCTCTCTGAGAAGAGCCGCTGTTTCCCCCTGAGCTTCTCCACCCAAATGGAGAGCGCTACCTCCTGCCGCTCGTAGAGGTCCGAGTCCGCTGGGTTCCAAGCGTGTCTTTGTGGCACGGGTCGTGTCATTCTGTCAGGCGTTGTGTGGAGGCGAGGAAGAAGGAACCCAAACGCAGGACTGGCAGGTAGGTGAAGGTTTATTATAGGGAGTGGGTGAACGGACACTGACTGGCCAGACAACTGAACGGCTGTGTTACGTCCCCACTTAAAAGTCTAGGCGATGAGGGTGGGGGACAGTAACAGTTAGATCCAGGTGGAATGAAAAGAACGCCAGGCAGAGGTATTTAACATAAAATAGATCTTTATTGTAGGCAAACACCTCAATAATCATACAAATGGCAACAACAAAAGGAGACAGCACCGCTGCTTTAATGAGAAATCAGGGAGGTCAACCCAAAGTGGTAATGACCACTTCAACAAAGAAAGCAACAATAAGGCTTCAACAGAAAGAGACAGCAACGCTGCTAGCAAACAATATCCAGGCAGGCCACACAAACTAATGAAGGCCGCCGTCACTCATGGGCAATCACTGCTCAGTTAAACACTACTCACAAAGAGCCACACACCAGAAGGCTGGTCACACGCAGCAGGCTGTTCCACACCTAAGCCAGTAGCACACTCTGACCAGCACAGAGGAAATCCACCAGAAACCTCTCCCTCCTCCTCCACACTGCTCTTCTCCAGCTTATATCACCCCTGAGGGTAATTGGTTGTAACGAGAGCAGATGAGCAGCAGGTGTGACCTAAAGGAGAAGGCAGGGGCAGAGGGAGGGGCCAGAACGAAGGAGGAGGAGAGGGAGAAGACAACACCACGCCCACACACTCCCACAGCCTACCAGGATGTAACATTCCCCCCACCCTATATCCACACTATACAAAACAAAGAATAGACTCATCACTATGCACTGCGTGAGAGTGCATCAGCCACCAGATTTTCAGTCCCTTTCTTGTGCTGGATAACCAGATCATAATCCTGCACCAGCAATGCCCAGCGCATTAGTCGCTGGTTGTGGTTGTACATGCGCTGGAGGAAAGTGAGGGGGTTGTGATCTGTATACACCGTTACCGGAAAGGAGCTAGAGCCCACATACACAGTGAAGTGCTGCAAGGCCATCAGCATCGCTAGAGCTTCTTTCTCTATGGTGGAATAGTTTAGCTGATGGCGCTTGAACTTTACAGAGTAGTAGCAGACTGGGTGACACACACCCTCTGCGTCGTCTTGTAACAGCACCGCACCAGCTCCGGTGGCACTGGCGTCGACTTCCAGCTTGAAAGGCTGAGAGAAGTTAGGGGCAGCCAGAACTGGGGCGCTGCAAAGGAGGGATTTTGCAGACTCGAAGGCGTGCTGGCATTCCCCTGACCACTCAAAACAGACTTTGGGGCTACATAGCCTTGTCAAAGGGGCCACAACTACCGCAAAGTTCTTGCAAAAACAGCGGTAGTATCCAGTCATGCCCAGGAACCGCTTTAACTCCCGCCTAGTGGCTGGGGCCTAGTGGCTGGGGCCGGGTAGCTGACGATAGCCTCGACTTTTGCCTCCACTGGGCGTACCCGCCCGAAACCCACCTGTTTCCCCAGGTACATGACTTAGCGAGATTTAGGGTCAACGAGGCGTCAGCCAGTCGCTGAAATACCGATCGTAGGATGGCCACATGCTCTTCCCATGTGGCTGTGTATATCACTACATCATCCAAGTACACATTACATTGAGGCACGTCTCCTAAAACCAGCTGCATCAAATGCTGAAATGTGGCCGGAGCGTTTTTCATGCCAAATGCCATCACGGTGTACTGCATGAAATGGTCGGGTGTGACAAATGCGGAAATGTCAGAGGCTCTGGGGGTCAAAGGCACCTGCCAATATCCTTTAAGAAGGTCCAGTTTGGAAATAAATGTGGCAGGACCTATGTTATCAATGCAGTCCTCCATACGAGGAAGTGGAAAAGAATCGGCGACAGTCACTGCATTTACCTTACGGTAGTCGGTGCAGAAACGTGGGGTGCCATCAGACTTGGGCGTAAGTAAACATGGAGAGCTCCAAGGGCTGTGACTCTGTTTCGCCAAACCATTCTCCACTAGATAACTGACCTCCTTCCTCATCACCTCGCGCTTTCCCATAGGGCAGCGGTACGCGTGCTGTTTGAATGGGGTTGCGTCACCAACATCGATATCATGTTCACAAACATCAGTACGTGAGGGCACATCACCAAAGAGAGAGGGGTAGGAGTGCAGTAGATTAAGCACATCTTCGCATTGTGAAGGGGACAGATGAGACAAGTGGGCCGTTACTTCGGCTAAGTAAGCTGAATTCGCCAACCGTCCACACTGTTGTCCCTCAGAAAGTATATGCAGACCGTCGTCAGCACTGGCCTCTACACTCAGCACGGTGGCAGAGACAGAGCTGGAGGTTGCCGCACTGGCAACAGTCTCATGGGTTTCCCTATCATGGTAGGGTTTTAACATGTTGATGTGGCACAGGCGTGTTTTCCTCCTACGCTCTGGGGTACTGAGAACATAATCTGTCTCAGACACTTCCCTCACTATGACGTACGGTCCCGCAAAACGGGCCGTAAGAGCATAACCAGGCACCGGTAGCAACACTAAGACCTTGTCCCCAGCCTGAAAATGCCTTTTCACAGCCTTTCTGTCATGCCACGTCTTCATGCACGCCTGGGCAGTACACAGGGCCTCTTTCGCTAATGAGGTAGCACGTTGCCAACGATCCTTACATGTTTTCACAAAATCTGCCACGTTAGTTTTTGGAACACCCCCACTAAGGAACCTCTCTTTCAACATCTTTAGCGGGCCCCGCACCTCGCGGCCAAACACAAGGGTAGCTGGGCTGAATCCTAAGGACTCTTGCTTAACATTGCGTATTGCAAACAGTACAAAGGGGACACCCTCATCCCAGCTTCTGCCCGTGTCATGGCAGTACTTTTTTAGCATGGCCTTAAGTGTTTGGTGCCAACGCTCAAGTGCACCCTGCGACTCTGGGTGATAAGCACTAGACACAGAATGAGAGACGCCCAGGGAAGCTAAAGTCTGTTTAAATGCTCGAGATAAGAAATTAGTTCCCTGGTCTGTTTGCACTGTTTTTGGAAGACCAAAGGTGGTGAAAAACTTGATTAGCGCCTTAGTAATGTTTGCAGTGGTGACCCTCCGCAGAGGAATTGCTTCAGGGAACCGCGTGGACAAACACATTATGGTCAACAAAAACTGATTGCCTGCTCGTGTTCTTGGCAACGGACCAACACAATCGACCAAAACATGCTCGAATGGCTCACCAACAGCAGGTATTGGACATAGTGGGGCGGGGGGCACAGTTTGGTTTGGTTTGCCCACCAGTTGACACGTATGACAAGTATTACAATACTTCGCAACATCTGCCTTCATTGCCGGCCAGAAGAAGTGCTGCAGAATACGGTCATATGTTTTAGTTATCCCCAAATGTCCTGACCATGAATGGTCATGGGCTAATTGTAGCACGTGCTGACGCAAACTAGCCGGGACCACTATCTGTTGGACTACACTCCAGTCCTCCCCTGGCTTTGAAGTCCACCTGCGCATTAGCAATCCATCACATACAACAAATGTCTGCTTCCTGTCTCCTGTCAGATGATCACTCTCATCTACGGCAGCAAAACATTTGGTTAACGATGGGTCTGCTTTCTGAGCGATAATAAGGGCCTCCCATGTGAGGAGAGGGGGGGGGCTGCGGGTTCAGGAGCAGGCTCAGCCACTTCTTGAGCCAGTTCCTTGGCATCAGGACCCACCTCCCCCTCCGAGGGCATCACATCCATCTCCAGCATAGAGCCGACCACTGACCCTGACAAGTCAACCACTTCTCCCTGCCGATGGGCCTGTGACCGGGTAAGAACACCTATGGGAAATACATCCGGGTGCTGCCGGTTTAAAACATCTGGCAAGGGGCTTGGGTCAGGGGTCTTTGTGACCTCTGGGGTAGGATAAACCTTCCCGCCTGCAATGTCATTGCCCATTATGAAGTCCACACCATCAATCGGGAAACAAGGACACACAGCTACAGGAAAAATGCCACTTACTAGGTCACTCTGCACCCAAATTTGATGGAGGGGGGCTGGCACATAAGTCATTCCAACGCCCCTAACAATAACATCAGTGCCGCTGGCGGTCTTTTCATCAAAGGCAAGTGCACTAGCCAGTATGAGGGACTGTGAACCACCTGTGTCACGTAAAATGGTCACAGTACGCCCGTCTCCAGGCTTACCAGAGAGTGACACCGCTCCTTTGAAAATGAAGGGTTTAAAACATTCGTCAGGCGTTTCAGTGCTAAGTGGTCTGCTACCAGGAGAAGCGTTTTTAATCAGCCCTATCCCTTTTGGTTTACGTGGTGTTGAAACTGGCTGTCTCCGCCTGTAGGCCTCGCAGTCCGCTATTAAATGGCCGGATTTAAAACAATAGAAACATTTCCGGTCTGACCTGGGACGAGGCACAGGCACCTCTCTCCTTGTGTCTTGCTCACCACTAGCACCACTAGCCTTTGCTAGTATGTCGCGTCGCTCATGCTTAACAACACTGGTTTTATGGACGAGTGCAAACTCGTCAGCCAGGGTCGCGGTCTGCTGCAACGTAGAGACCTTCTGCTCGTTCAGATATACCGCCATCCGCTCGGTGACGCAGTTTTTGAATTCCTCAATGAGAATTAATTCCCGTACCGAAGCTAGGTCTGCAGCTTTACAGGCCATACACCACCGATCAAAGAGGACACTCTTTTCTCTTGCGAAATCCAGGAAGGATTGACCCTGCACCTTTTTCAGCCCCCGAAATCGCTGCCTGTAAGCCTCGGGGACTAGCTCATAGGCTAACAGGATTGCACTTTTCAGTTTGTCGTAGTCCAAGCTGCATTCAGCGGACAACGAGGAACAAACTTCCTGTGCCTTGCCCACCAGCTTGCACTGTAGCAGGATGGCCCACGCCTCCCGCGGCCAACGCAAGGCTGTCGCTATCCGCTCAAATGATTCAAAATAAATCTCCACCTCAGTGTCACGAAATGCCGACTATTCCGTCCTACATCAAACTGTACGTCTGTCTGTGACAGCGAAGCCACCACAGGAGGGGAGGAGGCCTGCTGGAGTTCCAGCTGTCGCAGCTTGACCTTCGTCTCTGCCTCCACCTTCATCAGCTCAACCTCCCTAGCCCTAGCCAGTTCCGCGTCCAAACGCCTAAGCTCTATCTCCCTTTTCAGCTGGAACTCTCTCTCACGCTGCTCCTTCTCCAGCTGGAGACGAGCCAGACGGATTTTGAGCCTAGCATCCTGCTTAGAACCCTCTGATGACTGGATGGAGAGTGGATCAAAACGGGGCAGCATCACTAGCCCCCCCTTGGGCAACCCCTGGTCCATAGGTGTAGACACTGATGGTTCTAAAACCTGGCCTGGAACGTGAGGCGCCGCACTTGGTCCAGCCGGACCGGGTGTGCTCGGGGGTTCCTGCATTACAATCACCCTCTTCTCCAACAACCCGGACACCAGAGCGGCTTTCAGCTCGGGTTTGCGTAGACCAGTGGAGACACTGATCCCGTAATATGTAGCCAGCTCATGCAGATCCCTCTTCCTACAAACATCCAGCAGGGCAAGCGACGGCTCTACCGTAAACCCAGCAATATCAAAAGTGGCCATGAAAACTCAAAACGGCCTGCAAAACACAAGCAAATCACTAAAGGGCCACACACACACACACACACACACACACACCGCCTTCACTACAGAACCAAAAACAGGCGAAATAAAAATGTGTTGTGTCAAGTCAACCATTAATTAAAAAATTCTACCCACACTCCCCCCAGTCCTGCCTACTCAGACTCTAGCCTGTCCTAGCTTCTGGAGCGTACCAGGCTCGAGGCCAATTTAAAGGCAAATCATCAAGTGCCACAGGCACCGACAAGCCTACCCCCAACAGAGAATTAATCCCCACCCGGGTTTGCTCCGAAAATAAAAAAGGCAAAACAAAAAACGAGTGTCCGAAGGAAGAGCAAATGCTCAGCTAGACACTCCCCTGTGCTAGCCGGGGAGAGCAGCAGCTAGCCAAATGACCTTCACACAACACACAAACACCTGTTCACACTTGTAATTAACCCAATTCCTTTCATTCCGATCCCGGACGAGCCCCCACTTTGTTACGTCCCCATTTAAAAGTCTAGGCGATGAGGGTGGGGGACAGTAACAGTTAGATCCAGGTGGAATGAAAAGAACGCCAGGCAGAGGTATTTAACATAAAATAGATCTTTATTGTAGGCAAACACCTCAATAATCATACAAATGGCAACAACAAAAGGAGACAGCACCGCTGCTTTAATGAGAAATCAGGGAGGTCAACCCAAAGTGGTAATGACCACTTCAACAAAGAAAGCAACAATAAGGCTTCAACAGAAAGAGACAGCAACGCTGCTAGCAAACAATATCCAGGCAGGCCACACAAACTAATGAAGGCCGCCGTCACTCATGAGCAATCACTGCTCAGTTAAACACTACTCACAAAGAGCCACACACCAGAAGGCTGGCCACACACCAGAAGGCTGGCCACACACCAGAAGGCTGGCCACACACCAGAAGGCTGGCCACACACCAGAAGGCTGGTCACACACCAGAAGGCTGGTCACACACCAGAAGGCTGGTCACACACCAGAAGGCTGGTCACACACCAGAAGGCTGGTCACACGCAGCAGGCTGTTCCACACCTAAGCCAGTAGCACACTCTGACCAGCACAGAGGAAATCCACCAGAAACCTCTCCCTCCTCCTCCACACTGCTCTTCTCCAGCTTATATCACCCCTGAGGGTAATTGGTTGTAACGAGAGCAGATGAGCAGCAGGTGTGACCTAAAGGAGAAGGCAGGGGCAGAGGGAGGGGCCAGAACGAAGGAGGAGGAGAGGGAGAAGACAACACCACGCCCACACACTCCCACAGCCTCCCAGGATGTAACAGGCTGACTGAACTGAGGGAACACACGGGAAGGACAACGTAACATCAATGACACGACAGTGAATGAATAGAAACAGAGGGCTTAAATACACAGACTGGTGAGGATGATAATGAAAGACCGGTGAGTACCCAGCTGAACATAATCTAACTAATGATACGTGGGAATAACTGGAACACAATACGCAGGCGGTATGCTGGCACAGAAAACAGATGTGAAAATAAACTGAAGATGACAAAACGGAAAACACTGGGTCAACGACCCAGGAACCCTGACAGTGAGCCTGTTTCTTTGAAATGGGAAAATCAAGAGATGTCAACCAAAACACCAGGAAAAGAATCGTGGAGCTCCATAAGTGTGGCTCAATTTTGAATACAATTTGGTGCCATTTACAATTAAGAAATACAGATAGTTTCTCTGTTTACTCTTAAAGTTAACAAATATGTTTTTTATATTTATCAACCTAAAAAAATTAATTTGATGTTACAATTAAAAAAAGTGTTTGTGTTTTTATCTGAAGAGTTTGTAAATATCTGGTTTCAACTCTATATTTGCTGATGTTGGTGTTTTTCTTGATTGTCAGCACAAAGAGGGAGAGAGAGGAACAGAGAGAGAGAGATGAACAAAGAGGGAGATGGAGAATGAGGACAGAACAGAGAGGGAACAAGAGCAGGTGAGACACACATGTTAGTCAAATGGTTGTTAACCAAAAGTATCACCGTATCATCGTACCTAGTGTTTCTTTTTTGGTTTGTTATTTTTCAAATTCTATATTTATTAAGTTATGCAGGCTAAATAATTATATAAACTTTTCTCAATCTAAATAGTGTACTTTTGTAGAATTAAAAAATAAGTGTAGTGCAGGTCTATGATGATTTTTAGTGCTACTATGATCTAGTTCTGATGTCCCAAAGGCATCTAACCCTAAGATGGCGGCGCACACTGTTGCAGCGGCTTACGGCTCTCCGTCTCAGTACTCCTTTCTTTTGTTTAGTTTGTTTAGTTTGTATGTCCTTCTTATTTTTTTCTGCACTATCAGCTCTCCTTTTCTTGATACACCCGCCAGAGCCTCATAGACATTGGTGACCAGCATCAAACATCTTTTTCACTGGACTTTCTTCGCACGCACAACATCCCGGATCACATAGCGAGACCACCGGGCTCCCCGTGGATTGTTATCGGGACTTGGCGGCGGTGCAGATGGAGGGAGAGGAAGCAAAAGCGGGGCCGTAGGTCTGGCATTATGCTGGGGCTAAAAAACAAACCACCTCTGCCGAGCTGCTCTCTCCAACGCCAGATCCCCCGTGCAAAAAACCGATGACCTGGAATTACAACTAGTGGGAAATCGCTATGGTAAATGGCCTGCATTTGTATAGCGCTTTACTCAGTCCCTAAGGACCCCAAAGCACTTTACACATCCAGTCATCCACCCATTCACACACACATTCACACACTGGTGATGGCAAGCTACATTGTAGCCACAGCTGTCCTGGGGCGCACTGACAGAGGTGAGGCTGCCGGACACTGGCGCCACCGGGCCCTCTGACCACCACCAGTAGGCAACATGGGGTTAGTATTTTGCCCAAGGATATTTGGCATGCAGCCAGGAGGCAGCCTGAGATTGAACCACCGCCCTTCTGATTAGTGGCTGACCTGCTCTGCCACCTGACCTATAGCCACCCAAGGCACAGCAGTTCGAGACTGCTGTGCCTTGATCATCACCGAAACCTGGCTTCACCCAGGAATACCCGATGCTAGCGTGCAGCTAGCAGGCCGCACTCTGCTCCGCTGGGATAGGTGTTGTGGCGAATCCACTTAGCCAAAAAAATGGATCGGACATCAATTGGAGAAACGATAGTCTTTATATAAGGCTTCAAAAAGGGGAATGTACAACAAATAAACTGCTCGACTTCAGAGCAACATATAATGGCTTCCCAAACTTTCTTTGCTAGCTAAAACCCAGAGTAACTTTCGTCTACCACAAAGGATTCTGGGAAACGCAGTTTTCTAATGAAAATACCTGTTAAATGCTCCCTTTTAGCAGAAAATTAAATCTATAATTAACAGCTCTCACTAAACATGTGACTAACACTTAAATCACTTACAAAATAATTAAAATGCTGTTATCAAACAAAACTGCAATAAAGTTACAACATCCTCCCCCCCGATGAACAATCTGTTCATCTAAAGCTCTAGGTTATACAACAACTGAATCGGTCTTCTTAACAGAGTCCCCGTTGTCGTGCGAACTAAGCAAGATCTAACAAGACCGTCTCGACCAGGTAACATTTCTTCAATTCTTCCAAGTTTCCACACTTGTCTGGGGAGGTTGTCATGCCCAATGAGCACGACATCCCCTAGTTTTAGGGGTGTAGGCTTTGAAGCGTCACAGCAATGAGCTGACTTCAGCTCCAACAGATAGTCCCTTCTCCAGGTGTTCCAGAAGTTGGTCATAAGTTTCTGCCGGTATCTCCATCTCCGAGTAATATCCTCTTTGTTAGGTGTTGGATTGTGTGTGTCCTTTGGGATTGACTTGGGTGGTAGAGATGTCAGTCGTTTGCCCACCAAAAAGTGGGCTGGAGTAAGTGGTTGCGGTTCATTTATCTCGTTGTGCACAAAGGTGAGAGGCCTAGAGTTCAGAGTAGCTTCGACTTCCGCCAACACAGTACACATTTCTTCAAAGTGGAGTGAAGCTCTACCTAACACCTTCTTGAGACAGATTTTCACTGATCTGACAAGACGTTCCCTGAATCCACCCCACCAGGCTGCTCTTTCTGCAATGAACTTCCAAGTAATTCCTCTTTCCGAAAAAAACTCCAGGAAATGTGGGTCTTTAATTGTCTTCCACAGTTCCTTCAAATCTTGGTCTGCTCTCTTAAATGTTCTGGCATTGTCAGAATATATAACTCTGCATAGCCCTCTCCTGGCAATGAATCTCTTCAACGCTAGCAAAAATGTCTCAGTTGACTGATCTGACACAAGCTCTAAATAGACCGCTCGTGTCACAGCACAGGTAAATAGGGCAATGTAGGAACTTTTCACAGAATCCTCTGTTTTCACATAGAGTGGCCCAGCAAAATCCACACCTGTAACTTCGAATGGTGGTGACTCGGATATTTGGTCCCTAGGCAAAGGTGCAGTTAGCTGATGCCCAGCCTTTGCCTTAAACCTCTTACACACAGTGCATCTGGTCACAATGCTTTTAACCAGCTGCCAAGCCCGGATGATCCAATATCTCTCTCTTATTTGTACAAGAGTGTCCCTCACTCCTGAATGCATCACCCCTTTGTGACAGTCCTGTATCAGCAGTTCTGAAAATCTGTGTTTGTTTGGCAGAATCCAAGGATGCTGCTCTCTGAATGTGAAGTCCGACTGCTGCAGCCTGCCTCCAACACTAAGCAGCTCATCTTCATCAAGGAATGGTTTCAGTTCCTGAATCTTACTGTCATTCATCATAGGTTTTCCTACCTTCAGTCTCTGGACCTCCTGGTTAAAACTGTGATGTTGTGCAACCTTAATCCAGTACTTCTCAGCATCAAGAAGCTCATTTGCTGTCAGCTCACCTCGCATCTTTTGTTGCATGGTTGTTTTTGCATTAGCTATGAACCTCCTAATCCATGCTGTCACTCTGAGCACTCTCTTCAGTTCGCTGCAACTCTCAAGCTTCAGTATTGGTTCACAGAAGTCAGTGTCATTAGCAGCAAACTGCATGGCTATTTGATAACTGGATTTAAGTTCATCTTGTCTGAAATGTTTTCATCTTCAGACTCATGTATCCGATCTTCTGATACAAGAAAACTGGGGCCATTCCACCATAGCTGGTTTTGTAGTAGGGCCTCCACTGATTGTCCTCTTGTGGGCAGGTCAGCGGGATTAGCCTTTCCTGGGATGTGTGACCATGAAGATGGACTCGTAAGAGTCTGGATCTCAGTCACTCGATTTGCAACAAACGGTTTCCACCTTTGTGCCGAACTGCAAATCCAGAGTATTTGCAGTTCGGGTGGAGGATGAGATGGGCTTGCTCCATCTTCAGCGAGCTGATCAAGTTGTTCGCCAATCTGGCCCCAATCACGGCTCCCATGAGTTCCAGATGTGGCAACGTCATTTTCTTTAGGGGAGCCACCCTGGCTTTAGATGCGACCAAGCTCATTGTCGTTTCTCCTTCTCGTGTTTTGCCTTGCAGATAGGCCACAGCACTGTATGCCCTTTCACTGGCATCACAAAACACATGTAATTCCAAGCCATCTTTGCTTTCTTGTTGCATATTGATTTGGTACCACCTTGGTATGGTGAGCTGGTGTAACTGAGTAAGCTCTGAACACCACTGTTGCCATTCTTGTGCCAGATCTGGTGGCAATTCTTCATCCCAGGAGAGCCCCCTCTCCCACATTGCTTGGAACATGCACTTGACCCTAATGGTGAAGGGGTTCAGAAACCCAAGTGGGTCATAAATTCGTGCTGAGGACTGCAGCACGCTTCGTTTGGTTCCTTTCTTCTCTGTTAGAAGCCTCACTAGTGAACTAAGGTCAAAGGTGAAATCATCTGGCTCTGGCCTCCACACTAATCCAAGCACCTTTAATGCTACTCCATTCGTTTCAGGTGCCATCGTGTAGTTTGTGGAGCTCTTCTCCCATTTCTGCCTCAGTTCAGCTGAGTTTGTCATCCATTTGCAAAGCTCCATACCAGCAGCCGCCAGTATTTCTTTGGCATTCGTCGTTATGTGATACGCCTCTTCCACTGAGCGTGTACTTGAAATGAAGTCATCTACGTAAAGTGACTCCCTTATTGTATTCACCACTTGTGGTTGGCTTGTTTCATATTGTTTTAGATGTCTTTGAATTGTCGCTGCAAGCAGAAACGGGCTTGGTGTAACTCCAAACACCACTCTCGTCATCCTCAGAATGCGCAGGTGATCATTCACTTCTCCATTCGGTGCACCTGAGAACCACAGGATCCTGACTGCATCTCTGTCCCTTTCTGCAAGACGTATTTGCAGGAATGCTTGTTTTATGTCTGCCAGAAAGGCGATTTCGTGTTCCCTAAATCTAAGGAGAACACTGAGCAGATCTGGATTCAAATTTGGGCCCGTAAATAAGCAGTCATTCAACGACAGACAGCCTTCTTCATGGGACGATGCATCAAAAACCACTCTTAATTTTGTAGTTGCTTTGTCCTCTCTCAGCACTGCATGGTGAGGCATATAATACATTACAGAATCTGTGCTGCTGTTTGGTGTCACTTCCTCTGCAATGTTCTGGTCCAAGTAGTCCTCCACCACTTGATTATACCTGCTGAAGAGTGTGACATCCTTCTTAAATCTTTTACTCAGACATTTCAGCCGTTTTTTGGCAACTCTATAGTTGTCTGAGAGCTCTACCTTTTCTGGCTTCCATGGCAACTCCACCTGATATCGTCCATCTTTAAACATAGTCGTTCTCTCAAACATCTGCAGAGCCTCATCATCTTCTGGGTTCTTTGTTGTCTCATTTGTAATACCCAGAGACTCTATTTCCCAGAATGCTTTCAGTTGCTTGGAGAGGAGTTTCTCTTCCTCACATGGAATGAACATGCAGGTTGCCTCTGTAACAGTTGATGCAGAGACTGGCCCTGAACAGACCATCCAAAGGTGCTCTCCAGTGCCACCAATGTTTCTGTAAGTCTCTCCACCCTTCCTGTCACTGCCAATAGTAGTCAGCTCCTATGAGGACAGCAAGCTCTGGTTCCTCGATGGATCCTGGGAAGTCAGCCAGTTGTAGTCCTCTCTTCTTAAGCTCATGCTGGATCTGTTCACCAGGAACCTTCATTATTGCCGAGCACACTTGTGGGGTCTCCTCAGCTTCTATTACAATACTCTGGCTAGGATCCCAGATATTTTGTAGCATAACCTTCACTATGCCGCGCTGTGATCTTGTGGGAAAGGAGGATCCAAATGTGTGTAGTGTCAATGTCTCTTGCCTTATAACTGGTAAATTTAGGCTCTTCACAAACGTTTCATGTATGAAGCTTCTTTGGCTGCCTCCATCTAATAAGCAACGAGCTATCCTTCTGCCTGACGGGCCTTCAATCCACACCTTTGCAGTCTGTAGCAACACAGTATTCTGTTCACCTGGTTTCACTCTTACTGAATGAGGGAGCACGGAGGAGACCACTGCTTCTTCTGGTTGGGATGGGGCCTGTACATCCACCCTTTCACCACCGCACACAGCAACGTGATGTCTCCGTCCACATTTCTCACAGGACACATTCTTGGTCTCACAGAATCTTGCAATGTGTTTCTGTTCCAAACACACAAAACATCTCCCCATTCTCTTTAACTTGTCCTTTCTTTGAAGTGCGTCATTATTTGGGCAGTTTTGCGATTTGTGATCGTCACTCTCACAGAATATACAGGTGTTTTGTTTCTGGCTGGCTGTGTACAGGGCAGCAGTAGATTGTATGCTAGGCCTTTTAAACCTCACATCACTGAACGGTGGCTTGTACAGTTTATTTTCAGCTTTCTGTGGGTTGTACAACTTTGTAATTTGCAGCGCTCTTTCCCTGCTCTGAACCTCCTTCTGTAGGAATGTGACCATTTCTGACACTTTCCACTCTTCATCTCCATTTCTCTGACCGCTGTATTCAAGAGCTATATCATCTGGAATCATCTTTAGCAATATTGGGCATAACATGCTTCCGTAGCTTTCTGACACTACACCCAATGACTCTAAACTTCTGATCTGAATTTCACATTCATCATATAGCTGCCTCAAAGCATGCACATCAGAGGATTTTTTAACAGGTGTGAGGTTCAGCAGTTTTGACATGTGCGCACTAATTACTACATCCTTTCTTCCAAATCGGTTTTGCAGTAACTCAATTGCGTTGTCATAATTTTCATCTGTCAACATCAGTCCTGCAACTGCCTTTGCTGCTTGGCCAGTGAGATAGGTTTTCAAATAGGTAAACTTCTCTCTTTTGCATAGTGCATCATTGTGGTAAATAACAGCTTCATATTGACTCCAAAACTCCTGCCACAAACTGGCATCTCCATCATATTTGTGAATGATCAGCTTAGGAAGCTTTACCGATGCTCTCTGTGCCAATGAATGAGCAGAGCTAACGTCACTCACCCTTTGATGCGCGGCTCGTTCGCGGCAATCCTCATTTCTCTTAATTATGCGCCGTGCACGGCTCTTGGACAGGATGATGCGCTCCTTATATTCCTCTGCGCTTTCGATCTCCATTTCCAGGTCATCCAGAGCTGTTTTACGTTCTATTTCACTATCTAAAGCATACAAGCTGAGCTCCTTTGCCGACAGCATTTCCAGTAATGTGCTCAGATGGTCAGTGTCCGGATCTGGTTTAGCCATTTCGGAGTCAATTTGATGTACAAGTCGTGTGGTAGCACCTCTTATCGTCCCACGTTTCCGTTTTGTTCTTTCCATTTCTCTCTGATGCTCGTCATCCGCCACTCCCGCAGCCCCGGTGGCGGCGGCTCCATGTAAATCCTGTTCGCTCATTTCTCCCGGGTTTCGGCACCAAAAAATGTTGTGGCGAATCCACTTAGCCAAAAAAATGGATCGGACATCAATTGGAGAAACGATAGTCTTTATATAAGGCTTCAAAAAGGGGAATGTACAACAAATAAACTGCTCGACATCAGAGCAACATATAATGGCTTCCCAAACTTTCTTTGCTAGCTAAAACCCAGAGTAACTTTCGTCTACCACAAAGGATTCTGGGAAACACAGTTTTCTAATGAAAATACCTGTTAAATGCTCCCTTTTAGCAGAAAATTAAATCTATAATTAACAGCTCTCACTAAACATGTGACTAACACTTAAATCACTTACAAAATAATCAAAATGCTGTTATCAAACAAAACTGCAATAAAGTTACAACAATAGGACAAAGGACTCCGGAAAGAGCAGGGGGGGGGGAGGGCTCTGTATTTACGTGCATGAAAGCTGGTGCAACAACGGGACAATTATAAACAGTCACTGCTCCCTGAACCTCGAGTACATGTCAGTAAGATGCCGGCCTTTTTTTCTACCGAGAGAGCTAACAGTAGTGATCATCACGGCTGTGTACATTCCACCCGATACCAACGTAAACACGGTGCTCTCTATCCTGCTGAACACCATTAACGAACAGCAGCGCGCCCACCCGGACGGTGTTCACATAATTGCAGGTGACTTTAATAAGGCCAACATAAAGACTGTACTCCCAAAGTTCTATTAGCATGTCAAATGTCCCACCAGAGGAGAAAACACTCTAGATCATGTTTACTCCAACATCAAGCATGCATATAGAGCCATACCCCTCCCCCACCTCGGTCAGTCCAACCACCTCGCCCTCCTGCTCTCCCCAGCCTACACCCCCCTCAGGCGCAGTGTCAGGCCCACCACAAAGACTGTTACAACCTGGCCGGAAAATGCTCTCTCCAAACTACAGGACTGCTTCACAGAGACAGACTGGGACATATTTGAACACCAGGAACTAGAAACTTTCACAGGATCAGTACTGGACTACATCAAGTTCTGTACTGCAAATGTGACTGTGGACAAAAGCATTCGGGTTTTCCCAAACCAAAAACCTTGGATGACCAGCGAGGCCCGCTCACTCCTCAAAGCTTGCGATGCCGCCTTCAGGTCAGGTGACAGAGCTCTGTACAGGGCTGCTCGAGCTGACCTGAAAAGGGGGATTAAAAAAGCCGAGCCAGACCTCAAAAGAAACATTGAGTCCCACCTGTCCAGCAACAACACACGGGAGGTGTGGCAGGGAATGCAAGACATCATCAACCACAGAGGCAGCACTGCGAAAACAGAAAACCTGAGCACAATGTCAGACTTGTGCTCCTAGCAGTGAACCCCAGGAAGGCGGCCGGTCCAGACGGAGTACCTGGCAAGGTACTAAGAGCATGCGCACACCAGCTCACCCTCATCTTCACCAGACTCTTCAACCTCTCACTGGATCATGCAGCCATCCCATCCTGTCTAAAATCAGCCACAATGAGCGACCGTGGCTCATGAGTTGGGCGTTCACCTTGTAATCGGAAGGTTGCCGGTTCGAGCCCCGGCTCGGACAGTCTCGGTCATTGTGTCCTTCACCTACCGCCTACTGGTGATGGCCAGAAGGGCCGATGGCGCGACATGGCAGCCTCGCTTCTGTCAGTCTACCCCAGGGCAGCTGTGGCTACAACTGTAGCCTCATTTCTGCTGTTCAATAGGCTTCTGAACAAATGTAAAGTTATGCAAAATGCAAAACGTGTCTCTAATAAAACCGCTGTAACTTCAGAGGTAATGTTCATATGTTGATTAATGGTTTTCTTTCATTTTTGATGTACTGCAGAATATTTTTATAAAATCCCAGGCCAGGAAAATCACCTTCATGTTTTTCTGTGTTTTATCTTCAGCTACTTTGACACAGAGGCATCTGCTGTGATGCTTACACCTTTGATAAAGTCTTGCAAGTGTCAGCTTCCTTTTTATAGATGCAAAAATATGTAAATGTACTGATCTGAATTATAATATTCCTGACTGTCTGAGGCAAATTTTCCCAGATTTAAATCAAATTGAATCGAATCGAATTGAATTGAATCGTGGATCGAATAGATTCGGGACCTTGTGAATCGGAATCGAATCGATTCTAGAAAACAGTGAGGATACCCAGCCCTAAATGAGACTTAAATTATTACAAATAAATTATTACAAAATATTAAAAAAATATATATATATATAAATGGAGGCTTTGCCTGTGGTGGAATGTATACAATGCACCCACCACTTTAATCACACTCTAGATCTTGTTTTAACATATGGCATCGAACCTGAACATTTAACAGTGTTTCCTGAAAACCCTCTCCTGTCTGATCATTTCCTGATAACATTTACTTTTACAATAATTGATTACACAGCGGTGAAGAGTAGACTTTATCAAAGTAGATGTCTTTCTGAAAGCACTGTAACTAAGTTTAAGAATATAATCCACCCACTGTTATCATCTCCAATGCCCTGTACCAACACAGAGCAAAGCAGCTATCTGAACGCTACCCCAACAGAGGTCGATTATCTTGTTAATAATTTCACCTCCTCACTACGTACGACTCTGGATACTGTAGCTCCTGTGAAAACTAAGGCCTCAAATCAGAAGTACCTGACTCCGTGGTATAATTCTGAAACACGTACCCTAAAGCAGATGACTCGTAATCTGGAGAGGAAATGGCGTGTCACAAATCTAGAGGATCATCATTTAGCCTGGAGAAATAGTTTGCTGCTTTATAAGAAAGCCCTCCGCAAAGCCAGAACATCTTACTATTCATCACTGATTGAAGAAAATAAGAACAACCCTAGGTTTCTCTTCAGCACTGTAGCCAGGCTGACAAAAAGTCAGAGCTCTTTTGAGCCAACCATCCCTTTAACGTTAACTAGTAATGACTTCATGAACTTCTTCACAAATAAAATTTTTATCATTAGAGAAAAAATTACCAATAATCATCCCACAGATGTAATATTATCTACAGCTACTCTTAGTACCATTGATATTAAGTTAGACTCTTTTTCTCCAATTGATCTTTCTGAGTTAACTTCAATAATTACTTCCTCCAAACCATCAACGTGTCTTTTAGACCCCATTCCTACAAAACTGCTCAAAGAAGTCCTGCCATTAATTAATTCTTCGATCTTAAATATGATCAACCTATCTCTAATAATCGGCTATGTACCACAGGCCTTCAAGCTGGCTGTAGTTAAACCTTTACTCAAAAAGCCATCTCTAGACCCAGCAGTCTTAGCTAATTATAGGCCAATCTCCAACCTTCCTTTCATATCAAAAATCCTTGAAAGAGTAGTTGTCAAACAGCTAACAGATCATCTGCAGAGGAATGGTTTATTTGAAGAGTTTCAGTCAGGTTTCAGAGCTCAGCACAGCACAGAAACAGCTTTAGTGAAGGTTACAAATGATCTTCTTATGGCCTCTGACAGTGGACTCATCTCTGTGCTTGTCCTGCTAGACCTCAGTGCAGCGTTCGATACTGTTGATCATAATATCCTATTAGAGCGATTAGAACATGCTGTAGGTATTACAAGTACTGCGCTGCAGTGGTTTGTATCATATCTATCTAATAGACTCCAATTCGTGCATGTAAATGGAGAGTCCTCTTCACACACTGAGGTTAATTATGGAGTTCCACAGGGTTCAGTGCTAGGACCAATTCTGTTTACATTATACATGCTTCCCTTAGGCAGTATCATTAGAAGACATAGCATACATTTTCACTGCTATGCAGATGACACCCAGCTCTATCTGTCCATGAAGCCAGATAACACACACCAATTAGTTAAACTGCAGGAATGTCTTAAAGACATAAAGACCTGGATGGCCGCTAACTTTCTGCTTCTTAATTCAGATAAAACTGAGGTTATTGTACTCGGCCCTGAAAATCTTAGAAATATGGTATCTAATCAGATTCTTACTCTGGATGGCATTACCTTGGCCTCCAGTAACGCGGTGAGGAACCTTGGAGTCATTTTTGACCAGGACATGTCCTTCAACGCACATATTAAACAAATATGTAAGACTGCTTTCTTCCATTTGCGCAACATCTCTAAAATTAGAAATATCCTGTCTCAGAGTGACGCTGAAAAACTAGTTCATGCATTTATTACTTCCAGGCTGGACTACTGTAATTCATTATTATCAGGATGTCCAAAAAACTCACTGAAAAGCCTTCAGCTAATCCAAAATGCTGCAGCAAGAGTCCTGACAGGGACTAGAAAGAGAGAGCATATTTCTCCTGTTTTGGCTTCCCTTCATTGGCTTCCTGTTAAATCCAGAATTGAATTCAAAATCCTGCTCCTCACATACAAGGTCTTAAATAATCAGGCCCCATCTTATCTTAATGACCTTGTAGTACCATATCACCCTATTAGAGCGCTCCGCTCTCGCTCTGCAGGCCTACTTGTTGTTCCTAGAGTATTTAAAAGTAGAATGGGAGGGAGAGCCTTCAGTTTTCAGGCCCCTCTTCTGTGGAACCAGCTTCCAGTTTGGATTCGGGAGACAGACACTATCTCTACTTTTAAGATTAGGCTTAAAACTTTCCTTTTTTCTAAAGCATATAGTTAGGGCTGGACCAGGTGACCCTGAATCCTCCCTTTGTTATGCTGCAATAGATGTAGGCTGCCGGGGGATTCCCATGATGCATTGAGTTTTTCCTTTCCAGTCACCTTTCTCACTCACTATGTATTAATAGACCTCTCTGCATTGAATCATATCTGTTATTAACCTCTGTCTCTCTTCCACAGCATGTCTTTATCCTGTCTTCCTTCTCTCACCCCAACCGGTCGCAGCAGATGGCCGCCCCTCCCTGAGCCTGGTTCTGCCGGAGGTTTCTTCCTGTTAAAAGGGAGTTTTTCCTTCCCACTGTCGCCAAAGTGCTTGCTCATAGGGGGTCATATGATTGTTGGGTTTTTCTCTGTATCTATGAAGCGCCTTGAGGCGACTTTTGTTGTGATTTGGCGCTATATAAATAAAATTGAATTGAATTGAATTGAATGAAAAAATCTTTACTGCAGATACTAATTTGACTAATTTAATAATACTAATTTTGTGTTGTAAGATTTGTGACTTTCATGCTTTCATAGTGGTACTTAGCAGAGCTTGGCATTTTTTATCAGGTGGTACACACTGTAAAAAGTTTGAGGAACACTGATAAGGTAAGTGTATGTGTGCTTTTGGAAAACATTTAAAGCTGCTGTACAGAATCTTTGAAACAAGCTAGCTTAAAACATTTTTAGAATATAAACAGAGCACTCCTGCTTCTCTTTACAGCTCCTCACGTACGTACTGTGGCAGTCATACAGACAACTGTACGGTCCAAAAGTTGGCCTACCTACTGGCTGAGGTTTTAGTAGAGTTGTGGCTGAACTACATAAAAATATATAATTCATTTTATTCTCCCCAATCAATTATAATGTTGGAATGTTGTTAAAGAGGGTCAAAAATGTTTCAACCCAGTTTGTTTAGCAGATTCTGTATAGCAGCTTTAATATAGGGAGAACACAACTTCCAGATTGTGTGAGTAAAATTAGTTGTTTTTTTCTTTGTCAGTTTAACAGTTTCTGTTTTGTCTGTCACTTTTCCCTCTCTGTTTTCTTACCTGGTTCTTCCTGATCTTGTACTTTCTCCTGACATTCCCTCTTTCCTCTCTCCCTGTTCGGACTGACAATCATACACAAATAGATTGTATTAAATTAGATGAAAAATCACATTAATATGAAAAAAATACTATTAAGATCACTAGCAAAAAGTCCTCTCTCAGTGTACTTTCAACCAAAAGGCAAATAACCAAACCACATGAACATCTAATAAAAGATATAAATATTGAAACACTGATCCAACATTATCCTTTATTGATGGATCATTTGATCTTACACTTTTACCTGAATGTGGCTCCTTTTTTTGAAAAAACTTCCTTATATCCATTACTCATATATCGATTACACACACACACACACACACGCACACACACACACACACACACACACACACACACACACCAGGAGTTATAAGGTTAATGGGCATCCAGTCAGTTAGCTAGTTAGTATCCATTTCAAACAGGAAAGTGGTAACAACAGTAGGCTACGGACAATTTCAATTTTTAGATTTTAAATAGGTTATATAAATTTCAATGGGAGCAACAGGACGGTCAAATGTAGCTGATTTTACTACAGAGCAGGACGGATTGTAGGGTAGCAAACATCGTCGGAAAACACGTTTTCAACACTGCAGGTTACCTGGGTGTAATGTTTTTCAGCTGAAAAGAAACCTGGTCTGACTCCTACCTAACTATATAAAGAGTAACTGAAGGTTAAATGCAGCTAATATGTCCTGTTTTAAGCCAGGCTCTTACACCTCCGCTCTGCTGCGTCTCAGCCACTATCGCTCTGGCAGCAAGAGCACTAGAGCCAGAGTAGGGGAGAGGCGAGCTGGAACAAACCATTTTGGGAGGGGGGGATATCTATACTTTTGTTGTTGAAATGTTACATTTAAACCAAGTACTGTAATCTTTTTATATTTTTAGTAGTGTGTCACACAAACAGCAAATATTGTGGGGAAAAAAAGTAAGAAATCTTTGGGGGTGCTTTGATTCATTTTGAAGCTCCCCCCAAAAATGGGCTAAAATCGCCCCTGGTTCTGGGTCTGGTTGAATTGGGGTTTAGTCTGTGTGTCTTGATACAGCCCCGACTTTGTTCTGCCGTGCTGCTTAATTAAAAAACTAGTTTAAGGTGTCCTGCAGATGTGATATATATTTTTCCCTATATGAAAGTCATTCTTTTTTGAACAAAACTCAAAACAGAGCCAATTAATCTTTCAGTCATTTCTAACCCCCCACCCCAAATCCCACATGCATACTACCCTTTAGGGCTAAGCCCCGGGTGTATCAAATGTCTGCCTCCGCCTCTGCTTGTCAACCCTAAAAGATTTGACAAAATCCACAGAACTCCCCACTCCCCCAGTCATGGGTTTACTTTCTATCCCTTGCACCAACCTCCATATACTTGTGAAAAGAGATTTCAGTGTAGCATCCACCACCCTCTGAATTTTCTTCCATTTGAGCTGCACAATGCGCCAACACTGAACTCATTTAAAAAGCTCCTCAAAACTCAACTATTCAACAATACCTTTAACCTGTAGATTTTATTCATTTGTTTGTTGTGTTAATAAAAATGTTACTGTTATCTATCCAGTGATCCATCTGTATGTAGCAGAGAAAAAAAACTATCATTATTATTATTATTATCTGTGTGCCCATGCAGTTTTTGGATACAGCTTGCTGACATTTGCTGATAACCTGGTGCTCAACCTTCTCATCCAAAAACAAGAATTTTGGCTCCAAAAATCCAGACTGCCACCAAAATACCAATGCTAACATCCAAACATAGCTCCACATTTGGATATCAGCAAAATGTTGCAGACAAATCGTTTAAACATTGCTATAAGTAATTTGAATCAAAGGATTAAACAGTTAGTGTCTAATAGAGGCTTTTGGTTGTCCTGAGGTATGTTATTGTTTTCTAATGAATGTACATCAGACTTTTATATTTTATTTGCAACAAAGTCATGTGGAAAAAAAGGACAGGACGTTTCCCAGGACTCTTGGTAGCCCTGTGAAAAGTAAACCCATGCAGAGTGTTACTGTCATGGTCCTGGGTCGTTGACCCAGTGTTTTGAGTTTATTGTTATTATTTTCCATTTTCTGCTGTTTTGTATTCGTTCTTATGGTTGTGTTGTGTTTGTTGTGTGTTTAGTGTTTCTATCATCCCTACCTGTGTCCTTCCTCTGTGTTCTGTTCGTGTCCCCGAGTTGGTATTGTGAAACAGTCTGTGAGTTTCCTGTTTTACTTTGTTTGTGTTTACCTCTGTTTGTGTTAGTTTCCCCAGTTTAGGTTTATGTTTAGTTCTGCCCTCACCTTGGGTTTTTCACTGTAAATAAATCTCCACCTGCATCTCCACTGCCATCTGCATCTTGGGTCCTCTTTCATTCCACCACACGACTGCTGCCCAGCCGTGACAGTTACTGTGGTATTATATTGTTTGTCTGAATCCCTAAAGCATTCATTCCAAAAGTTGTTTAATATTTTTGTGGCTATTTTTGCTATCAATGTACCTTGACTGTGGCACTCATGTTAGTTCGTAATGTAAGTGTTTTAACCTTTATAAATGGTAGCTATGCCCAATGTTGAATATAACCTAACCTTTAAGAGCTATTGCAGCATTAGCTTTCCTTCCTCTGCAAGTTTCCCCTACACTCACTATGACATTTTCACAGAACAACAATAGTAATAATATGCTCTTGTATCTATTCAAAAGTTGCACCTTGGACTCAGCTCATTTCTATTTTTTTAGTCAACAGTTCCATCCATTCAAATCATGTATTCTTTGAATATATTATTTAAAAATGAATTATGAATTCCAGCAGAGAAAAGTTCCTCTCCCCGCGAGCTGCTTGCTGCATCTCGATTTCATTTATTTCTTAGTTGCTTTTCAGACTTGATGCATCTACATAACACCACAGAAGAGTTGTTCAAAGGACATAAAGATTAAAGTTTTCTTTACAATCTTAAAAAAAAAAGAAAAAAAAAAGAAAGAAAAAACATTAACTCTTAAAAATCAAAAGTGACCAATTTAGCCAGTTTAGGTTTAGAAAAGTAAAAAACATTTGGCTGATCATTTCTATTTTAGTCCACTTGCTTAAAATGGTTTGACAGGGTTAGTGACAGAGTTGAGAGTAATTCACCAACTAGCATATCCCAAGGCTCCCAATACTGTATGTTGGATACCATGCAATCAATGAATAAATAATTACTACCCAAAGGGTAATATTAGGTGTTAGAGTTACAGCATTGTGTACCTCTATGCAGTCAAATTCACCTAGTGACAGCAAGCAATCCCCATCAACCTTTTATCTACAGGTTGGAGAATACCCTTTTTCCCTAGCAAGCAGAGGCTAGGTAACCTGGCCTGTATAATTGGGCTTAGCAATCTATTTTACAGTGATCAGGTATCACTAACTTTTCCCTAGTGATCCATAGTTCCCAAGTGGTTGCCAGTCATCCTGTGTTACTGGAATAGACACATAAAACAAGTCGTTAGAGAAGAGATTTTCTTTTAATCCAATTAAATCCTCTACGTTACAACAGAATGATATTTGAAGATTGCTGATTCAGAATTCAGAAAAAAAGGGGAACACATAAAAGTATTAATTGAGGTGTTTGCAAACTGTTTCAAAGTATTAATTCTGCGTTAGTTTAAATGTAAAGATCACAGACAAATCTTTCAAACTGTATGTGACCTCTTATGCATTTATATTTTATTATCTCTTTCTCAGTATCTCTTCATCGCCACTGTTCTCTCCTCTTTTTCATCCTCTTCCTCACTTCCTCACTTGACAGCTGAGGTAAACAGACTGTGGTGTTACCGGTTTCAGACATAGCAGCAACTGGCACACAATCTAGGGAACACCAATCCTATAAAAAAGTGGATTAACAGATAAGAGACCAAAATAAGCATCTTACTCTAGCCAAAGCTGGTTTTTGAGCTACAAATAATCCATTCAGCCAATGCTTAACCTGCACAGAGTGTAAATCATAATAAACTAAAACATTTAACAAGTGAAAAATTATGAATTATAAATGACTTCAAACTAATTAAACATACATTTACACACAAATAAAGTGGAATTTATGGTTGCTGTCCACTAAACTCCAGGGCCTGCCCATGGTGGTGGTCCATATTCCATCTGCTTCTAGGGACACTCAGTCAGAATATTGGAGGACTGGAGGGCATAAACCAATCACTCCTCTATATCTGACCAAAAACAGTATATGGACGGACACATTTGTGGGACTTATCCTGATTAATTTGGGTTGAATCACATATTTGTAGCTAAATGATAAAAAAAAAATCTGAGAGTTGTAACACAAAACAGCTCAGTTTACAATCACATAACGTCTTCACAATCAACATTTGCACCCAGTATACTGTGCTAGTTGAAACACAAAATTCTTCTTAATGTCATGTACACTGAAGTGGTCTCAAATGCAGAACTGAAGGTTTTCACAGTCAGTGCACATTTATTTACAGTGAAATCACAACAAAGCTTTATTTACACAACTGTTGATTGGGGATTTGGGCTCCAGGAGAAAGGGAGCAGGCATCCAGTCATCAACATACTTCTGCACACTCACAGTCAAACTGTCATACCAGGGGAGGGGAATATCAAGAGAGGGCTGAACAGAGAAAGGAGAACAACATTAAAATAAAATTTAGAGGCGAGAATAACAGGAGCAAAACATAGTCACAGAAGCCAGGGGTCCGTTCTTCGTACCTCGCTTACTACATCCAAGATCAAATGACACATCCAAGATCAAATCATCGCGCCAACTTTGAGCTCGCTATTCCGGTTCTCCGAACACACCTGTTGTTGACGATTAGTATAGCTGGACGAAGTAATGTGAGATCACTGGGTGGCTTAACAGGGGCTACGCATCGATAGTAGAAACATTGATCGGCAACCCTTTGATTGGTCGGCGAAAATGTCGAAGGAGCATGCTCAGTATTTTTCGGCAGCAGAGCAAGAACTCTTGATTGAGGGATTTCAGGAGTTTCAGAGTTTAATTAAAATGCAAGGGAACACTGCAAAGGCTGCAAAAGCAAGGAGAGAGGGCTGGCAGAAAGTTGCTGACAAATTAAACTCGTAAGTAATTTAATAATAATAATAATAATAATAATAATGGATTGGATTTATATAGCGCTTTTCAAGGCACCCAAAGCGCTTTACAATGCCACTATTCATTCACTCTCACATTCACACACTGGTGGAGGTAAGCTACAGTTGTAGCCACAGCTGCCCTGGGGCAGACTGACAGAAGCGAGGCTGCCATATCCCGCCATCGGCCCCTCTGGTCAACACCAGTAGGCAGTAGGGAAAATTTATTATATTATATTATATTACATTATATCATATTATATTATATTATATTATATTATATCATATTATATTATATTACATTATAACCTCTTTCACATTAGAGCCACAACAGGACCCACTTGCTTTTAGTCTCTTGGAAAGAGACCCTGAAATAATCTGTTTGTTTGTTTATAACAGCAACCAAGAAAAGGGCAGAGCAAAAAAAGACAGGTGGTGGTCCTGCACCCCCTCGTCAACAAGTTGGTTAAGTAAATAATACCCTCACGGGAAAATCGATATCTCTCTATGAGCACACTGTCGCGCTGAGCCAAAGGATCCTGTCTATCCCGCAATATACGCTGAATTCTGAAAACTCTCCTTATCAATCTTGCACCTTCCGCAATGGGTTGCTCGCGTACAAACGGACAGGACATGGCTGCGACAGACTTCCCAAATCCACCTTCGCTTTTATAGCCGTGGTCTCTCATCTTGATTACACGAAGTAATTTACTATTACTACTCTAAAATATGAATTACATCTGAAATAATCAAATACATGAAATAGAATGATTAATAGTACATTTCCCTTTTTTAAGGAAATGACCTGTATGTATCTGTATGAAATCAATAAAAGAATCAAGTGCTGCATTATCTTTAGTTACATTGATTTATGGAAAAACAGTGGAAAAATATCGCTGTTGCTTTCGTATAAATGAAGCGGACATACCTGAGTGGCCGCGATCTAATTCTGTTTACATAAAGTAAACCTGCTCCCGAGCAGGTTTACGCTTACGGATCTGTTGCTATGACAGCAAGTCCCGGATGAGCTTCGGAGAACCGAACGATCCAGTGCCAGACGTGTTCCGCTGCTGAAGCCAGTGCATGCCCAGGCCCGTCTGAAGTTTGCCAGAGAGCACATGGATGATACAGCAGAGGATTGGGAGAATGTCATGTGGTCAGATGAAACCAAAGTAGAACTTTTTGGTATAAACTCAACTCGTCGTGTTTGGAGGAAGAAGAATACTGAGTTGCATCCCAAGAACACCATACCTACTGTGAAGCATGGGGGTGGAAACATCATGCTATGGGGCTGTTTTTCTGCCAAGGGGACAGGACGACTGATCCGTGTTAAGGACAGAATGAATGGGGCCATGTATCGTGAGATTTTGAGCCAAAACCTCCTTCCATCAGTGAGAACTTTGAAGATGAAACAAGGCTGGGTCTTCCCACATGACAATGATCCAAAACACACCGCCCGGGCAACAAAGGAGTGGCTCCTTAAGAAGCATTTGAAAGTCCTGGAGTGGCCTAGCCAGTCTCCAGACCTCAACCCCATAGAAAATCTGTGGCGGGAGTTGAAAGTCCGTGTTGCTCGGCGACAGCCCCAAAACATCACTGCTCTCGAGAAGATCTGCATGGAGGAATGGGCCAAAATACCAGCTACTGTGTGTGCAAACCTGGTAAAGACCTATAGTAAACGTTTGACCTCTGTTATTGCCAACAAAGGTTATGTTACAAAGTATTGAGTTGTATTTTTGTTATTGACCAAATACTTATTTTCCACCCTGATTTACGAATAAATTCCTTACAAATCCTACCATGTGGATTCATGGATTTTTTTTTCACATTCTGTCTCTCACAGTTGAAGTGTACCTCTGGTGCAAATTACTGACCTGTCATCATTTTAGGTGGGGGAACTTGCACAATCGGTGGCTGACTAAATACTTTTTTGCCCCACTGTACATTTTCTTTTTCCAGCTCCCTCACTTTGACCTGTCTGACTTTACCGTTACTGTTATTTATCACATTAACCCTCTCAGGCTCAAATTAAGTTTTTGTTGCTAATGCACAAAAGAATACCTGCAGTGGTACTTCTGAGTAAAAAAAACCCTCAAAATATGTATGTGGGGTAATCAGGTTGTTAGCTTTTACTTGTTGCAAATCTGCAATGCCTGCCTTGAGAGGGTTAAAGTAAAAGCTTGCAGGAATACGGTTTACTGATTAATTTATACTAAAACATTTTGAAGCTGTTTAGGTGAGAAAAAACACCATATGGTGAGTCAACCCTTAGCTGTGATGAGGACACAGACTTCGTGCTCAGTGGCTCAGTGCGGCAGCCTGTGCAACAAGGTGCTCATTATATTTCAACTCATGCAACATGACAGCACTATATTTTGTTCTGCCCTTTGCAGCACAGGGAAGAACGGAATTCTTTTTTTATACACATGGATACAATTAGTTTAATTAGTTCACCCACTTTTAAGCTTACCAAGCATCTCAGTGTGGAAATCCCATTACAACTCTTGAATGTGCAAGAGTCTACGGTGCATTTTAGCCCCTCTGATAACCACTGGGTGATAAAGAAACTACTGGGAACAAAGAATAATTCATACACATAAATGGCACAAAAATGAAAGCTTCCAAGATACATGGATTGCAGTGCTGCTTTGAATCATTCCAGAGAGAACCTAATCGAGTGCAGACATACAGACTTGAACTGTCAGTTGACCCAGCACATGATAATAAATCTGTTAGGAGTGCTTAAAAATATCTTGATGAGTAAAAAAAGACAAGTTCATTAGTACTTTTTCTTATGATAATTAACACTAAATCAAAATCAAGCTAAGTCAGACTGCTGGTTGCAGGGACATCATTAGTGGAAACTAATCCTTGATTGATTAGCTTCCACTAAATTGATTGATTTTCCCCCCTCTTTTTTTAATGGAAACTGGAGTTGGTTGAGCAGCAAATGTTCTACAAATATTATTCTGGTCTGGATTTTAAGTAAGGACACTTTCTCAGCATTTTTATCCTTAAAATGGACCTATCATGGTCTATAGGGGACCTCTTATTAAGTATCACATTTTTATTCTTGGACTAAAGCAACTTTTTATCATTCACAGGTCAAAATAATTAGTTTATTTTTATTATATTTTAAATATAATATTATATATTATATATATTATTATATTTTGTCAGTTTCTCCTCAGCTCAGCTTGTCCCTGAAACATGAGACAGAATACTTTAATGTGCAACATTCTCAGAGATGGAAATAGATTTAAAGAGCTGTAACCCAGCTGGAGAAATGGGTAAAAATAAGATGAGCTTTATAAGGTATTTGTTTAGTTTCAGAATCATTCTTTTATTTGTTTTATTTTATTGTCACAAGAAGTGATAATGTGGAAAAAATGTGTTTATTTCCACACTTCCTGCTGTGCCTAGCAGGAGCTTTTATTTTGAAGGTTAACAGGAAGTGAAGTGTTTTTACATGGCATATTGATACCAGCAATTCAAGGAAAAGAAAAATCCGCAGCTATCTTGATTAGCAGCAGCAACTGCCGCAGTTACGGAAGCAAGGATTCATAAAAGTTGTCAAAAAGTGTTCAGATGTTATTGGCTAACATTTCAATAGTGAGTTGAATGTTAGACAGAGCTGCCGAAATCAGCAGAGGTGGCCGCTAAGTTAATAGTGTTCCACATGTGTCAGTCAGGTCTTTTAGTGAGCTTTGAGCTCCACGACAAAAGACCAGTGATTCCAATTGATGGCGAGCCTCCCAGTGTGATTTCCAGGATCCAGATCTGCCCAACCAGTCAGACGGCCAATGGTTTATCTGGTTTCTGGTAGGATTCCACCAGTCACCCCAACTGGCAACAGTGAACGGATAAAAAGAGTGCACTCCAGACTATAAAAACACTAAGTGTGAAACTTCACTGGACCCCTTTTTTGCTGACTGACAGATCATTCCCTCATTCGATCTGTGTTTTGACTTGACTGACCCTCTACTCTATAAACTCTAAGGAACAAACTGAACTATAAGGTTGCAACCTAACAAATACTTTCAAAGGGACAATTTCAATGATTAAGGACAATGCATTTTATTTCTATTTTTATTTTAAGGGCCCTAGTTGTTGTTTTGCTGTGAAACTGTTATTGTTGAAACTAAAGTCACAGTTAACTGAAATTTCTGTGTGTTATGATCAGTGTTGGTCAAAAAAGTAATCAGTAACTAATTACTGATTACTTCCCCAAAAGAGTAATCCCGTTACTTTACTGATTACTTATTTTCAAAAGTAATTAATTACTTAGTTACTTAGTTACTTTTAAAAACACGATTTACAACCTGAATAGGTATAAAGCAATAGATCTGTCAACCCAATTCTACTTTTTCTGCATAATCCATCATACAAAATGTAATCAAATGGAAAAGTCTCTTTTTTTTAAACTTGTTTTATCCGTTTTAATCTTTTAACTTTATGCATCAAGCAAAAATTAAATGATATGGACCATTCTCTGGCTTGAAGAAATTAGTTTAACATTTTATTTTATGTGCTGGAATGTGCAGAAAATATTCTGCACATTCCAGCACATAAAATAAAATATTTTTTGTGTTTACACTCAGTCTTTCAAATAGATGCAAGTAAAACACAGCAGAAAGTAAATAAAATTAAAGACTAGCAGTCCTGTTGCTCTATTTTCACCTGTAAAGTAGGAGTGAGGCAGGCGGAGGTGTGCTCTGGTGAAGGTGTGGCGCAGCGGTCAGTGGAAGAATCCGTGAGTTTCTCTGTGAATTTCCCATTACGTCGTTGCGCACTCTGAGCTTGTTTGGAAGTTTAGGGTTTTTTTCGGAGTAAAAAGAAGTTTTCTTCCCACGCACAACGGACGCTAATGTTTTTGTCACTTTTTATGGAATCAAACTCAAAGTAAGGTCAGTACTTCCAAGCTTTAAACGCTGCATGCTCATACTCTCTCCTGCACTCGATATATGATCCATTGTTGATCTGCACACAGCTGTTGTCACAAACGTTGCACTCGCTTACGTCACTGTCATGAGACATTCTTGCAAAAAAATCACGGTTTTAGTAACGCAGTAACGCAGCGTTCCTACGGGAAAGTAATGGTAATCTAATTACCATTTTTGCAATAGTAATCCCTTACTTTACTTGAAAAAAGTAATCAGATTACAGTAACGCGTTACTGCCCATCTCTGGTTATGATTATTCGCACTCATGTTCAGCTCCTCCCCGAACCTAGAGTGAGGTGTATTTACCCAGGAGTGGGTTACAGAGAGAACATGAGAGAAAGATAGGAGATTATTTATTACAAATTATTGTAATTATTATTACAAACTTAGAGTGATGCATCATGGTAAGCAGGTACAGAACTGGCTGTGTGAGTTTATATCAATGTATATCTAATGTGACGATACCAATTAACCAGATTTTGTCTTTTATACTAACTTTTTGGTGTCTATAGGGTTGGAAATCACCGATAGAGATTGTGTGACATCTGGTTATACCATGTTGAATTAGCTAATCCACAAAGTGCTTTTAATTCCAGACCAGTAGCACAAGTCAGCTGGTCATATCCATGACAGAAAGAAAATTGCAATGGAGTTTGCAGTGCAATTATTATGTGACAAATTTTTATTGATTCTTTTCCACATGTTGCATGCAACACTAATCTGTTTCTCAAGCTTACGCTTCCTCCTACATTACTTGGAGCAGTAAAAGAAGGTTTTATAATAGATTATAAAGCGATTAAAAAAAAATCAGCAATCCATCGATCCATCCTCTTCCCCTTATCCTTGGCCGCAGGAACTCCAAGTCGTTCCCAGGCCAGCTGAGAGATATAATCTCTCCAGCATTTCCTGGATCTGCCCCGGGGCCCCCTCCCCATGGGACATGCAGAGAACAGGAGGGGCCAGGAGGCATTCTTGTCAGATGCCCGGACCAAATGAACTTGCTCCTTTCGATATGGCGTAACGGCTCTACTCCCAGATGCTGAATCTCCACACCTAAGGGAGAGGCCAGCCATCCTTCTGAGAAAGCTGATTTCTGCCGCTTGTATTCACAGTCTCTTTCTTTTGGTCACTACCCAAAGCTTGCTACTATAGGTGAGGGTGGGGACATAAATTGACCAGTAAATCGAGAGCTTCGCTTTTATATTGGCAGCACAAATTGAATTCTAATCTCATGAAAATACATTCATATGTCATATTTATTACATTCATTTTATTACAAGTCATTTTGATACTTGTAAGGCTTAAAATTCAGGATGTAGCTTTTTCAAATTGGCAAGTGTGGTGATGCAAGGATCGGTGTCTGTGTTATACCTGTCCAGTTTATGAATGCAGGTTGATAATCAAGTTAATCAAAATATACAGTGTTGACTCTGCAACTAATAATCTTTAAGGATAAAAAGTGAAGTTGAGACAAATTTAGTGGTAGTTTAGTGGTTTAACAGTGTAACAACCCATATGGAAAAGAAATAGTAAAAACTTATATGATTTAACTCATGAAAGTGGCCACTTTCATGAGTAAATCATATAAGGCTTACATGATTTACTCATGAAAGTGGCCACTTTCTCATTACTTTCATATATTGTTTTAGTAAGTATCCAAAACATACAAGTTTCATTATATAATTTTTCAAGGGATCTTATATTTGTTTTCACTCTTGTATGCTTTTCATACAAGTTTCACACAAGACAGATACAAACTTTATAAGATTTATATATATCTTTTCCATATGGGAACCAATTAAAATTATAATGATATCTTCTTCTCTGTTCATTCTGTATTCAGCGACAAAACCTGTAATGAGAAATAAGATTGGTATGCTGTCCAGGTACAGCCTGCTAAACTGAAACAGAGGGTGAATGGTTTTTCAAATAGCTCTCCATCACTGTTCTCTGGCAATTCATGTTGCTTTATCTGACTCTCCTTGACTCATGCAGATGTTTCTTCCCACCTTTTAATCTGGGGGTAATTAGTCAGGAAGAGGGGCTGTGCTGCATGAATTGGCTTAAAGCTTATTCTCAAAACATAAAGTTAGGCCCATAATTGGACAAAGACACTTGTTATTTTTATATGTGGTCCCTTTTTCATCTTGATTGTTATGTAAAATCCAATCAGGTGGTATAAGGAAGCAAAACTACAAATAAGTAAAACATAATAATTAGTTAAAGACCAACAGAATAAATGTCTGGTTCTACAAAGATCTCTCCACAGTGCACTGTCAGCTACAAGGGAATAATAGCACAAGAGCAGACCCACCAGAGCTGAAACTGGGCAATACCGGAAGATTATCTGGGGAAAGGACAGATCACACAACAATGCTCAATAGCTCAAATGTGCCACTTTTCTGTAGTTCTTTTTTTAACCCTTGTATGGTGTTCGGGTCTGTGAGACCCGTTTTCAGTTTTTTTCAAAAGAAAAATTAAACAATGAATTATTTTTTCAACCTGAAATTCATTGACTTTGGCTTATTTTCTGTGAAGAACATAAATCCAAACTAATTTTCAGTGACCTCATACTGTACCTCCCCCCATGCATTTACATTACATACAAGGTGTTCGGGTCCACTGGACCCAGGTCTAATAAAAGTGTTGAAAGTGTAGGTCCTGTGTTCCCACACTCTGTCTTCCTCCTTTCTGGTGCTGCTGATAGTGTTTTCTTCCCCTCCTGCACAAAGTTGCAACATTGTTGAAAATTCAACTATCAACACCATCTGCTCTGACATTCCCATTTTACCCTCTTTCTTGAGGGATCCAAATTTTATTTTCTCATACCCTGTCCCACCTGCAAATTAGGGGCATAATACTATAAATAAGACTTTGCCGGTGTGGTTCTTTATCACAACTGATCAAGATGACAAAAGATTATCTGCTGTGAGGGCCATCCAATTGATTTTGGAAGAGAGAGGGGCTTCAGATGATGATGTTGACAAAGAGGTTTCAGAATATTTCGCATTTCTGAAAATTCAGAGTCTGACAGGGACTTTGAAGAAGAGGATGAGGTTGAGCACCATTTAGTAACAAAATGAAGACGAGTACCCCATCTGCAGCCAGCTCCAGGACCAGAACAAGCCCACCAGACAGCAAGTGAAGAAATATGGATGTCAATAACTGGTGAAATTGAATGGTCTTCTTGTCCAAGAAATGAGCCACCCTGCAGAGCTGTTACTGTGATAAGCCAGGGCCAACACGGCTGACAGTTACTCATGTGCAGGACATCAAGTCTTCATTTGAGCTTTTCATCCCAGATTCCATCCAGAAAATTATTCTGGATTGCAGTAATCTAGAAGGAAGGTGTGTTTTTGGAGAGAGGTGGAAGGAGACCAAATTCATCTAAGAACCCCAAAGGCCTACTTTGGGGTTCTTATCCTTGCAGGAGTTTTCAGGTCCAAAGGGGAATCCACAGAATCCCTGTGGGATGCAGAAACCGGCAAGAACCTTTCCGTGCATCAATGTCTCTGGAAAATTTCCACAAAATTTCCAGGATTATCTGTTTTGATAACGGAGACGACAGACCAGCTCGACGGCAGAGAGACAAGCTAGCTGCCATCAGGACAGTGTGGGATAAGTGTGTGCACCACCTCCCCCCTGTTTTACAACCCTGGGCCTAATGTCACCATTGATGAGCAGCTGATCCCATTTAGTTGTGAAACATATTGCTTCACGTGTAAATGTGTTGTGTCTTTCCACTCACTCCACTTGATTATAACTGATTTATTTTTTTATAACATTTTATGAAAAAAAAAAAAAAAAAAAAAAAAAAAAACGAGAAGCACATTAATTCATAAATGTGATCTAACAAAGGTAAAGGGAAAAAATTAACCATGTTTGCTGTTCATATGGCTTGTAATTGGGATGAAATAAACATCTGTTGAGTAATTTAACATAAAATTGTTTGATAGTGTTAATTTGGAAAGCCAAAACTCTAGCGGGTCCACCAGACCCATGAACACTGGCTGAGTAATAAAAATATGAACACCACACAAGGGTTAATTTTAAGGAGAAAACTTCAGACTGATCCTGTTATGGGTTAAACAATGAATAAAAAAATAAAAATATATAAATTAAAAACAAAATGACTGAGCAATAAATAAATAAGAAAGAACAGAAATCATCCTATTTATTTATATTTTTTTTAAATAAAAACAACAAATATGATCCTTAATCCCAATAATGATAATGTGTGGTATGTAAAAATGTAATCTAATTTCTGAAAATGGACTATAATATTTTGTTTCCCTCAGTTTGAGCACTTGTTTTTTGTTGAATAATCCCATTCTTTAATAGACAAACTACCAGCTAAAATTTAGCTGTTGGTTGAAACCAAAACAGATAAAGATCAGAAAAAGTGAAAGCTGGACTTAAATTCAGGTGGCTAGAAAACATAACTGAAGGATGGTTTGAGAATGGTTTAGTTAGGTTTGAGTTGAGAATATTGAGAGGAGGTTCATTACAGACACAGCCTTTATTCCGACCTTCTAGAACCCTACACCTCTTCTTGCAGTCTGAGATCTTCCAGTCAAAGGCTGTTAATAGTCCTACGAACTTAGAGCTGTGGCCCCCGATTGTTAAATTCCTTGCGCCGTCTTGATTCTGTTTATTCTTTTAAGAATAAACACTTTAAGAACACTCACTTATTCAGATTGACCTTTAACCAGTTTTAGGCTGCATGATGTTATATGTATGCTGTTTAGATCTTATACATTTTTTTATTGCCTGTTTCTTTTTAAAAGCATATTGTGGTTTGTGACCTGTGCAGTAAAAATAACGTTTACTTACTTACATCATCTTCATGCTCCAGAGACAGTGCTATTATCTTGATTAGGTGGAAATCCATCTATCCATCCATTTTCTTCTGCTTATCTGGGTCCGGGTCTTGGGGGGCAGCAGCCTAAGCAGAGAAGCCCAGACCTACCTCTCCCCAGCCACCTCCTCCAGCTTGTCCGGGAGAACACCTTGGTGTTCCCAGGCCAGGAGAGAGACATAAACTCTCCAGTGTTTCCTGGGTCTGCCCCGAGGCCTCCTCCCAGTGGGACCTGCCCGGAACACCGCACCCAGGAGGCATCCTTGTCAGATGCCCGAACCACCTCAACTGGCTCCTTTCAATGTGGAGGAGCAGCAGCTCTACTCTAAGCCCCTCCTGGAAGGCTGAACTTCTCACCCTATCTCTAAGGGAGAGGCCAGCCACCCTTCTCATTTCTGCTGCTTGTATCCGTGATCTCGTTCTTTCGGTCACTACCCACAGCTTGTGACCATGGGTGAGGGTAGTGGCGTAGATCAACTGGTAAATTGAGACCTTTGCTTTTACACTCCGCTCTCTCTTCACCACAAGGTGGAAATGTAGTTGTAAATCTGAGATCTTAAATAAACCTCACTCAGGCCTGGTGACAAGGAGACATGTTAAGATTCTTCCAAGCTCCTACTCCTAAGTGCAACCCCCCCAACCACCCAACCAACCCTTTAAAGACAAGCAGAAGAGAATGAATGCATATTAATAATTAGATTAATAATTAAATAATTACATAATATTGTAAGTGACACATTTTTGGTTAATTTCCACCTCCATATGGGTCCTTGAGACAGGTAATCCTCTTGCAAGAAAAAAAATCTTTAGGTTGAGTTTTTTTGCTTTCATCAGTCCATCCATCCATCTTCTTCCGCTTTATCCGGGGCCGGGTCGCAGGGGCAGCAGCCTAAGCAGAGAAGCCCAGACCTCCCTCTCCCCAGCCACCTCCTCTAGCTTATCCGGGGGAACACCAAGGCATTCCCAGGCCAGCTGAGAGATATAATCTCTCCAGCGTGTCCTGGGTCTGCCCCGGGGCCTCCTCCAGGTGGGACATGCCTGGAACACCTCACCCAGGAGGCACCCAGGAGGCATCCTTGTCAGATGCCCGAACCAATCTGTCTGTTGATCTCCGGCTCCCTTCTCCCATCACTCGCGAACAAGACCCCGAGATACTTGAATTCCTCCACTTGGGGCAGGAACTCATCCCCAACCCGGACTGAGCAGTCCACCCTTTTCTGGCTGAGAACCATGGCCTCAGATTTGGAGGTGCTGATCCTCATTCCCACTGCTTCACACTTGGCTGCGAACTGTTCCAGTGTGAGCTGGAGGCCCTCACCCAATGAAGCCAACAGAACCACATCATCCGCAAAGAGTAGAGATGAGATTCTGAGGCCACCGAAGTGAAAGCCCTCCGCCACTGGGCTGCACCTAGAAATCCTGTCCATAAAAATTATGAACAGAATCTGTGACAAACAGCAGCCCTAGTGGAGCCCGTCACCCACCGGGAACGATTTCCGGCAATGCGAACCAAGCTCTTGCAACGGTTGTATAGGGATCGAATGGCCTGTAGCAATGGGCCAGACACCCCATACTCCCATAGCACCTCCCACAGGACACCCCGAGTACACGGTCAAATGCCTTCCACAAAACGCATGTAGAGTGGTTGGGCAAACTCCCATGCACCGTCAAGTATCCTTGAGAGGATAAAGCGTTGGTCCAGTGTTCCGCGACCAGGACGAAAACCGCATTGTTCCTCCTGTATCTGAGGTTCGACTATTGGACGAACTCTCCTTTCCAGAATAGAGTGTGATCCCCCTGTAGTTGGAACACACCCTCCGGTCCCCCTTCTTAAATATAGGGACCACCACCCTGGTCTGCCAGTCCAGGGGTACTGCCCCTGATCTCCAAGCAACAATTGTAGAGACATGTCAACCAGGACAGCCCTACAACGTCCAGAGCCTTCAGGAACTCGGGGCAGCCCTCATCCACACCAGGGGCTCTGCCACCAAGGAGTTGTTTAACTGCCTCAGTGACCTTGCCCCCGGAAATTGGCGGGTCATCCCCCTCATCCCCAGACTTTGCTTTCTCCACGGAAGATGTGTCAGTGGGATTAAGGAGGTCCTCGAAGTATTCATTCCACTGCCCGAAAATTTTCTCAGTCGAAGTCAGCAGCGCTCCGCCAGCGCTATACATCATCATCATCATTTATTTATATAGCACTTTAAAAACACACCTGGTAGACCAAAGTGCTGTACATTACTAATACGCACTAGAGCTGGGCGATAGAACGATAACGATATGTATTGCGATATAACTTTTTCTCGATAGAAAAATTTAACTATTGCGATAGACCTCGCCGCTCTTGTCCTCTTAAAAAAAAAGAAAAAAAAAAAAAAGAACAGCCAATCCAAATTAAGTAGCGCAGAGCCGAACCAATCACAGCCGCAGCGTCACGTCACGTGACTTGTTACGTAAAGCACAAGTGCCAAGCCGCACATGTGTATTTGTTTGGGAAGCAGCCAGCCACCGTACCGCCCGGGTAATGGAGGAAATGAGTGTGCCGACTAGAAAAATCAACCGGATTAATAATCGGATTAATGACGGTGCCTTGTATGTTATACTGTTGTTTGTAAATAAAGTAAAAAAAAAAAAAAAAAGAAAGAAAAATCAACCGAGCGTGACCGAAGGTTACCGAAGAGAAAACAGATGATGGTTCCAATGCCGGAGAGATTGTCGAACGGAAGAGCCATAGAAGTTCCGTAGTGTGAAGGTATTTCGGCTATTTCAAGTCTGACAAAAAAACAGAGTAGCGTTCACTGTAAATTGTGCCGAAAGCAAGTCTGGAAATACAATAAACTGGTGCATGCTCAGGCTACGTCCACACGTACCCGGGTATTTTTGAAAACGCAGATTTTTCTATGCGTTTGCACCTTTCGTCCACATTAAACAGCGTTTTTGGTCACTGAAAACGAAGATTTTTAAAAACTCCGGCCAGGGTGGATATTTCTGAAAACTCCGTTTTTGCATTTACGTGTGGACTAGAAAAACGGAGAAAACGCAGCGTCAAAGGTGTGCGCATTTTTTGACGTCACACTGTGCGCCGCGTTATTGTTTCGGTGAAATGATTTCTACAATACTGTTACTGTTAATTCTACTCTCTGCAGTGTTTAAATGCTTACATATACATACGACTCTGTTCTGCTTCTATGCCCCAGCTTTGTTTACTTTTTCCCACCGAGGCTTCTAGACTTCTGATTGGCCAACATTTCTGCATGGTTAGGAATCTAGCTAACACCTGCTGCTTTGGCATGTTCATAGCAGCGTTTTCCTTCATTTCTGCCTTTATGTGTGGACGGAATTATTTTTTAAAACGAAAACGGAAAATCTCAGTTTTCAAAAATACCCGTGTACGTGTGGACGTAGCCTCAGTCTCTGACTGTAAGCGCTAATTCGTCATTCGGCTTTTGTCAGACTAAAGTAACTGTTAAAACTGTTTGAAAAGCTAAGCTATACAACAAGGAGAGATTGAGAATTTCCTTTTAGTTCTCAGTTTATTTGATATTGACAAAAGTTAGTCAATTTTGTCTGTTCTTCTGTAAAACAAACTAAGATTTATTTTTAGAATTAATATTTTGTTTCTAAGTGGAATTGACAATTTAGTAGTCTGTTTGTTCTATTTTGAAACTTAAACGCTTTAGCGGCTGCCTTTTGTGTAGTTTGCAATATTTGCCTTTATTTATCTGAAAAAGTCTCATGTTCCTTAAGTACATCTACCCTGTTGAACTTATTATGGGAAATAAATATTTAAATAAAAACAAGCTGCTGATTATTTCACATTTTACTTGTGAGCAACGGCACATTTAAATCTTACAAATATAGTTATTTGGCTTATATCGTGATATATATCGTTATCGCCTGAAATGAAAAAAACATATCGTGATATGAAAAAATCTTATATCGCCCAGCTCTAATATGCACATAGTAATACAACCAGACATAGCAATAAAATAAAATAAAAATAATAATAATAATAATCAGTTACCCACAGAGTTAAAAGCCAGGGAATAAAAATAGGTTTTTAATAACAACTTAAAAACTGGCACTGATGTAGCCTGTCTAATATGGAGAGGAAGGTTATTCCAAAGCATCGGCGCTGCAACAGAGAACGCTCGGTCTCCTCTACGTTTCAGCCGTGACTTTGGCACCGAAAGCAGCAACTGCTCAGCTGACCGAAGGGAACGAGTGGGGACGTGAGGCTTCAACAAGTCAGACAAATAAACAGGTGCCAGACCATTTAAAGATTTAAAAACCAATAAAAGGACTTTAAAATGGGTCCTAAATTCAAGTGGAAGCCAGTGTAGAGAGGCCAAAATCGGAGTGATGTGATCAAATTTCCTTCTGCCAGTTAAAAATTGTGCCGCAGCATTTTGCACTAATTGCAAGCGTGACAAAGTGCCCTGCCCAACCCCTATTAAAAGAGAATTGCAATAATCTAAACGTGAGGTAATAAAGGCATGAATAACACTTTCCAAGTCACGCTTGGAAAGAAAGGGCTTAACCTTCGATAAACGTCTGAGGTGATAGAATGCTGATTTTACCACCCCATTTACATGGTCATCAAAGGTAAGTGCAGAATCAATTTTAACTCCGATATTTGTGATCGAACTCTTTAGTTGGGAAGTCAAAGCTGCAAGATCAACATCTGGAGTATGAGAAAAACGATTTGGGCCAGATAAAATCGCTTCTGTCTTCCGATCATTAAAATTTTAAAAAAATTTTGCCATCCATGCTTTGACATCAGTAAGGCAGTCAAGCAGAGGTCGACTTGGGAGACTATCAGAATGACTAAAAGGTAAATAGAGCTGGCAGTCATCTGCATATAGATGGAAAGGCACTTTATGTTTTTGGAAAATCGCGCCAAGAGGCAAAAGGTACAGTGAAAACAATAACGGCCCAAGAATAGATCCCTGTGGCACACCCTAAAGCAGAGGGGCCACAGAGGATGAAGCCGACCCCAACTTAACACAAAAGGTCCTATTTAAGAGATAGGACTTTAACCACAAAAGTGCCGAACCAGAAATTTCCACACAGTGCTGTAAGCGGGAGATCAGCAAATCGTGATCCACTGTGTCAAATGCAGCGGTCATGTCCAATGGGACCAGCACTGTATATTTACCACAGTTTGTTGCTATCAGGTTGTCATTCATAACTTTTACGAGGGCTGTCTCCATACTGTGAAATGGCTTAAAGCCGGACTGAAAGATTTTTGACAATTTAGAGTCATTCAAGTAGTCCATCAACTGAGTATAAACAATTCTTTCCAGAATCTTACTAAGAAAGCGAAGCTTAGAGATGGGTCTAAAATTTGATATGACTGAACTGTCTAAGTAAAGGATGTATGACTGCATGCTTAAATTCCCTAGGTACTTGACCAGACAAAAGACTAGTATTAATAATGTTCAGAATGTGTGGTCCGATGATAGGAAATACCTTTTTAAGAAAACGGGGAGGAACAACGTCATTTGGAGAGCCACACGGTTTAGCATTCAACACAAGTTTCTCTAAATCAGCTAAAACAATTGGTAGAAAGGCAGAGAACAAACTTGAGCAAGAACCATGCATGGCTGGGTCGGCAACAGGTAGAGTCGGAGGTCTCAAACTAGCAACCTTGTCCACAAAATAATTAAGAAACTTATTGCACATAACCGCAGAAGAGTGCAAAAGAATATAGCCTTCCAGATTAAGTACAGAATTTATAGTGTTATATAGAACACGAGGGTTATGCAAGCTGGCAGCAATAAGTTGGGAAAAATAGGAGTGCTTGGCAGCCTTAACTGCTCTCTGATAGACTTTCCAGCTAGTCTTAAGAGCTTCCATAGAGACATACAGCCTATCTTTTTTCCACCGTCTTTCACATCTTCTACATCCTTTTCTAGCGGCTCTGGTAAAATCAGTTAGCCAATGACTAGCCTTTGGCTTGCATTGTCTGAATCTAAAAGGAGCGACAGCGTCAAGGACAGATTTACAAGCAGAATCCAAATAAGAAACTAATCCATCTGAGGTGGACAACTCAGGAGGATAAGAAATAAGTTGGTCAAACAATATGGAAAACCGCTGGGCAGTATCTGAGCCAAAAGCACGATAACATCGAGCAGGTACAGCCCGCTTAACAACAGGATTAAAAAGAACAATGTCACATAAAATAGGCATATGGTCAAAGAACACTGCATCCTCGACGAGTATGTTATGGACAGATAAACCATGTGATAAAACCAAGTCCAGTGTGTGACCACGTTCTTGAGTGGCACCTTTAACAGACTGAACAAAATTAAAGAGTTCACTAAGTCCAGAAAGTCCTTAGCCAGGGGCTTCCCCGGGCAGCAGACGTGTATATTAAAATCACCAAGTAAAAGGATCTGGTCATACCGTGATGCACAGTGCAGGTAGAGCACCACTTTGCCAGAATCTCTTCGAGGCAGTCCGAAAGTCTTTTTCCATGGCCTCTCCGAACTCCTCCCACACCCGAGTTTTTGCTTCAGCCACTGCCCGAGCTGCATTCCGCTTGGCCTGTCGGTACCTGTCAGCTGCCTCTGAAGTTCCACAGGCTAACCAAGCCTGATAGGACTCCTTCTTCAGCCTGGTGGCTCCCTTCACCTCTGGTGTCCACCATTTGGTTTGGGGATTGCCACCACGACAGGCACCAACCACCTTGCGGCCACAGCTCAATGCAGCAGCTTCGGCAATGGAGATGCTGAACATGGTCCATTCGGACTCAATGTCCCCAGTCTCCCTCGGAATGCTGTTGAAGCTCTGCCGGAGGTGTGCGTTGAAGATCTCGCGGACTGGGGCCTCTGCTAGGCGTTACCAGCACACCCTCACTACGCTTTTAGTTGCACCGGGTCTGTCCAGCGTCCTCCCCCGCCACTTGATCCAACTCACTACCAGGTGGGTGATCAGTTGACAGCTCAGCCCCTCTCTTTACCCGAGTTTCCAGAACATATGGTCGCAGGTCTGGTGATACGATTACAAAATTGATCATCGACCTGTGGCCTAGAGCGTCCTGGTGCCACGTGCACTTATGGACACTCTTATGTTCGAACAAGGTGTTCGTTATAGCCAAACTGTGATTTGCACAGAAGTCCAATAACAAAACACCACTCAGGTTCAGATCAGGGAGACTTTTCCTCCCAATCACGCCCCTCCAGGTCTCGCTGTTGTTACCCACGTGAGCATTGAAGTCCCCCAGCTTTCAGTTAGTGCTAAATGGACTGATCTTTGTAACCATATAGCATCAACAGACTTGACCCTATTAGGCATATCCTCTGTTTGAAGAAGTCTGAGAAGCATGAGACCTGTACTTTTGGTTCATTGGAAGTATTTCTAAAACACTGACCTCACGTTGATAATAACATACTGCTTGTTGTTCTCTGACAGTCAGTATTTTGAATCTACAGAATCCTAGATTGAGCTTGTACCAGCTGATGTACCATATCATAACAGAATTTGTGTATTTGGCATATGCAGTCCAAAAACATGCATGTTAGGTTCTTTTTATGTAAAGCCCATAGTGTTTACATGTCTTTGAAACCTCTATGTAAAGTTTTTCCTTTAGTCCTTCACATGAACTGTAACACAGTAAATGTGATTACCCTCTTTGAGTCACACGCACACACACACGCACACACAAGATGAAGCTTATCACAAATGCCACACACGTTTTGTTTAGTTCACATGAATCTAGACATCTTAAAGTTTAATTGGGATTTTTATGTCACCTGCAGGAGACAGGAGGCATATTATTCCCCCTCTTACACCTGTTGTCCACCAAGGTCATCCACAATAAAGCCCTGCACACAGAACCAGAGAGTTGCCTGATTTGCATGCATAATTTGCCAGTTTTATGTTAAATGCCTTGTCAAACGGGAACACTTTCCTCAAGAAAAAAATGCCATCATTTTCAGTGGCACAGCTGGGTATGTTCCATATACTGCAGTGCTATGCAGAGTGTGGCTCCTCTCAGTTTTAGTGTTTTTACTAGATCCAGGGCAGTGACAGGCTTTTTCATTGCAGTAAGGAAGTGACAGGACCTCAGGTGTGAATATTAATGAAGTGCTAAACTTCAAACAATATATTTGAGATACTAAAAGCCTGCTGTTCTAAATATTACATTGAAAGAGCTGCTCACTGTGGGCAGCCTACTGAAGTTTGGTCACTGCTGGTATAGGGAATAGAATGCCATTTTAGCCCACTGAAGGTGACAGGTTTTTTTTCTTCGATCTACCTCCCTGTACCTCTCAGTGAGGTAGTCAGAGGTGTGACCTTTTCTAGTTTCCTCAAGGATTTGCTAGAGTAAAATACCCTTCGATATTTCGCTGTGCATCTGAGCTAATTGAATCTAAAAGATTTTGTGTGAACCCAGTGCTGCAGTAATGAGAGCAAAGCTGCCTCCACACAAAAGGTCTGTAAATTGATAGAAAAGGTGGGTGAGCCCTCCAAAGGGCAATCTCCCACCCTGCCTGATCCTCTGCATGAGCCAAAAGGGCACAAAGGCATGGCTGTTTAGTTACAGACTCTAAACCAGAGACCCAGCCGTTGACATTATCAGGCATCATTCTGATACTCAGTAGCTCACTCTCTCCATAATAGTGATAGCCAACTCTGCTGAAGGTATATTTTAAGAAAGTATCACACTTTCCAATTAGAATAGGTTATGGTTGCTGCATAAACTGCATGCTTCTTTCCTCCTTTACACAAATACCTATTGTTTGTGTCTTAAGTTGGAGTAGTACTTTCATTTTTGTAGCTTCATTTGAGAGGGGCCCTAAAGCTGAAGGTTCTGCCTCCTATTCTACTCTAAATACTCTAGGAACAACAAGTAAGCCTGCAGTCGAAGAGCGAAATGCTCTAATGGGGTCATACAGTTCTATAAGGTCATTAAGATTAGATGAAAACTGATTATTCAAGACCTTGTATGTGAGGAGCAGGATTTTGAATTCAATTCTGGATTTAACAGGGGAGCCAATGAAGGGAAGCCAATACAGGAGATATATGCTCTCCCTGCCAGTACTCTTGCTGCAGCATTTTGGATTAACTGAAGGCTTTTCAGGGAGTTTTTAGGACATCCTGATAATAACGAATTACAGTAGTCCAGCCTAGCCTAGAAGTAATATCTGGTTAGAGACCATATTTGTAAGCCACAGAGGCCAGGGAAGAAAAAGAACATCACATCAAGAAGGACCTGAGTAAATGTGGTTATCCCAGCTGGACATTTTTCAAAGCTGGGAAGGCACCTAAAGAAAGCTCCAGATGATCCAGGAGAGAAGGACAACCACTGCCTAAGCAAAAACCCTTAGTGATCCCGTATGTGTCAGGAGTATCAGAGCAGTTGAGATGCATTTTTTCTAAACACCGTGTCTCGGTGGCTTTTAAACCCCAAAACACGCTACACCAAAAATTGGTCCACCCCAAGTATCAGGTCTCCCGACACAAACAGAGTAATATAGTGTACGTTGTTAAGTGCCAGGAGGATTGCCAGGATTTATACATCGGGGAAACCAAACAACCTCTGGCAAAGCGGATGGCACAACACAGAAGAGCTAACTCACCAGGCCAGGACTCCACAGTCTACTTACACCTACTGGCCAGTGGACACTCTTTCAATGATGAGGATGTACACATCCTGGACAGGTAGGAACGCTGGTTTGAGGGAGTCAAGGAGGCCATGAAAAGGCAAAGACCATCTCTGAATCGAGGAAGGGGCCTACGGGTACATCTTTCACCATCTTACAATGCTGTTATTGCAGCCATTCTTGTCTTTGATCAATAGGCTTTGCTCAGTGGTTGTTGATCAATGGTCATGACAGTTTGCATGTTAATGATCAAAGAACTGACCTCACAGCCCATTGTTCCTTCAGTGGGCTGGTTTCAGTCATTGTGCAAATGTACTGTTTATAAGGTTGGGTAAACCTGCAGTCAGCTGAGACTGAAGAAGTCACTTGAATGAGTGACGAAACGTTTCTCCCAGTGAAAACACTACGTCCAGATTAATAGAATCAACCTTTTGGGATTGACTAGACAATACAATACAATAGTGTAATTTCACCATTGTATAGGAATTTCTTTTACTTATGTATTAATCACATTATTTTATTGTATAATGCCTTGGTGCCACTGGATTTTAACATGTCTGACACCCATACTGTAAGACAAATGGTGGGGGTGTAGTAAGGAAGTTCGGGGAAGCAGACCACTCCACAAGGGAGTGTGAACCTTAAGGTGTGAAACAACTGTGTACTGCCTTTTGTTCCTGCAGGTATTTAACTGAGAGCCATGCTAGGCTCAGGGAGACTCTGCTGACCCTGCCCCGCGGTCATGTAGGCTCTCCACAAGCTTGGTTTTCTGTTCTTTGTGTGTTTGGATTAAAGAATGTTAGCTACCGCTCGTCTGCAGGCTTTATTTAAATGGAAAACTTCCACAACGCCATTAAACTAAGGTAACTTAGGTAATTCACTTTATAGTTGAGTTAACTGGGTTTGAACCAGAAAAACTAATAAACCTAGGGATATGCACCTTTAAACATGTCAGTATCTACATTACATTGACAAAAGTATTCACTCACCCAACCAAATCATCAAACTCAGGTGTTCCAATCACTTGCAGAGCCACAGGACTATAAAATCAGGCATCTAGACATTCAGACTGCCTGTACAAACAACTGTGGAAAAAACGGGTTGCTCTCAGGAGCTCAATGAATTCCAGTGGGGTACTGTGATAGGATGCCACCTGTGCAGTGTTATACAATGAATACGTGTACCGGCATTACGTATTTAAAATACAAAATATGAGTAACTATATTCCTTTACAGTTACTGTTTTAAAAGGTGATAATTAGAATACAGTTACTTTGTTGAAATAAATAGATTACACTGCAATCTTTTCCTGTTTCATATGTTAGGCTATAACTGATGGGATTTCCGGCTCTTTTTAGAGAACCGGCTCTTTCGGTTCGGCTCACTAAAACGAGCCGGCTCTTTCGGCTCCGAACCGGCTCTTCAGGTTGTTTTGTTACTTTAATTCATTTATTATGAACAATAATATAAAATTATGCAGAAAAGGAATTACTAATGTAAAAAAAATTAGTGGTTTTATTTATATACGTTTATATATAAATAAATATATGCGGTGGCCCCTAGAGACAAAACATGTACAAACTCCAAAAAGCACATACAAACTCCAAAACACATTTCTAGCATGAACTGAACCTCCAAAACAGAGCTACCTAGATCACTTAAATTACACAATTGAAAGCATGAAAGCATATGTGTATTGTTTGTGTATTTATACACAAGCATTCATATCTAGTTAAATAATTAAAAAAAAAAAAAAGTTCATTTACCTGTTATTACCACACACCAAATCCGGTCATTGGTAATTGCTGGCTAGCACTTCTGTTGTCTTTTGTACGTGTTTTTGAGTTTTTACGTGTTTTGCAGTTTGTACGTGTTTTTACGTGTTTTGGGGTTTGTACATGCTTCAGGGTTTGTACGTGCTTCAGAGTTCGTATGTGATTTGAAGTGTGTATGTGCTTTGTCTCTAGGGGCCACCGTTAATATACTTTTATTTATTCACTCCACATAAAATGTAATAAATAAATCATATAATACAAAAATCAACTATTCACATTTCAACTTTTAACTATTTAAATTTTCAGCTTTTTCCTTTTACAAATTTAAAGTGAAACAACACAAAACACTGCAAACCACAACACAATTAAATATAAATTATAATATGAAAACAAAAAGAACATGCATATTCTCTGTCATATGGGCCTGCATGAATAAACTTTCTGAATCCTTTATCAACTGCAACTGAAAATAGTTGTGGATGATTACTATACCTTTCTAATGTGACGTTGTTATCCCTGGCTCTTTCTCTGTCTCTCCCTCCCACTCTGTTCCTGTGCTACTGAGTGTAACTACCGCCCCTCCGTACGGTGTACATTTTAGGACATCGTCAGGTCTCAGGAAAAAAGTTGTCAGGTATCAGTCTCACATGAAAAAATGTCAGGTCTCAGAATCACACGAAAAAATGTCAGGTCTCAGACTCACATGAAAAAATGTCAGGTTTCAGAATCACACGAAAAAATGTCAGGTCTCAGACTCACATGAAAAAATGTCAGGTTTCAGAATCACACGAAAAAATGTCAGGTCTCAGACTCACACGAAAAAATGTCAGGTCTCAGAATCACACGAAAAAATGTCAGGTTTCAGAATCACACGAAAAAATGTCAGGTCTCAGAATCACTTGAAAAAATGTCAGGTCTCAGACTCACATGAAAAAATGTCAGGTCTCAGAATCACATGAAAAAATGTCAGGTCTCAGACTCACATGAAAAAATGTCAGGCTGCATCCTGCTTCAGCCCCTGACAGAGCTGAATATTAAAGATGTGCAAACAACAGCATGTTTTCAGTCTCTTGCCACATCTGTAAAGACAGTAACATTTTTTTTAAAAGCTTGTACTTCAGTAACTCCTCATTAATCAGGAACTATGGATTAAAGTACTATAGTGTACTGTAATACTGAAAAAAAATGTAAGAGAAGAACTTCAGATCCTGAGTGTGTGAGGACAGAAGAAATCAGCTTTATTTCAATTTTGAGGGATAAAATTTATATCTGAGTTTGGTGGTTCTGTTGTCTTTGTGATTACAGGAGCTGCCCTCAGATTCAGACCTCAGCCCCACCAAGTGACAGCAGACAAATCATCCAACATGTTCACATGTTAACTGCAAAATGAACTGATGAAAACAGTACAAAGGTTAAAGTACCACATGTGCTGTAGTGAAAGCTGCAGCTGTTTTATTGATAAAGTTAAAGACAAAAAGTCAAAAGGATTAATCACTCATGTAACTGTGTCACTATATATCAGCATTAACAGGACCTCAGTTTGTATCTCAGACCTGCACACCTTCCGTTTTAAACACTTGATGTACTCAGCTGCATGAAGAGCATGAGATTTTGTCTAACACAATTAAATAAAACCTGATGAAGGTCAAAGGTCATCATGTTGAATGTTGTAGCATGTTGAACTACAAACTTGTCATCTGTAATTCTTTCACAGATTTTTGCAGATAGTGTGTTATTTACCATAAAGTGATTCAGAGTTATTCATACCAGAGTAACAAGAGAGGATCATATATTTTTAAATATATAACTTTATACAGGACTGAATATAATATATTTATATAAAAGTCTGGAGCCTTTGGGGAGTATCCGAGTATTTATAACATTACACAAACCAAAGGTCTCATCACAGTGTTGATGAAATGCTGCATTTATCCATCTCCTGGGGCGGGCCTACGGAGGAGTGCTGAAGATTTCCCTGTGAGGGAGCTGCTGGTGAAGATCACGAGTCCTGCTTGATCAATGCGATGAGCTTCAGTCTTCCTGTTGTTTCTTAAATGCCTTTTTGAGTGGGTCAACAGAACTTCTGGCACAGGACAGCTGTGATGAAAGAAAGGGAAGAAGTTTCTCCAAACCTCTGGACCCAGGAAACCCAGCTTGGTCCTGATGGTCTCCCTCACTAGTTTCTCTCCAGGGTGAATGTAGCTGTTGATATAATATGGACTCTATTATTAAATGAAAAGAACAAATTAGACTACACTACTGAAACGTTCTGCTGATGTTTTTAAAGTGTCCATGTTACCAGGATGTAGAGCGCTCTGAAGATTTAAACCGTTTTAGATCCTGTCATGGTCCTGGGCCATGTTGGCCCAGTGTTCTTAGTTTTCTTGTATGTTTGTATTTTGTTCCCTATTTAGGCCATGTTTCCTGAGTTGCCCTGTTGTGTTGTTCCCTAAGTGTTTTCCCTTCGTGGCTTTTACCCCCTGTGTGCCCCTCTGTGTATTTATGAGCCCTCGTCTCTCTTTGTGTTTTATTCTATGTTTTCCCCAGCCCGTTATGTCTGTGTTCTCCCCGTGCTCTCTCTCCTCCTGTCTGAACCTCTGTACTTCCTGTTTTACTTTGCCCATCTCCCGTTAGTGTTGTGTTCACTCCTGCCATGTCTTGTTATGATTATCAGTGTCACCTGTGTTCCCCGTGTGCTCCCACTTCCCTCGTTAACCCTCTGTGTATTTATGTCTGCGTCTCCCTCAGTTCTGTGTCGCGTTCTCCCTCATGTTGTGTGGATCTTCCTGTGTCTACCTGCGAGTGTTAGTTTACTTTTCCCCAGTTTAGTTTTGTATTTCCTGTGTTCTGCCGTGCCAGCATTAAAGCTGTGTTTCTCGAGTTCATCCCCGTGTCTGTGAGTTTTGCATTTGGGTCCTCCTCCTGCTTGCCACACAGCGATCCATGACAGATCCATTACACTCACAGTCTTATGTTAAAATCTCAAAGGACAGCATTATATTTTTGATATTAACAGTAACTCTGGGCTTCTGTAGAGTGTGCAGATGATCTCATCGCTGTCTAAAAATGTATAACAAAACCTAAGGAGTGCTGAATGCTTCAATAACACAGACTATTAGAGTAGCAGGTGTGTAGCCTCGCTAACTAGCTAGCAACAAGCCTTCAACACAGTGCGTATGCAAGCGGCTAATCTAGCAAACGAATTAACAACAGAGCGATTTTAGAACTATAAGATGATAAACTGTGTGTCTTTTTTATAGCAGTGACATGGTTGTATTTACCTTAATTAAACGAGTCATCAGTCGTGGTAAACCAGCAAAAAAAACTCGAGCAGCCGGGCTACGTAAAAAGTGTAGGGGGGCGTGTTTGTGGTCACCAGCGGGTGTGTGGGCGGGAGCGTTACACAGTCGCTCCACCTCAAGTCACTACTCCAAATTTGCAAGATGGCAGCCTCCATCTGAGACCGAGACCTGACATTTTTTCATGTGAGTCTGAGACCTGACATTTTTTCGTGTGAGACTGAGACCTGACATTTTTTCATGTGAGTCTGAGACCTGACATTTTTTCATGTGAGACTGATACCTGACAACTTTTTTCCTGAGACCTGACGATGTCCTAAAATGTACACCGTACCTTCGCCCTCTTCCCAGCGTAAAGCACAAGGCTGGCATGCTGAGTGAAGCGGAAAAAAGTGAGAGAGGGTGAGAGAAAGAAGAAAAAAAAAAAACACAGCCCGCGTCGTTCACATCAAAGAGCCGGCTCTAAGAGCCATTTCGTTCGCGACCGACCCATCACTATAGGCTATCCCCTCTCTATCCCCTCTTTAATTTTGGTAATTCCACAAATTGCCGGAAACCCAAACAAAACACGAAATAAGAGGCTCTAATGTAAGCGTCCTGTTAATGTTGGTGGTGTCAGTTACACAATGAACCAGAAGCCAGCACAACATAGCCAGCAGTGCATGGGCAGCAATGCATTTCTTACTTGGAAATTCCAACACGACTTCTAATTTAAAGAAGAAAGGGATGGGCGAAATCTGACCGGTCAATGCAAACTCTGTTTGCAAGCAAACAAGCTGATCTCAGCGTCAAAAGACTCCAACCTACAGAAACATCCGGAAGTAAGTTCTTTTTTAAAAAAAGCTAACGTTCGCCTACTGCAACTAGCTTGTTTTAGTTGTGGTAGCTACCTGGGTTATGTGCCACTTCAGTATCTCCGATGTACTATTGCTGTGTGATTTATTACTATTACTGAAGGCTACTCGCCACAGAGCTAACATTATTAGCTGGCATTAGCTGAGGTTAGTTCATAGACTGTTAGACTTGATGGATAGCATTAACAATCTGCTAGCTTCAAATAATCATGTGCAGTTCTGACAGCAGTCTATGAACTAGCCTCAGCTAACACCAGCTCAAGGGCGTAGATTTGGCATGGACAGAAGGGACATGTCCACACCAATATCCAGCGATTATTGAATTGTCCCCACCAATAATTTGATCTCTTCGAGTAAAGAAAAACAAATCCGATAGAAATGAAAAAATGATCAGTCAGCGTCTTATTCACCTAGCGGTGCTGAAAGAGTTAAATTACGTTCTCCACTGGAGTCCTACCTCATGTGACGAATATGGCCAATGTGATTGGCTGTGCCTTTCAGGAAGCTTCGTTTAGTTTTAGCATCGGCAAGCCTGCGCTGCGAAGACCTGCAAGGAGGAGAGGAGGATGGCGGCAAAAAGGAAGAACCTGGATATAAGAAAGTATTTTTCAAAGAAACCTGTAAGTCACTTAAAGTCAAGCTCACTCATAAAATGTGTCCATCATAATAATGTTACAGGCTATGCCAGGCTTTGGCCCACATCAGGCTTTGGCACCACACCCATCTACTGCGGGTGTGGTGCCTGTTATCGGACCCGGAGTTAGCAACATCCCCCAAAAACCCGAAGAGTAGAGTCCTGGCCCCTAGCCCTGCCAGTGTAGCAGAAATGATGACGGATGATGATGGCAGCAGCAGCCGTTCTTCTATGCGTGAGTAGCTTAATGTTGTTCTAGTGTAATTTACGTTGAGTAGGCTAACCACGTTATTACATTAATGCATGTAAGGTGAACTAGCAAACATCATCATAGCTACATGAGGCTGTCTTCTTGTTTGATGGCAGATACTCCCTTCACCCTGGCCAAAAAGGCTAAAATGACCAAAGAAAAAGTGGAAAACAGTTAAACATGAGAGGTTTTTGGACAAAGTTTGTGTTTTTCCATTGCACTGCTTCCAGCCAAGAGTGATACCATATATGCCCCATAGCTGCAGAAAAGGCTAACATTGTTATCTTTTTACAAAAAAAACAGCTGAACATGAGAGGTTTTTGGACCAATTTTGTGTTCTCCATTCTTTAAGCACCGGTTTGAGCACCGTTTAAGCACCGGCACCGTTTCAAAAGTACCGGTTTGGCACCGGTATCGGATAAAACCTAAATGATACCCATCCCTAGTCATAACCTCTTACCTGAACTTCAGTTCACCTGACACTCGGACCGGCGGCTGCCTCGGGTCTCTCCTCCTTCTGCCCCCCCTCTCACTTGTTAATTTTACTGAATCTGTGGAAGCTCCGCCATAGCCACCACTAAACAACGGAGTTATTTTTACACACCGGCCAGCATCTGGCCAATCCACCACCTTTTATTGTTTATACCGTTACAAAAAAAATAATCCTCGGGCCACCGAGCAAATACCCGGTATGCCCAATGGCCAGTCCAGCTATGGTCGTGCCATCAGTTAACCTTTCGCGTGCCAACTGTGGCACACGTGCCTAGGGTTGCCGACCCCTGCTGTAAACGGACCAAACGTCAGTCAGGAGAACCACCGAGATAATCCATCCACAATACAAGGTTAGTTATTAATATACTGCTGCTTGGGCTGGGCTGTAGTTACGTCGTAAGGGTTTAAAAACTGAGCTTTAAAATGATTAGTGGTAATAAAAACCGAGAGAAGCCGACAGTGATCACTGACTGTTTTTAGGGGCTTGTTGAGATTAAATAGAACAAGTGTCATGGTCCTGGGTCGGTGACCCCAGCGCTTTTAGTTTGTTATCATTTTCTAGTTTATTATTATGATGATGATTATTATTGTTTGAGTTCTATGTGTTATATTCGGTCTGCCTTTGAGTCTGCGTCTGTGTCTCTGTCTGTCTTTGGTGTCACCCCGTCTGTTTGTGAAGCTGTCTGTTTAGTTCTGTCTTGTTTGGTTCCCCGTGTTTGAGTTTCCTGCTTTATTGTGAAGGTCTCTGTCTGATGTGAGTGTGTTCACTTTACATTTCCCTCGTCTGCGTCTCTCTGCTTCTCATCCCTTTGTCGTATGCTCCCAGGTCTGTTATTTTTAGTTCCCCCAGTTTAGGTGTCTTCAGTTATTTGTCATGCCCCACTGCTTGTTTGCCACTACACCTTTGTAAATAAACCTCATTAGCATCTCATCCACTGCTTGCATCTTAGGTCCTTCTTCCAACTCCACACGGCTCGCCTCGGCGGCCATGACAACAAGATACAAAGCATTAAAACATTTTAAAAACACAACAGCCTTATTAAATGCAGACTACTTTGGGCCCGGAAGCAGAATTCATCACGTCATCACTTAAAGATCGGATTGCTAAATGCTGTGTAATTGCTTCTATAGTAGTTCAGTGTGTGCATATGTGGATTTGTAAGAGGGACATCAGCATTTTTTTTTCGCTAATGCATTTATAAAGGCATAATAATAGGTTTTTTTGCAGATAATGACAACATGCTACACTTTTTACAGGACCTGATGCTTTCTAAAAGTTAGAATTACTAATACCATGCATGTGTCAGTGAGAAAATAGAGAAAAGGTTTGTAGTTACAGCTGTGACCAAACGATAACTCTGCAACATGTAACATCTTGTATATGCTGTGATGAAGGCCCATGAATAAAAACTGATACATCATTGCGTTTACATATCCACTGGTATGTAGCCCGCATGTAAGGTGAAACGTCTTCAAGAAAACTACAAGCTCCTTAGACTACGACAACCTGGATGACTGAGAACCTTCACAGTCATAAGTCCCATGAATGTGTCGAATCTTCTCACCCACAATTGCTTTGCCAAAAGGCAGATCACACAAATCACGCTTAACTGTCATGAAACGCTGTGCGGCAGGCAGGAGTTGGACCCAAAATGCAGGCACTCAGGCACAAGGTTTAAACACAAAGAACTCAGCTTTATTCGCTGGCAGGAGAAAGTCATACAAAGCAAACTAAACTGGAAACTCGCAAACTAAACCCACAGGGAGATCCACACAGCATGAGGGACAACGCGACACTGACTCAGAGAAACACAGGGTTTAAATACACTGGGGAGTAACGAGGGGAATGAGACACAGAAGGAGGGCACAGCTGGGAGAAATCAGGACTGACGAGAAAAGCAAAGCAGGACACATTCACATAAGACACGGACCTTCAAAGTAAAACAGGAAGGATCACACAGAGACGCGAACTTGACACAGTGGAGACAACAACTAAGAAACACAGACATAAACCATAAGGCAGAGGACTCTAAGAACCGAAAGACACAGAGGGGAACTCAAACATGCAGACACAGACTTACACAGAACAGAGGGGACACAGAGAAACATGAAGGGCAAGGGATCGAAACTAGAAACCATAGAATAACTCACACAAGTCCAATAATACAAACATCACAAAGAACTAAAAATGCTGGGTCAGGAGACTCAGGACCGTGACATTAACGGCTCATTTGGAAGTACTGATATCTGCTAATCGGCAACCCTGATGAAAAAATACATGTGGGCTGAGCTACATATGTAAACACAATGATGTATCAGTTGCTATATGAATACAGTAGTGATGGGTCGGTTGCGAACGAAATGGCTCTTAGAGCCGGGTCTTTGACGTGAACGACGTGAGCCGGCTCCTTATCACGAGCCGCGTTTTTTTTTCTTTTTCTTTCTCTCACCCTCTCTCTCGCACTTTTTTTCCCGCTTCACTCCGCACGCGAGCCTTGTGCTTTACGCTGGGAAGAGGGGGGAGGGGCGGTAGTTACACTCAGTAGCACAGGAACGGAGCAGGAGGGAGAGACAGAGAAAATTTGTAAAAGGAAAAAGCTGAAAATTTAAATAGTTAAAAGTTGAAATGTGAATAGTTGATTTTTGTATTATATGATTTATTTATTACATTTTATGTGGAGTGAATAAATAAAAGTATATTTACGGTGGCCCCTAGAGACAAAGCACGTACAAACTTCAAATCACGTACAAACTCCAAAACATGTACAAACTCCAAAACACGTAAAAACACGTACAAACTCCGAAGCATGTACAAACTGCAAGACACGTAAAAACACATACAAACTGCAAAACACGTAAAAACACGTACAAACTCCAAAACACGTAAAAACTCAGAAGCACATAAAAACTCAAAACGCGTACAAAAGACAACAGAAGTGCTCCAGGATGCTAGGGGCAGTGTTGAGCTTTTGTTACCTAGTGGCTACACAAGCCAGCAAGTACCAACGACCGGATTTGGTGTGTGGTAATAACAGGTAAAGGAACTTTTTTTTTTTTTATTATTTGACTATATATGAATGCTTGTGTATAAATACACAAACAATACACATATGCTTTCATGCTTTCAATTGTGTAATTTAAGTGATCTAGGTAGCTCTGTTTTGGAGGTTCAGTTCATGCTAGAAATGTGTTTTGGAGTTTGTATGTGCTTTTTGGAGTTTGTACGTGTTTTGTCTCTAGGGGCCACCGCATATATTTATATATAAACATATATAAATAAAACCACTTTTTTTTTTTACATTAGTAATTCCTTTTTTGCGTAATTTTATATTATTGTTAATAATAAATGAATTAAAGTAACAAAACAACCTGAAGAGCCAGTTCGGAGCCGAAAGAGCCGGCTCTTTTTAGTGAGCCGAACCGAAAGAGCCGGTTCTCTAAAAACGCCGGAAATCCCATCACTAGTGGGGAGTGAAGCGGAAAAAAAGTGCGAGAGAGAGAGAGGGTGAGAGAAAGAAAAAAAACAAACACGGCTCGCGATAAGGAGCCGGCTCACGTCGTTCACGTCACGGCTCTAAGAGCCATTTTGTTCGTGACCGACACATCACTAGAAACAATGGTGGACCAGCCACAGGATCATGGGCAGGCAAGGTTCTCTGATGCACATGGGGAGTGGCTCAAACTGCCAAAACATTTAATGATCAAACTGCTATGAGACATATGAGTTAGAGTCCATTTTAACGCCCAACGATAGGGATTGGAATCCCAGTAGTCCAGCAGTCCAGTTCCTTGAAATCGTTAGTCTGCCTGCCTATCGATCCCACTGCATCATACTGCTAACACAACTTCAGCTCTTCGCAAGGACCTGCAGAGACAGCATGCTAATGCTAAGCTAGCCAAGAACCCAGAGTGATGTTAAAGCTCAGTAAATGCTGACTCCAACACAGCACCGTGATAAAGTGAGCTGTCCATTGCGATGAATCCAGCTGCCTTCAATACGAACTTCAATACGAGGTAGCAAACTGATGAGCAGTCAGGCTGCAGTCTCCATTGCTACCTGTTCATGTTTCTACAGTAATCAATGAATGTGGCATCACTTTAAAGTCTGGTTTTCATCCTTGATTTGTGTTGTTGGCTTTGTTTTCATACATAAATACTAAGAGAAAGATCATGCATGTCCTCATTAGGATATGGATTTGTATTGGTAGCCTGTAGCCTGGCTGTACAGGCTGTAGCCTGTAGGTAAAAATGGAAGGTTGCCTGACTGGTTTGATGAATAATGGTTTGTTTTTTTTTTGACATCACGTGATGGGTACATGTGCATCGCTTAACTGAAAAATACCTGACACCTGGATGCACTATGGGAAGAAGGTAAGTTGGTGAAAGTAATATACTATTTTGGCAAATGAAACACAGTTTCATGGAAACAGTATTCCCCGATGGTCTCTTTCATTCAGTAGGATAATGTGCCGTGCTACAAAGTAAAAATAGTTGAGGAATGATTGAGTATATACATGTACATGTATATATATATATATATATATATAGAGAGAGAGAGAGATGTGTTTGTGTTTGTGTGTGCGTGTGCCGATGACAACCAAGTCTGATCTATGGAGTCCCTGTCTCACAACTTGCAGCACCTGATCTGTTAACATCTTGGTGCTATTTACAACAGCACACCTTCCGGTGTCTAGGGGAGTCCATGCAGGCCTATTTGGACTCCAAACAGGCCTGCATGGGGGAACCAACACAATACTAGGCAGGTGGTATTATGCCTGATCTGTGTAAACTTAAAGTAAAGCCAGTAGGGATGGGTATTGATAAGATTTTCACGATTCCGATTCTATTCTTGATTCTGTTTAACGATTCAATTCTTTATCGATTTTCTTATCGATTCTTTTTAAACAAAGGAGAACACTAAGGTCGATTAGCTTAGAACTTTGTTTTATATCTTCTCTTTGAACAAGATAGAAATTTAGGAGTAACATGGCCTTACAAACCCAACAGTGAGATCTTAAGAGATCCAGCCTATGGCTCTTCAATGGGGTGTCACAGGGTCCCCAGGAAAAAAAACTGTAAATGTAAAATAATAAAATAAATATTCTTCTGTAGCAATAACAAAGCATAACATAAATTATTCTGTAGCAATTACACAAGAATATCCAGTAATGTCCCTGCCTACAATTAAACACATTCACTTACCGAAAATCGGGGGCATCTGCTGTGGCAAATGGGTGCAAGCCTTTTACCACAAACTTAGTCACTGCTCGGTGACATTCGTCTATCCTGGCCTGAAAGGAGACGCTAACGGTAGGCTGCAGCGAGAACTGCCAGCATCTGAGCCATCCAGACTCTGTCTGTCTCTCTCATCATGGTCACCTAAATGCACAGTAATGGCAGGTTTTGTAATAAGGCAGATCTCACTTATATAATATGCACTGTTAGTTGATTATTTACCTGCCGCATTACTGTTACCGCTGCTGCTGGGTTGAGATTCACGAGTCCGGAGCGGAATTAAAAACATGACATTCATTTAAGGTCATCACGTGTTTTGTGAGCAAATGCTTTTGCGTATTCGTAGTGTTTCCTCCCTTAAATGAAATATCTACTTTTCAAATTGCCCTGTTGCAAGTATAACTAACCTTTTGAGCATTTGAGCTGCCATGTTTCCTACCAGGTAAATGACACTCCGCAACGTGGTGACGTCATTCGGGGCGATTGGAATTGATAAGGGAATCGTTTGCAAAAATGGCAAACAATTCCAAGGAATTGAAACAGTGGGAACCGGTTCTCAACAAGAACCGGTTTTCGATACCCATCCCTAAAAGCCAGTCATCCTGCTGTTTTGCATGAAATGTTTTTCAAGAAATTGATCCATCATTGTATTTTTCTATATATATCTATACCTATATATCAACTCTTTCTGTCAGAAAACCATCTTGTCTGAGCTGCTGACAACATTATACACTGATTTGTAAAAGATCACCTTTGCATTATGACTATTCCTTTTTTAATGTTATTAATGTCCTGTTGCAAGCACAGATAATCTGACCTCAAGGGAAATTATGCCTTTGATATTGATACATTATAACTCCCTCATCTGTGTGTTTGTGTGCGTGTGAGTGAACGCCCATGTATGCCCAGTCAAGATTTTGACTTTATCTTTCCTGCAGCCTGCTGTGATGTTGCCACATACTGACCAAATGAGGCAGGCAGACTCATTTCTTTACAGCCTGTCACAACACTGACAGCCCCAGGGATCATACCTGATGTGGGAGCACAGAGAAGGAAGCAGGTAAGTAGTTTCATGAAAATTAGATTATATCTGTCAGATTTTGTTTTGCATGGTGGTTTCTAAGTGGAAAATGACAATTACAGTCGCAGTTTGTGCACCTTATCACACTGCAATTACAGCCTTTTCTCTAAAGCCATTTCATAAATAACACTGTCCAGGAAATAAAGTCTGTTTGCAGAAGTGATGCTGGTGGGATATCTTTCTGATCTCCTGTGGCTGTGTGAAAAACACGGTGATTATTTTGGAGGAGAGTGGCATGAAAGTCAGTAAAATACCAATTTGAAGGTCACAACCTTTCGTTGATCTGAGCAGATGGACTGGTTTGTGATCTGAACCTTTCACTTGTTGGGTCAATGAGTGTGAGTGATGCTGTGCAGCACATCCAAACAAGGGGAATTCAAAGACATGAAAACTGTGTCATATGAAAACAAGGGGAACAAGTGAATTCCATTATGTCTTTACACATTCCAACCTTATAGGAATTCTATGGACAGATGCTAATGCCTACAGACTGCAAGATTTTTTAATCCACTTAGCAAAATGCAAGACATACGTATTGCATTAAAACCACTAAAATAATATTAAATAATTAATTTAATGAATTACCTCACAATAAACTAAATAAACAGATGATGAATATGTATAGTTAATATATTTAAACTCTGGCAGCCAACTTAAACTCTACATCTTATATGGCAACGCTATCCTAAAGAAAGGATAGTGACATAATATTTAAACTTATTAAACAACTAAGATTTTTTAGTTATGCTTATTATTAAAATTCATACATTTTAACAAATTAACCCCTCCATGAACATAGGCATAAAAATATACTGTGACTTCTTTTTAGCGTTCTTTGTAGAAAAACACAAACATTACAATAACCTGTTTACCTACGTAAACAGGTTATGCAGCCCCATTTCAACATGCTAACAGCTCTGATGTGGCTGCAGTTAGTATTATGCTCGTTATTAGCTAATGTTAACCAGTGTTAACCAATGTTAACCAGAAAAAAAAAACATAAATGTGTAAATTTACTGAAAACATTCTGGTAGCTTACTGCCCAGACTGTCCCATAGTTAGAAAAAGTTCTTTTGCTGATTGATGAAAAATTTCTAAAGTAACAACTGTCATTGAATTGTTTATCTGTTACTTTACTACTCTGATGTAGTATGAATCACTATGGAGGAGATCTTTATCATTAGGCAAAGTTGTAAAACTAATAAAGCAGAGTTAATTCAAAAATGTATGCCCTCCTTCATATTTTCCAAAGTCGTCCAGACGGCTGGATTGGAGTCTTCGCTGGGTTGATTCTGCCCTCCGGACCTTATGGTTGACAGTAGTAGATAGATTCTCCAAAGCGGCACACTTCATTGCTCTAAAAACAAACTTCCCACCACCACGGAAACAGCCAAGGTTTTAACCGAGCATGTCTTCAGATTATACCGTTCGTTGATTTTGGATCCTGCTTTGCTTTCTGCTTTTTACAGGGCTCAGCGCGGGCCGGGGGTGGCTCTGTCGCCAGGGGTCGACCCTTGACGGACGGGGGGGGGGGGGGGGGGGGGGGGGGTGGCGTCATCGTCTGAGTAGTTTTCCACGGCATCGGCTCCTCCCCTCTGGGTGGAGTCTTTGTTGTTCCTCACCTGATGGCAATCATACCGGCAGTATTTATGACCTGCGCACACAACTAGTCTTCGCCAGATTATCTGCCAACTTTGGTCAGTTCTCGGCCTCACGTCTGTTCCTTGGTGTATCATTATGTGTCAGCATCTGGAACCCACCTATCAAGCTCTCCTGGATTCAAGTTTGCAGCTGCCGGTAACCTCTCCCTTTTCAAACTGCCAGTCTCTCCTGCCTGCCTCCCTGCATTGCACGCAGTACCCACCTGGACCTTTGTCTCCTGCCTCCCTCCTCCAAGCAACCTCCACCTGCAAGCACGTAAGGCAGCTCAGTGTAATAATTCTCGGATGCACTCGCAGCTCTCTGTGGAATTCCCCTGACTGCTCTCTCCTCTGTTTCAGTGCCCTGGCCAGCCACAGTTTCCCCTGCTCTGTCCCTGCACCCAGTCGTCCCTGCAATCTAGTCATAGTTCTGTTATGGTCATAGTTTCTCTTTCCCCAGACATCTAGTTTACGTTCCTTAATACTAGTCTGAGTTTTCTGTTAACTTCCTAGCCTTGTGAATAAAGACTCTTTTGTTACACCGGACCTCAAGCCTCCGGTTTTGAAACTGCACTTGAGTCCATCCCATTTCAACGGGCCACTGTTGTCATGAATTGCTGTGCAGCAGGCGGGAGTTGGACCCAAAATGCAAGACTCACGGACTCAGGGGATGAACTCAAAAATCGCAGCTTTATTTGCTGGTAAGACAAACATACAAACTAAACTGGGAAACAACAAACTAAGAACTCACAGGGAGATCCACACAGCATGAGGGACGACGCGACACTGACTCAGAGAAACACAGGGTTTAAATACACTGGGAAGTAACGAGGGGAATGAGACACAGAAGGAGAGCACAGCTGGGGGAAATAAGAACTGACGAGACAAGGAAGCGTAAACTGAACACATTCACATAAGACACAGACCTTCAACGTAAAACAGGAAGTATGACACAGAGACGTAAAGCAGGAAACACATAACAGTCACGCCTAAAACAAAACACTGACAACACCGAATCGTAACATGGGAAAGATATTGCAGACTGAGCAATAATGCGTTTCTTGCATTTCTCATGGGTTCTAATGGGGGCCTTTCTTAAAATGACTGGTCCCAGTAACAAAGGCGCTTGTCGACTCAGAAATCGAGGGAAAACCAACAACACACCCGGCAGAACATTATGTTATTTACACAGGTGCACATAAGTGGTCCGCAGGTGCGCATTCGCTGTCAAAATAAAAGACGCGCACCAAATAAGAAGTTGCAACACGCGTTTGCGTCCATATAAAAGGCACTGAATGCCCAGAAGACAGTGGAGATTATTGTGGACTTCAGGAAGCACACAGCCCCACTCCCCCCCCCCATCATCCTGACTGACACCCCCATCACCTCTGTGGACTCATTCCGCTTCCTGGGTACCACCATCACCCAGGACCTGAAGTGGGAGCCCACCATCACCTCCGTCATTAAGAAAGCCCAGCAGAGGATGTACTTCCTGAGGCAGCTGAAGAAATTCAACCTGCCAACACGGACGATGATGCAATTCTACACTGCAATCATCGAGTCCATCCTCACCTCCTCCATCACCGTGTGGTACGCTGGAGCCACTATCAGGGACAAACAGAGACTGCAGCGTGTTGTGCTCTGCTGAGAAGGTGATTGGCTGCAGACTCCCATCTCTGCAGGACCTGTACACCTCCAGGACACTGGGGCGTGCAGCTCGGATCACAGCTGACCCTTCTCACCCTGGACACAGTCTGTTTGACCTGCTCCCCTCAGGCAGGAGGCTCCGGTCCATTCGCACCAGAGCCTCTCGCCATAAGAACAGTTTCTTCCCCTCTGCTGTTGAACACATGAACAATAACCGTATGACTGTCCCCGCCACTAACACATGACCCTACGCTGTGTCACTGCATCATTCCATGTTTGGCACTGATCACCACCTGCACTCATGTATATATCATGTATATATCATGTATATATATATCTATCTACTTAGCACTTTTAATTCTTATTCTCATTTTTATTTTCATGTCTATTTAAGCTTAATTTATAACAGTATGTTTGCACTGAAGCACCGCAGCAATTTCCTAATGTTGTAAACCTGCTCAACATTTGGCAATAAAACCCTTTCTGATTCTGATTCTGTTTTTGTCCGCTAGAGTGGGATTTTCACGGCACATTCTGCACCAAATCTCTGTGCGTTCATCATTTGTTTGAAGCCAGCTCACCTCCTGCAACCACTTTTCCAAGAATACGTGCTTCTTTTGTGGTTCGGACTCCTTCTGACATTTCTTTGGAGGTGGAGGAAAACCAAAGTAATTGCTTAAAGGAGCTTGCTTCTTCGACATCTTTAAGAGTTCTAAACAAATGTCTGTCCTCCTCCAGAAAATCTTATGTACGCAAACACGCCTTGCAACTTCTTATCTTGTGCGCGTTTTTATTTTGACAGCGAATGCGCACTTGCGGACCACTTATGTGCACCCCTGGTTATTTAGCTTGACATATTGCAGCCACAAGAAATTCTTTTGTCCATGAAACCATAAAGCTGCACTTTCTTTTTGCCTTATAGTCTGATTTGTCATAACTTTTCTGTTTTGTGGTAAGCTTTGGCTGTCACTTCTTCACCCCGACCTGTCTTATTTGGCTCAGCAGAACTAAAATATATATCCTGCTGCTTTTACACACGCACTCACATAATGCTCAGCGATTCTCTGCGAGATCAACCTCTCACATGTTTAAGCTTGCTGCGGGAGATTTCACTTGTCATGTTTGCATAGTAAGCTAACGATTGATAAGACAATGTCAGAGGAATTGGTGCACAAATTATTGTCACTCACCAATCAGTGCTGTCGCTCTCTATACACAGTTTGCGCGATTGCAAAGTGAAAGCAAAAAACAAGCGCAAATTCAAACGCGATTTCAATATGTCACATATTGACAGAGGCTCACCGATGCCAATGACATAATTACCCAGCTACATTTCCGAAAGAATGCAAAAGCATTGACATATATTTTTCCTTCCTATGATAGCCCGGTGGGCAGGGCAGAGATAGATTTTGGTAGCCCAACTGGAAAAATTGCTAGCTCCGGGACGTCGGGCTAGCGATTTTGCGAGCCCTGTTTTGTAATGACGCCAATTCAGTTTACAATAGGGTTCATTCGCTCGGTCATCAGGTGGCAGTATCCTTGTACACTGAGGAATAAACGGCCATTAAAAGAACAGAAGAAGAAGAAAACATCTGCACATGCACGGTACGGATTGGGTAGACCCGATTTGTACTTTCCGACTTTGCACATGCGCAGTAAGGATCGGGGAGTCCCGATCCATAACTATCTTTTTATTTTTCATTTTTGTCTACATTATATTGAAATGTTTCATTATTGGAAACATTATAAGAGATTCTTATTATTCTTAACACCTTAACAGATACTCCGGTACGGATCGGGTAGTGACATCCGGTGTACGCTTCGTGGTCCCATATATCCCACAATTCAAAGCGCGGCGGTGGGTGTGGATAATTTTGCCGCAAAATACGGCAGAAGGCAGAAGGGAGCGGCCAAAGAGTGAACTGTCAAAAGTAAGTACCGAATATCATGTCACTTATTTATGTGTGAATGTTTAATAATGAAGAACATTAAAACATTACTGTTGGCCACATATCGGCAAAGTTATGTGACATTAGTGATGTTTGTACTTTCAGCGTTAACTTGGTTTTAAAGCCTTTACTTTAAAATATATATATAGTTGACCTTAATCTTACAGAGAATGTGATGATTTTATGGATAATTAAAGTCAGTCATATATCCACAAACACAACAAGCTGAAAGTCTGCTGCTCGGTTTGCAGTCCTGAATATCACGGCACAAGCAGGATTCACTGCACTGTTAATGTTAGCTATGTTATATTGCTGCGTCTGTTCGGTGTTGTCTAGCCAAACGGCCTTTAACATGTGTTTGAACAAGCTGATGGTTCACTCGTTAAGGTGAAAGAAAGATGCTTTAATCACAGGAGTCACACATGTGTCCACTGTTCCATCTGGGAACTCTTCTTGTTTAGCACTCGTAATAACACAAACACTAAATCCTCCTTCTCTTGTGCTGTTTTGTAGCAGTGTATACACCTGAGACTGTCACCTGTCTCTCTGTCCTGCACTCTCTCTGTTTCTTTCTCTCTGATTGTGTAATAAAAGTATGAACATGTATTTATGATTTACACTTGTGTTTGAATCCTGCAGCTTTTCCATGTGTGACAGCTGCAAGTGTCCAGAGTGAGGACAGATTGAGGGACCCACTGCTGCACATCATCTGTGAGGCTTTGCACCCCTGATGATCCACCAGGACAAACTCAGCAGTGTGTGAGGAAGAGGAGGAGAAAGAGCCAGCAGCAGCTAACAGATGGAGAGAATAGACAGACTGTTCCCTGTTTGTGAAGGACTGCTAGAAAAGTTTAAAAGAACCAATTGTCTGTCCTGAATCAGTCTTATTAGGTAATGTTCAAATAATTTTATCATTCCAGTGTTTTCAGTGTGGGAGAAAGTACTCAGGGCCTTCAAGTTAAACACTATGAAAGGCAGCAACAAGTTTAATGTTCATGTGAGGAGAAAACTCTTAGGAGGCAAGAAACACAGACTCAAAGATATTGCATGTACATGGGCGATGCCCCGACACGATCCGATCATTCTGCTCTAACGTGTGCACTAGATGTGTCACAGAGGAATCGCGCGGGGCGTCAGCACATCCTTCATTTTATACTCAAACAGCTTTCACAACAATAGGTGTGGCATGTATAGAACTCAACAACAACTCTTTAAAACCGTTAGCTTATTTGTTGAAACAGAAAAAAGGCGTTTAACGGTCATAGCACATATTCTCTGCACGCAATGTCTCACTTCCCTATTCTGCAGTTGTACAACTCATAAGCTCTTCTTCCTTTAAATGAAGCTACAAAATAAACATGACACAAAACTCAAAATCTCCCAACAGTTCAAAAACCTAAAGTATGTATCAGGAGCAGAATGGACCTAAAAATAAATGTTTGTTTCAGTTCTATGAAGCTTTGAGTATTTTGGATTAGTAGCACTGCTGTGTTTGTTGCATCATGTTGCTGTAATTGTTTATATATTGTTTATATGCTTTATATATTCTGAGGTAAGTTGATCTATAGTGTTACATCATATTCTATAAGGATGTTATGTGTTTGTATACTTTCTGCCCAGTTTGACCCATTTAGCAGAAGTCAGCCTGTTTAAGGCCCTGATATCTATTCTGTATGACTTAAAGCAGTTGTGACATGGTCTGATTTTCTCACCCAATAAAGGAATATTTAATATATCAGTCTACTCTTCATTCTATCAGAAACAGTTATCACAGCTCATACATTTTCTTTTTACACATATACAGTGGGGCAAAAAAGTATTTAGTCAGCCAACGATTGTGCAAGTTCCCCCACTTAAAATGATGACAGAGGTCAGTAATTTGCACCAGAGGTACACTTCAACTGTGAGAGACAGAATGTGAAAAAACAATCCATGAATTCACATGGTAGGATTTGTAAAGAATTTATTCGTAAATTAGGGTGGAAAATAAGTGTTTGGTCACCTCAAACAAGGAAAATCTCTGGCTCTCACAGACCTGTAACGTCTTCTGTAAGAAGCTTTTCTGTCCCCCACTCGTTACCTGTATGAATGGTACCTGTTTGAACTCATCATCTGTATAAAAGACACCTGTCCACAGCCTCAAACAGTCAGACTCCAAACTCCGCCATGGCCAAGACTAAAGAGCTTTCGAAGGACACCAGGAAAAGTATTGTAGACCTGCACCAGACTGGGAAGAGTGAATCTACAATAGGCAAGCAGCTTGGTGTGAAAAAATCAACTGTGGGAGCAATCATCAGAAAATGGAAGACATACAAGACCACTGATAATCTCCCTCGATCTGGGGCTCCAAGCAAGATCTCATCCCGTGGGGTCAAAATGATCATGAGAACGGTGAGCAAAGATCCCAGAACCACACGGGGGGACCTGGTGAATGACCTGCAGAGAGCTGGGACCAAAGTAACAAAGGTCACCATCAGTAACACACTACAACGGCAGGGAATCAAATCCCGCAGTGCCAGACGCGTTCCGCTGCTGAAGCCAGTGCATGTCCAGGCCCGTCTGAAGTTTGCCAGAGAGCACATGGATGATACAGCAGAGGATTGGGAGAATGTCATGTGGTCAGATGAAACCAAAGTAGAACTTTTTGGTATAAACTCAACTCGTCGTGTTTGGAGGAAGAAGAATACTGAGTTGCATCCCAAGAACACCATACCTACTGTGAAGCATGGGGGTGGAAACATCATGCTACGGGGCTGTTTTTCTGCCAAGGGGACAGGACGACTGATCCGTGTTAAGGACAGAATGAATGGGGCCATGTAGCGTGAGATTTTGAGCCAAAACCTCCTTCCATCAGTGAGAACTTTGAAGATGAAACGAGGCTGGGTCTTCCAACATGACAATGATCCAAAACACACCGCCCGGGCAACAAAGGAGTGGCTCCGTAAGAAGCATTTGAAAGTCCTGGAGTGGCCTAGCCAGTCTCCAGACCTCAACCCCATAGAAAATCTGTGGCGGGAGTTGAAAGTCCGTGTTGCTCGGCGACAGCCCCAAAACATCACTGCTCTCGAGAAGATCTGCATGGAGGAATGGGCCAAAATACCAGCTACTGTGTGTGCAAACCTGGTAAAGACCTATAGTAAACGTTTGACCTCTGTTATTACCAACAAAGGTTATGTTACAAAGTATTGAGTTGTATTTTTGTTATTGACCAAATACTTATTTTCCACCCTGATTTACGAATAAATTCTTTACAAATCCTACCATGTGGATTCATGGATTTTTTTTTTCACATTCTGTCTCTCACAGTTGAAGTGTACCTCTGGTGCAAATTACTGACCTCTGTCATCATTTTAGGTGGGGGAACTTGCACAATCGGTGGCTGACTAAATACTTTTTTGCCCCACTGTATGTATATATATATATATATATATATATATATATATATGTGTATATATATATATATATATGTGTGTGTGTGTATGTATATATATATATATATATATATATATATATATATATATATTAGGGGTGCAACGATATTCGTATCGAAATTGAACCGTTCGATACAGTGCTTTCGGTTCGGTACGCGTATGTATCGAACAATATAAATTTTTTAATTTATTTTATCAACTTTTCTTCTGACGATGCTGTCTGTGTTGAGCGCTCAGTGAATCTGCGTTCGACTGCTCCGCCTAGGCTGCACTGTCGGATACAGATCCACTGAGCTCCACCCACAGGCATTCAATCAAGCTAGCGAGACAGAAGCTAAGCTCATTGCAACATGGCAACTGCCTCGATGCCTCCCGAAGTCGAACCTCCTCCACCGTCATTGAAATCTGGCGTTTGGAACTTTTTTGGCTTTCGTGTGAAGTATCACCCTGATGGTAAGCGCGTTGTGGACAAAACTACAACAGTATGTCGGATGTGCCACGCCATGGTTAATTACATCGGTGGGAACACAACAAATATGAATGCACATTTACGCCGACATCACCCTAGTGCAAAGACGAGTGAAGGCAGACCAAAACAACAACAAACACACGTGCTACAAACTTTGTCGGAGTCATTTAGACAGCCGTTAGCGCATGATTCTAAGAGGGCAAAAGAAATCGACAGGGCAATTGCTACTTTTATTGCTGCCGACATGCGACCCTTTTCTGTTGTAGAAAACACCGGGTTTCAGGAAATGCTGAGAGTACTTGAGCCCCGTTACAGTATTCCTTCACGAACCTATTTCACCAATATCGCAGTTCCTGCTTTGTACAAGGAGACAAAAGCTAAATTAGAGACGGCAGTGTCAGCAGCACCCGCTGTTGCTCTGACCTCAGACGGCTGGACGTCAAGAGCTACGCAGAGCTACCTCACTGTCACCGCACATTACATTGATCCGGAATGGCAGATGAAAAACTGTGTTTTGCAGACACGCCTGGTCGAAAGTCACGCCACTGACGACTTAGCCAAAGGTCTCTCTGAAGCTGTGGAAGACTGGAAGTTAGTGCGACCAAATGTGACAATACCTGTAACTACTGACAATGCTAAGAACATAGTTAATGCTGTCACAGCTGCTGGGCTGGGGCCACAAATCGGATGTTTTGCTCATACAATTAATATAGCTGCTCAGAAAGGAATGGCAGTGCAGAAGGTTTCCCATCTCCTAGCAAAGATGAGAAGAATTGTCTCTTTCTTTCACAGAAGCACAACAGGATGTAATGTGTTTATGAAAAAACAGCAACTGCTGCAGCTTAGTGAAAAAAAACTGATTCAAGATGTTCCAACTAGGTGGAACTCCTCTCATGATATGATGGAAAGATACCTTGAACAGCAAGCTGCAGTGTATGCTGCTATGGCCGACAATACTGTGAAGAAGAGTATGAAGAACATTCAGAATCTAACTCAGGAAGAACATGCACTGGCTGAAAATCTTGTTACAGTCATGAAAACCCTAAAAACTGTGACAGTCATGATGTGTGAAGCGTCATCTCCAACAGCATCCATGATCCTGCCACTTAAAATGAACATCCTGAACTCTATGGCGCAGTCTGGTGATGACAGCCCAGCAGTGAGAGATGTAAAAAAAAAACATCAGGGAGGACCTGGAGAAGAGATACGCTGATCCTGCCCTTCAGAATTACCTACACAAGTGCACAGCTTTAGATCCTCGATTCAAGTCCCTGCGACACTTGGATAATGTCACTCAGCTGAGAGTCTATGGAGCACTCACCACAGAACTTGTCTTGAGCATTGAACAAGTAGGTTTTTTGGGGGGTTTTTTGAAATTTTATTTAGCTACTGCTTGATTTATAAATATTATTTAAACAAATACAATTAACAGTTTGGTTGTTTATATTTCCTCAGGACCAAGCCGCAGGCACCACAGAAACTGCGACCTCCGCAGAGACTCAAGCAGCAAACTCTTCAGATTCACCATCAGCATCTCCACCAGAGAAAAAGTCAGCCATGAAGGAGTTGTTTGGAGAACTGTTCATGTCACAGGAGCCAAGGACCAGGTCTGCAGCTGAAGTGGCAGAGGAGGAAATTAACTTGTACAGGTTAGCAGACTGCATTCCCACAGATGATAACCCACTGAGATGGTGGAAGGAACATCACAGCTTGTACCCTCATCTTTCCAAGTTGGCACAGTGTTACTTGGTTGTACCTGGAACCTCTGTCCCAAGTGAGAGGGTGTTTTCCACAGCAGGTGACATTGTCACAGCAAGCAGATCTGTACTGTCAGCAGAACATGTGGACATCCTAATTTTTCTGAAGAAGAACATGGAAATTGAGTAAACTATGTTTTGGTTTGTATTTAACAGGACCGTTTATTTAAGTTGTTTATGCTGTATATGCAGCTAAGTGCTAGCACTCCAGAAGATGAGTGTTAGGGGAGGTCCATTAAAGAGTGATTCATTTTATGGGTACCTGATTTGTTATATATGCTGCTGAGAATATACCCCAGAAGAAGGGTATAGAATAGCTTTTATTTGTATTTATTTTTTATTCTTTACTCTTTACATGGTGTTTTTTTTTTGTTTGTTTGTTTTACATGGTGCCAAGTCTGCACAACAGAAAATATGTGAAGTATAGCTTTACCAGATTTAAGTTTTCATGTGTTTTCTGTACACTATAGAACATGGTTCTAAAAAAAAAATTTCATGCCAGGGATTGGGTGTGTTTGTTTTATATTCTGCCAAGAATAGAAAATACCGTCAGGGATTCCCAAACAATGCAGAACTGTATGTGGTTGATACTTTGTTTTTAGAACATTTCAAATGTTTAAAAATATATTTAGGAAGGCCTTTCTGTGCAATACATATTTTTATTTAAGTTGTTTTTGTTGTATATGCAGCTAAGTGCTAGCACTCCAGAAGATGAGTGTGAGGTGAGGTCCATCAGAGAGTGGTTCATTTTATGGGGACCTGATATGTTCAATATGCTCCTGAGAATTTACCCCAGAAGAAGGGTATAGCATAGCTTTTATTTTGGAAAAGGACATTTCTCTGAAATAAACTCGTTTCCAAACTCTTTTATTCTTTTATTATTTTGTTGTTTCAGCAACATTTCATTTAAAAACTGTATTTTGAGTTAAAATAAATATTTATAATCTTAATAAATTACAAATTAAAAAAGGCATGAACATTTTTATTGTATCGAAAAAATATCGAACCGTGACACCAAAGTATCGAACCGAACCGAACCGTGAATTTTGTGTATCGTTGCACCCCTAATATATATATATATATATATATATATATATATATATATATATATATATATATATATATATATATATATATATATTAGGGGGTTCAATGATACACAAAATTCACGGTTCAGTTCGGTTCGGTTCGATACTTAGGTGTCGCGGTTCGATAATTTTTTCGATACCAAAAAAAATGTTCATGCCTTTTTAATTTGTCATTTATTAAAATTATAAATATATATTTTATCTCAAAAGTACAGTTTTTAAATTTAATGTTGCTGAAACAACAAAGTAATAAAAAAAATAAATCTATCTGATCGAGAAATCACTCATCTTTGGAAAAGAGAGTTTATTACAGAGAAATGCCTCTTTCCAAAATAAAAGCTATACTATACGCTTCTTCTGGGCTATATTCTCAGCAGCATATTAAACATATCAGGTCCCCATAAGGAGAATCATGTGCTAACGGCTGTCTAAATGACTCGGGTAAAGTTTGTAGCATGCGTACTTGTTGTTTTTGTCTGCTTCCACTTGTCTTTGCACTAGGATGATGTCGGTGTAAATGTGCAGTCATATTGGTTGTGTTCTCACTAGTGCTGTCAGCGTTAATCTCGTTGAAATGACGTTAACGCCACAACACGGCAAATCTCCGTTAACGAGCTACCGCGGATCGCCCCATGCGTGGGGCTGGACGGCCAACACATTAACGAGCTAACTGCGCTAACGCACTAGTTCCCACCAATGTAATTGAGCATTGTGTGGCACATCCAATATACTGTTTTACTTTTGTCCATGACGCGCTTACCTTCAGGGTCATACGTCACATGAAAATCCAAATAGTTCCAAATGCCAGATCTGAATGAGGGTGGGGAAGGTTCAATTTGCCATGTTGCAAGGAGAGCTTACCTGCTGCTCTCTGGCAGGTAGCTCCATGCCCTCCTGGGTTTTAAATGCACCTTAGAACACACATGCATCAACACTACAATGAGCGGGTGGAGGGAGGTTTGGAGTCTTCTCTCACCCCCGCTCTCTGCGACCTGCTGGAGCGGGGGGGCTAGGAGGAGGAGTTGGCCGTCCGACTGCGGTCTGGAGTGTGGGGCCTCCCTGCTGCTGCGGAGTCGGGGCGGTCTGCCTCCCCCCACCGCAGGGAAAAAGGTAACACCACCTGGGTCTGGGTGCAGTTCCCCCCTCCAGGGGCAAGGGTACCTAGACCCGGTTTGTAGAGTACGCTTGGGGAGTGTGATCGTGTGTACAGCGTCTCTTTATGTCTGTCTCCACGTTGGTTGAGTGTGGAGTAAGTGCATATGAGAGCATGAGGGTGGGAATGGATGTTTGTATATGTGTGTGCCTGTATTTCTGTGTCTATATGTCAGGTTGGGTGTCAGGCGCCACCTCTCTGGGGTCATCTTAGGCCCTCCAAGGTTTGGAGGCCTATCTCCCCCTACCACCACTTCCCCTGCCAGTGGCGGACTCCCTCAGGTATCGGTGCGTTGGTGGTTCTTTTTGTCCGGGGATGGGCGTCCAGGTACACACCGGCTCACTCCTTGGCGGCCGCTTATTGGGGCCTGGAGCCTGGGGCTCGCTCGGGCCACTTCGGAGGTGGGGTGCCCCCGGCCTCTCGGCCTGGGGCTCGGTCACTCAGGCACGGCTGGCTGCCGGCGGAGCTCACGGGCGCGTCACTGCAACTCCCCCTGGCTTCTGCTCCGCGACTGCTGAGTGAGCCCTCATCTGGGACTCTCCTCAGCTCTTTCTGGGACAGTGGCACGGCTGCCCCTCTGTTGGTCTTCCTTGGTCTCTTGTGTTCTGGGGGCCTCTGGATGTCTGGAGTTTTGATCTCCTCCATACCTGCTTCATGCCCTGGAGGACGGGGCTGTGGCCCCCCCACACCCTCTAGCAGATCATTACATGAAGGAACCTTTTATAAAAAAAAAAAACAAGCGTGTCCATGCTCACAGGTGTACACACGGGTGATCACACCCACAAACTACACCCTTTTTGGCTCCTACCTCAAAGCACACTGTGTTCTGTTGATCTTATGTGCTGCACAATAATGTTTAATATTTAGTATTTACTGTCATATTCCCATATATCATTGTGATGTTGTTTATTCTGTTACTCTTGTTCTCTTCTGCTTGTTTTCTTTTTTCTTTCTCAGCAGGTGATCCAGGTGATTGATATATGCTTTTTTTTTTCTGCTCATTCTGTTGGTTTTTGTCTTTTGCCCTTCTCCCCCATCCCTCTTCTCAGCTGTTTCTCTTTCCCTCTTTCTTTCTCCCCTTCTTTCCCCCAGTCAAGTCTGTCCCGTATTCAGTAAGTGAAAATAAAATAAACAATAAAAGGTGAATCAAATGGACCATTACGGCAAGGCTGGGATGGTCAATTTGGTAAAGTAAATCCGTTGGGCATCTTTCTTTGCCTTTAGACAATAATTCTGATGGCAAAAGAGCCAAACGGGACAGGCAAAAAAAAAAAGATCCACTGAGCGCTCAACACAGACAGCATCGTCAGAAGGAAAGTTGATAAAATAAGTTAAAAATTTTGTAATGTTCGATACATATGCGTACCGAACCAAAAGCACTGTATCGAACGGTTCAAAATCGATACGAGTATTGTTGCACCCCTAATATATATATATATAACACCCAGCACGCCCCCCTGCGGGCGGTTTATCCTTCAAGCTTGGGTCCTCTACCAGAGGCCTGGGAGCTTGAGGGTCCTGCGCAGTATCTTAGCTGTTCCCAGGACTGCGCTCTTCTGGACAGAGATCTCCGATGTTTTTCCCGGGATCTGCTGGAGCCACTCGCCTAGCTTGGGAGTCACCGCACCTAGTGCTCCGATTACCACGGGGACCACCGTTACCTTCACCCTCCACATCCTCTCGAGCTCTTCTCTGAGCCCTTGGTATTTCTCCAGCTTCTCGTGTTCCTTCTTCCTGATATTGCTGTCATTGGGAACCGCTACATCGATCACTACGGCCGTCTTCTTCTGTTTGTCTACCAACACTATGTCCGGTTGGTTAGCCACCACCATTTTGTCCGTCTGTATCTGGAAGTCCCACAGGATCTTAGCTCGGTCATTCTCCACCACCCTTGGGGGCATCTCCCATTTTGACCTCGGGACTTCTAGGTTATACTCGGCACAGATGTTCCTGTACACTATGCCGGCCACTTGGTTATGGCGTTCCATGTATGCCTTGCCTGCTAGCATCTTGCACCCTGCTGTTATGTGCTGGATAGTCTCTGGGGCATCTTTACACAGCCTGCACCTGGGGTCTTGCCTGGTGTGATAGACCCCAGCCTCTATGGATCTTGTACTCAGAGCTTGTTCTTGTGCTGCCATGATTAGTGCCTCTGTGCTGTCTTTCAGTCCAGCTTTGTCCAGCCACTGGTAGGATTTCTGGATATCAGCCACCTCCTCTATCTGCCGGTGGTACATACCGTGCAGGGGCCTGTCCTTCCATGATGGTTCCTCGTCTCCCTCCTCTTTCTTGGGTTTCTGCTGCCTGAGGTATTCACTGAGCACTCGGTCAGTTGGGGCCATCTTCCCAATGTATTCTTGGATGTTCGTTGTCTCATCCTGGACTGTGGTGCTGACACTCACCAGTCCCTGGCCCCCTTCCTTCCGCTTAGCGTACAGCCTCAGGGTGCTGGATTTGGGGTGAAACCCTCCATGCATGGTAAGGAGCTTTCTTGTCTTTATGTCAGTGGCTTCTATCTCCTCCTTTGGCCAGCCTATTACCCCAGCAGGGTACCTGATCACGGGCAGGGCGTACGTGTTGATGGCCCGGATCTTGTTCTTACCATTCAGCTGACTCCTCAGGACTTGCCTGACCCTCTGCAGGTACTTGGTGGTTGCAGCTTTTCTAGCGGCCTCTTCATGGTTCCCATTCGCCTGCGGGATCCCCAAGTACTTGTAACTGTCCTCTATGTCTGCAATGTTGCCTTCTGGTAGTTCAATCCCCTCTGTTCTGACTACCTTCCCTCTCTTTGTTACCATCCGACTACACTTCTCCAGTCTGAACGACATTCCAATGTCATTGCTGTATAGCCTGGTAGTGTGGATCAGTGAATCGATGTCTCGTTCACTCTTGGCATACAGCTTGATGTCATCCATGTACAGGAGGTGGCTGACAACTGCTCCGTTCCGTAGTCGGTATCCGTAGCCAGTCTTGTTAATGATCTCACTGAGGGGGTTCAGGCCTATGCAGAACAGCAGTGGGGACAGAGCATCTCCTTGGTAGATCCCGCACTTGATGGTGACTTGTGCTATGGGCTTGGAGTTGGCCTAGTGTTGTACGCCACATCCCCATTGAGTTCCTGATGAAGGCTCTTAGGGTTCCATTGATCTTGTACAATTCTAGGCATTCCAGTATCCAGCTGTGGGGCATTGAGTCATAGGCCTTCTTGTAATCAATCCAGGCAGTGCACAGGTTGGTCAGTCTGGTCTTGCAGTCTCGGCTGATTGTTCTGTCTACCAGTAGCTGGTGTTTTGCGCCTCTGGTATTCTTGCCAATTCCTTTCTGTGTCCCGCTCATGTATTGACCCATGTGCCTGTTCATCTTAGCCGATATGATGCCTGACAGGAGCTTCCATGTAGTACTGAGGCAGGTTATTGGTCGGTAGTTGGAGGAGACCGGTCCCTTCTTGGGGTCCTTGGGGATCAGGACCGTCCGGCCTTCAGTTAGCCATTCCGGGTGTCTCTCGTTAACTAGCAGCTGGTTCATTTGTGCTGCCAGACGCTCGTGGAGTGCAGTTAGCTTCTTCAGCCAGTAGGCGTGAACCATGTCGGGCCCTGGTGCTGTCCAACTCTTCATACTGGAGACCCTTTCTTGGATATCTGCCACTGTGATGGTTACTGGACCCTGTTCAGGGAGGTCGCTGTGGTCTGCCCTCAGATCCTCTAGCCACTGAGCATTGCCGTTATGGGTTGCATCCTTCTCCCATATGCTCTTCCAGTATTGCTCCGTCTCCAGCCTTGGTGGTGCTGTTCTCTTATTGTTCCCTTGCCACTGAGAGTACACCTTTGCTGGTTCTGTGGAGAACAGCTGGTTTATTCTCCTGCCTTCTATCTCTCTGGTGTACCTCCTCAAGCGGCTGGCCAAGGCTGTGAGTCTTTGCTTGGCAGTTTCCAAGGCCTCAGGTATGGACAGCTTGCTGTATTTCTTAGGCACCTTATTTGTCGCACCTTTCTGCAACTCCATTAGTTGGCTAACCTCTCTCCGTGCTACTTTGATCTTGCCCTCTAGCCTCCTTCTCCATGGAGGGTACTGCCCCTTGTGGCTGTTCAACTTGTAGCCAAGCATCTCACTGATCACTGCTGCCGTATTGTAGATCAGCTTGTTAGTGTCGGTAATCGTGGTTGTAGGTATTGCCCGTAGTGCTGCATTAACATCATCTAGCAGACCTTCTGAGGGTACTTCACGTAATCTTGGTAACCGGGGATCCAGGTTTCAAGCTTGGCCATGATCCTATTTTTCAGGTCAGTTCCTCTCGCACTCAACGATCCTTCTCCTATCGCACTTGGGGCTATGTACCCAATCTCGGGTGGGGGTGATGATATCTCCCCCCTGACCTGGCGTCCTGACTCCTCCTTGCCGTAGCATTTGTGTTGTACCTCGTCAATATCTAGCTGTGAGAGCAGTCCCTTCTTTCGAATGTTGGAACACTGAGCTACTAGTTGTTTCGCCGTCATTGTGGATGTTGGGTATCGAAGAATCCATAGGTCCCTCATCCTATTCATGTAGCCCCTTCCGCCGGGGTTACTTGCGTAGTAGCATTCCAACAACGCCCTGTTTTCGTCCCTTGCCCACCGATGCCTTCTTGTTCCAGTAGCCCACTTTTCGTCAGGGTGCCCTGGTTCCTCAACACCTGACGCGGACCTTGTTGATCCGGGCGACGTCCGAGCCGGCATGCCTTCATATTTATCTGTCTCGCTCATGTCTGCGGTAGGCTTGCTTAGCATAGGGGGTCTAGCCTTAGGACCCTTACTGGATATATATATATATATATACACACACACACACACACACACACACACACAGATAGATAGATAGATTTTTCAATACACATGTCCATATTTATGTTTCCAGATTGTTTGTATAGTGCACTGTCTATACTGTGCTCTTTGTAGTTTTTATTTAGCTGCTTTTGTCTTGCACTGTCCACTTTTTTGCAATGATAATGCAGATTTTCCACTTGCAGATTTGCTGTGTGTGTGTGTGTGTGTGTGTGTGTGTGTGTGTGTGTGTGTGTGTGCGCGTGTGTGTGTGTGTGTGTGTGTGTGTTTGTGCAACATTGGCATTTGTTTACTCAGATCCAAGGCAGGCCGAACCTCTGTGTTACAACCTACATACAAAAGACACACATTCACAATATATGGGTACACAAGTCTGTTTTATTTCAAAGTGTTTCAAACTTTACAGACCCAGTGTCTATCATCCCTGCATTTGGCACAGGTGAATTTCTGACATGTTGCACAGGTAAACCTGCGATTCCTGTTGCAGCTCTCTTGCACCTGGCACTGCGTTGTCTTTACAGTCCCTGACACAGCAGCTGCAGCAGCTTCAGCAGCCTGCCTCTGTGCTAATATTTCCTTGTGCTGCATGAATCGGCAACGAAGTTGCTGAGCTAGAAGACTCAGAAACAATCTTCTTTTGCCACCCTGTACATGCCTTGTACAAAATGTAGGCATTCCCCGCCGCCAGGTCCAGCATATTGTAGAAAACCACTACTGGCCACCTGCGTGTTGCTGCTCTTACGGAATACATCTGCGCCATTTGGTCCAACATGTCTACACCACACTATAAAAGCAGAGAGAGAGAGTCATGAGTATATATTTTTTTTCTATAGGCCTGTACAGCACACATCAGAAAACATTGTAGCACTGGTGTAAAATTGTACACACATTCACATACCTTCATGTGGTTATAGTCTGTTATCGTGTTGGGTTTCCTCTTTCTGCCGTCACCGATCGCCACGTCTTGGTGCATGGAACTTAGAACACACAGTCTTGTTTTTTTTAGGTGCATAAATTGTCAAGGAGACACTGCCACTTCTAAGCACTGAAGTGGAGTATACCTCTCGCTGTGCAGTGTCTTTTGCAAGTTGAGAAAGTTTACGCCGGACTTTATTCACCAGCCTCTCTCCCTTCTGACGACTGGGGTCCTTTCCCAAGTAAGGAGATGCACTGCAGACATATTTGGTGTCCAAGTCGGTGGCCATCCAGAACTTGATCCCAAATTTGTCTGGCTTGGTTGCGATATACTGTGTGAATGGACAACGAACCTTGGTAGGGAACAGCTGTTCATCTATGGTCATGTGTTCTCCTGGAGTGAAACTCTTAGCACAGTTCTCGTTGAAGCGTGTCCAGATGTCAGAGATCGACGCAAATTTGTCTGTTTTCACCCATTTTGCCCACGTGTCCCTGTCATCAAATCGAAGGTACCGTATTT